>NC_142501.1:94590592-94896287 GCF_057876585.1 Rhinolophus sinicus
GGCAAGTGCATGCTTGTCATTATAGCTGTTGAGCAGAAAAGTCTGCAGGCCACCAGGAGAGTGGGTCCTTTTCTGGAAACACAGTCCTATGAATTTCTGGAGGAAAGACCAGGCTCTCCCTGCAGTGCTGGAGCACTGCCCTACGAGTCTCCCAGGGCTGGGAAACCACACACTTGTGGCAAGCAGTATGAGCTGCCAGCAGCCCCCAGACTGGGAGGTGATGACGGGGCTCTTTGGCAGGTGGCCTACGCTGCAGAACCTGGGACAGTTCTGGTCTCCCAAGCTGCTTCTGGCAGAGAAGAGACTTGTTCCCCAGAGCCCGTGGGGGGTATGCTGAGCACAGAGGAGTCTGCCGAAGAGAAACCGCCTGGGGAGAGCCAGAGCAACCAGGCAGGGGCAGACGGGGAAGATGCTGCTCCGGTGCCAAGCCCTGGGCCTGAGGACACACGCGGGGCACCTCCGGGTGTGCAGGGTGGCGGGCCCCCTGAGGGCCGCCCTGCTCTGGCCTCTGCCCACACTCCACTGCTCTCTCCGCAAGGACGGCCCCAATGGCTCCACCTGGCTTCTCAGGAGTCTGGGAAGCACCTGACGCTTCCCAGAGTAACCTCCTTCAGGAAAAGCCAGCTTTCAGCTGCCGAGGTGGGCAACTGCTGCTAGCTGGCAGGGAGTGTCCGGCCAGGACCCAGCTCCTCCGTGTGTGCACACAAGCGAAGCTTCCCCTATGGTCGCCCTCCAGGGCATAGGCGAGGGAGCCATAAGGCTGATCCAAGTGGGCGATGTGGAAACACCAGGGAACCTCAAAAGCAAAAGACTGTTCTCAGAAAGCTGCGACGCCAAAAGATTCAAAGCTCCAGAGAAAAGACTCAAGGCTCTAGCTCATAAGACCTTTGCAAATTTTTTTGAGTCCAAAGTTTTAGACAAAGAGAACACCAATGAAAGTTCTGCAGCTTCTCTCAAGGGCCAGAAGATGAGCAGGCTGCTCCAGAGTTCCTGGCGTGCATTTCTGAAAAGCAAGGATGCAGAAGGCCCCAAAAGGCCCTTAGTGAGTTCGGGTCCAGAACCGAAAATACTGAATCCTCTCAGACTGTCTGAACCAGGGACTAAGAGCCACTGTGAGGAGCAGTCAGAGGACAAGAGCTGTGTTTTTAGAAATCACTGGGCACCCACGCTGTCCCCCACAATTTCATCACCCAGCAGTTTGGTCTCTCCAGATAACAGGAGAAAAAGTGACCCAACCATCACAAGCCCCCAAGAAAGTGGTAGGTGCCTACACCCAGGTATCTTCTCTGAAAAGTCCTGGCTGATATCACTCCCCAGCCCTGGTTCGCAGCAGGCTGGGATCAACCACACTCTCCCTTCCCGCTCTGCCTGTTGCTTGGCATATGGAAGCCAGGGTGTGCCTTGCAAACCCTTGAGCCCCAAGCCCCAGAGCCCCAGGCCTGGTGCTCAGCAGGCAGATTTCCGCTACCCTGGCATGGGCAGTGCCATTTCCATCATTTTTCTTGGAAGCTACAGCAACATGGATAGCAGCCCAGAGACCCCTGAAAAGCCCAAGACCTCCAAGGTCCGAACAAGCCTCCCACTTTCTCTACAGACACTGGACCAGGATGACCTGAAGGAGGAGGGCATGAAAAGAAATCAGCATCACCGATGTCTGAGCACAGCACCCTCATTCAGAGACCTTCCTGGGAGTGAGTTGAGTTATCTGTGACTCCCACCAACACCTTTGTTTACCTCTTAAGGCAAGACACGAGGGAACCACACGGGAAATCTTCCTAAGTAAGGGGAGAGGTGAAGTAGGAAGGCTAATCTGCCCATTAGTCCCAGAGCAGCCCCCACCCCAATCAACAGCAGTGTGTGGCCCACTTCTTGGAATTTGCCAACTAAAAGTATGAATTGGCATTTCATTATAATCCTAATATCTAGGTGTCTGTCAGAGGCCCACCCCAACTGTTCCTTATATACGACACCCATCTGAGCACAGGGACAAGTGGGACGGCCCTGTGGGCTATAACCAACAGATATGACCAACTATAATCAACTCCAGAGCACTCCACGCCCCAGAGAGGCTGCTTAGGAGGAAGGGGAGCTGGGGAGAAGTTTTCATGGCAGTGTATTCCCACCACGCTGGAATTAAACATTTAAATGCCATCACTACCAGCTGAAAATACATCACTTTACTTACCATATTTCCTCATCTGTAAGGCATTAAACATTAACTTTCAAGCTTTTTTCCTTTAGTATACTTAATTTAAAAAATTATTACTAAAGAAAAAAAGTCCATGCAGATGTAGAAGGGAAAAGGTAACAATCTCCCTTTCAAACCCTTCAATCCCAATCCACCAAAGGAAGCAATGTCAGTAGTCTAATGTGTGTTCTCTTCATTGTGTTTACACATACATAGGATTATAAGGGGGAGTTTGGGGATCGTATGCAAATATGACTTTTGTTCTCTTGGTAATATAGCATGTAC
Organism: Rhinolophus sinicus; assembly: GCF_057876585.1. Taxonomy (NCBI): domain Eukaryota; kingdom Metazoa; phylum Chordata; class Mammalia; order Chiroptera; family Rhinolophidae; genus Rhinolophus; species Rhinolophus sinicus. Next base: position 94,593,066 of record NC_142501.1, read on the forward strand.
AGTCCTCCAGCCATTTTATGTACATTGTTCTCTATTTAAAAGTTGCATAATATGAGGTCTGACAATTAAGTTTGTGAACTCATCCTAGACAAAGTGCTACACACCTCATTGCTGAATGTCACTACAGTCACCTTCAAAGTACTCCCCTTGGGAAGCTATGCACCGATACCAGCACCTAGTCCACCCTTCAAAGCAATTTTGGAACTCTTTTTCTGGAATGGCCATCAGAGCTGTCATCTTATTATCCTTGATGTACTGAATGTCATCAAAATGTCTTCCTTTCAATATTTCCTTTATCTTCGGGTAAAGAAAGAAGTCATTGGGGGCCAGATCAGGTGAATAGGGAGGGTGTTCCAATACTGGCTAAAAACTCCCTCACAGATAGTGCTGTGTGAGCTGGTGCATTGTCGTGATGCAAGAGCCATGAACTGTTGGTGAAACGTTCAGTTCGTTTTTGTCTAACATTTTTTTTTTAAATTTTATTAGTTTCAGTTGCACAAGACAAAGCAATACTTAGACGTTTATCATTTATATCCCTCACACTATGTGAACCCCCCTTCCCCCATACACTACCCCTCTGACATCGCACAGAGCCATTACACTTCCACTGTCTCTATTCCTAATGCTGTACTCCACTTCCCGTAATCATATACATACATATATATATAAAATTATAGTTGTCATTCACTATTGTTCACCTTCAGGTGTACAGTGCAGAGAACAGGCATCTACATCATCCCTGAGGTGGTCTCCCAAATGGGACAAGTGTCCATCGGATACCCTACAAAACCTTTACAACATTATTGATTACATTCCCCAAATTAATTTTCAAAACCCCATGGCCATCTTGTGGTTACCGACTGTTTTCTAATCCCCTCACCTTCCCCCTTATCCCCACCCCACCCCCGGCCCATCTAGCAACCCTCAGTTTTTTCTCTATGTCTCCAAAACTGTTTCTGATTAGTTCATTCACTTATTCTCTTCTTTAGATTCCACATGTGAGATCTTTTTGTCTTTCTCTGTCTGACTTATTTCACTTAACATAATGTTCTCTAGGTCCATCCACGTTGTTGCAAATGGTAAGATTTCTTTCTTCTTTATGGCTGCGTAATACTCCATTGTATAAATGTACCACAGTTTCTTAATCCAGTCATCTACCGATGGGCATTTCAGTTGTTTCCATGTCTTGGCTATTGTGTATAGTGCTGCAATAAACATAGGAGTGCATAAAGATTTTTGAATTGGAGTTTTGGATTTCTCCGGATAGATACCTAGGAGTCGGATTGCTGGATCATAAGGTACTTCCATTTTCAGATTTTTGAGATACCTCCATATTGTTTTCCATAGTGGCTGCACCAATCTGCATTCCCACCAACAGTGCACAAGCGTTCCCTTGTCTCCACATCTGCGCCAGCACTTGTTGTTTGTTGATTTATTGATCACAGCCATTTTGACTGGGGTGAGGTGGTATCTCATTGTGGTTTTTATTTGCATTTCTCTGATGGTTAGTGAGGTTGAGCATTTCTTCATATGTATGTTTGCCATCTGTATGTCCTTTTTAGAAAAATGTCTCTTCATGTCCTCTGCCCATTTTTCAATTGGGTTGTTTGTGTTTTTGGAGCTGAGTTCAATGAGTTTTTTTTATAAATTTGTGATACTAACCCCTTATCAGATATATCATTGGCAAATATCTTTTCCCATTCAGTAGGATCCCTTTTTGTTTTATTGATGGTTTCCTTTGCTGTGAAAAAACTTTTTAGTTTGATGTAATCCCACATGTTTATTTTTCCTCTTACTTCCCTCGTGCAAGGGGATATATCAATAAAAATCTTACTCCAGGTAATGTCTGTGAAATTTCTTCCTATATTTTCTTCTAGGAATTTTATGGTTTCAGATCTTACATTTAAGTCTTTAAGCCATTTTGAATTTATTTTTGTATATAGTGTAAGGAGGTGGTCCAGCTTCATTTTTTTGCATTTGTCTGTCCAGGTTTCCCAGCACCATTTATTGAATAGACTGTCTTTACCCCACCGTACATTCTTGCTTCCATTGTTGTAGATTAAATGGCCATATAGGCATGGATTTATTTCTGGACTCTCTATTCTGTTCCATTGATCTATGAGTCTGTTTTTATGCCAGTACCATGCTGTTTTGATTACTGTAGCCTTGTAGTATAATTTGATGTCAGGTATTGTTATACCTCCCACTTTGTTCTTATTTTTCAAGATTGCTGAGGCTACCCAGCATCTTTTATGGTCCCATATAAATTTTAGGATTATATGTTCTATTTCTGTGAAAAATGTCATTGGTAGTTTGATAGGAATTGCGTTGAATATGTATATTGCCTTAGGCAGTATGGACATTTTAACTATATTAATTCTTCCTATCCATGAACATGGTATGTGTTTCCATCTATTTGTATCTTCTTTCATTTCTTTCTTCAGTGTCTTATAATTTTCTGAGTACAGATATTTCACTTCTTTGGTTAAATTTATTCCCAGGTATTTTATAGCCTTTGAAGCAACTGTAAATGGGATTGTTTTTGTAATTTCTCCTTCTGATGTTTTATTATTGGTATATACAAATGCAACTGATTTCTGAATATTAATTTTGTATCCTACTACTTTACTAAATTCATCTATCAGCTCTAATAGTTTCTTGGTGGAGTCTTTAGGGTTCTCTATATATAGTATCATATCATCTGCATATAATGACAATTTTACTTCCTCCTTACCGATTTGGATGCCTTTTATTTCTTTTTCTTGTCTGATTCCTGTGGCTAGAACTTCCAGAACTATGTTGAATAGAAGTGGAGAAAGTGGGCAACCTTGCCTTGTTCCTGATCTTCAGGGGAATGGTTTTAGCTTTTCCCCATTGAGTATGATGTTAGCTGTGGGTTTATCATATATGGCCTTTATTATGTTGAGATATGATCCCTCTATTCCCACTTTCTTAAGGGTTTTTATCATGAATGGCTGCTGGATTTTATCAAATGCTTTTTCTGCGTCTATTGATATGATCGTGTGATTTTTATTTTTCATTTTATTAATGTGGTGTATCACATTAATTGATTTGTGGATGTTGAACCACCCTTGCATACCAGGGATGAATCCCACTTGATCATGGTGTATGATCTTTTTAATGTATTGCTGAATTCTGTTTGCTAATATTTTGTTGAGGATTTTAGCATCTATGTTCATTAGCGATATTGGCCTGTAGTTTTCTTTTTTTGTGGTGTCTTTGTCTGATTTTGGGATCAGGGTGATAGTGGCTTCATAAAAAGTGTTTGGGAGTCTTCCCTCCTTCTGGATTTTTTGGAAGAGCTTGAGGAGAATAGGTGATAATTCTTTTTTGAACGTTTTGTAAAATTCACCTGTAAAGCCATCTGGTCCAGGGCTTTTGTTTGTTGGAAGATTGTTGATTACTGATTCAATTTCCCTGGTGGTAATCAGTCTATTCAGGTTTTCTGTTTCTTCTTGAGTTAGCCTTGGAAGGTTGTACGCCTCTAGAAAATTGTCCATTTCTTCCAGATTGTCAAATTTGTTGGCATATAGTTGCTCATAGTAATTTCTTAAAATTTTTTGTATTTCTGCGGTGTCTGTTGTCACTTCTCCTCTTTCATTTCTGATTTTATTAATTTGGCTCCTCTCTTTTTTTTTAATGAGTCTGGGTAAAGGTTTGTCAATTTTGTTTCTCTTCTCTAAGAACCAACTCTTGGATTCATTGATCTTTTGTATTGTTTTCCTGGTTTCTATTTCACTTATTTCCGCTCTGATCTTTTTATCTCCTTCCTTGTACTCCCTTTAGGCTTATTTTGTTGTTCTTTTTCCAGATCACTTAAGTGTAAAGATAAACTGTTGATTAGTGATGTTTCCTGTTTCTTTAGGTAGGCCTGCAATGCTATGAATTTCTCTCTTAGGACTGCTTTCACAGCATCCCATAGATTTTGGGTCGTCGTGTTTTCACTTTTGTTTGTCTCAAGATATCTTTTGATTTCTTCCTTGATCTCCTGCTTGACCCATTCATTATTTAGTAACATGTTATTCAGCCTCCATGAATTTGTGTGTCTTCCAGTGTTTTTTTTTCCCCTGTAGCTCATTTCTAATTTCATAGCACTGTGGTCAGAGAATACAATTGGTATGATTTCAATTTCCTTAAATTTATCAAGATTTGTTTTGTGGCCTAACATGGTCTATCTTGGAAAATGTTCCATGTGTGCTTGAGAAGAACGTGTATTCTGCAGCATTGGGGTGAAATGCTCTGAAAATATCGATTAAATCCAAGTGGTCCGATGTATCATTTAAGGCCGTTGTTTCCATATTGATTTTCTGTCTGGAAGACCTGTCCCTTGTTGTCAGAGGTGTGTTGAAGTCCCCTACTATGATAGTGTTACTGTTGATCTCTGTCTTTATGTCAGTCAATATCTGTTTTATATATTTAGATATGCTCCTATGTTTGGTGCATAGATGTTTACTAGGGTTATGTCCTCTTGTCGATTGATCCCTTTATTATTATACAGTGCCCATCTTTGTCTTTTAATATGTTCTTCATTTTAAAGTCTATTTTGTCAGATATAAGTATTGCAACTCCAGCTTTTTTCTCATTTCCATTTGCATGAAATATCTCACTCCAACCCTTCACTTTCAGCCTGTGTGTGTCTTTTGATCCGAGGTGAGTCTCTTGTATACAGCATATACAAGGGTCTTGCTTTCTTATCCACTCAGCCACACTATGTCTCTTGATTGAAGCATTTAATCCGTTTACATTTAAAGTGATTATTGATAGGTACATAGTTATTGCCATTTTAAAATTTGTAGTTAGATTGCTTTCATCTTTCTTCTATTTACAGAAGTCCTTTTAGTATTTCTTGCAATGCTGGCTTGGTGGTAATAAATTCCTTTAGCTTATTCTTTTTTGGGAAGCTCTTTATCTCTCCATCAACTTTAAATGATAGCCTTGCTGGATAAAGCAATCTAGGTTGTAGGCCTTTGTTTTCCATCACTTTGAGTATCTCCTGCCACTCCTTCCTGGTCTTCAATGTTTCTGCAGAAAAGTCATTTGATAGTCTTATGGGAGTTCCCTTGTATGTAATCCTCTATCTTTCTCTTGCTGCTTTTAGGATTTTCTCTTTGTCTTTAACCTTTGCCATTTTAACTATAATGTGTCTTGGTGTGGACCTGTTTGGGTTTATCCTGGTTGGAACTCTCTGCACTTCCTGGGCTTGTATGTCAGTATCCTTCATCAGGTTAGGGAAGTTTTCAGACATTATTACTTCAAATATGTTCTCAATCCCTTGCTTCCTGTCTTCACCTTCTGGTTTTCCTATGATGTGCATGTTGTTTCGCTTGAGGTCATCCCATCTGTCTCTTAAACCATCTTCATTGTTTTTTATTCTTTTTTATTTCTGTTGTTCTGTTTGGGTGATCTCTGCTAACTTGTCTTCTAAGTCGCTGATTCGATCCTCTGCTTCATCTAGCCTGCTGTTAATTCCTTCAAGTGAGTTGTTTATTTCGGTAATTGTGTTCTTTAGTTCTAACTGGTTGTTCGTTATGATTTCTACATCATTCTTTATGTCGTCTCTAAGCTCCTTAAACATTCTTATCATCAGTGTTCTGAACTCTGTCTCTGATAGGTTGGTTACCTCTGTTTCATTTGGTTCCATTTCTGGAGGTTTCTTCTGTTCTTTTATTTGGGAAATGTTTCTTTGTTTCCCCATTCTGGCTGACTCTCTGTGTTTGCTTCGATGTATTAGGTAGATCCCCTAGAGTTCTTAGTTCTTGCTGGGTTATCTTATGTAGTGTATGTCCTTTATATTTCACTTGCACTACTTCGTTCTTCTCCTCTGCATGTGCTCCAAAGGTGACTCTTGTGTTGTGTATCTTGTCCTGTTAAAGAAGATCTTTAATTGCTTTTCACTTGTGAGCAGGTGGGGTTAACTTCTAGGCTGACTAGTTGTGAGACTTGGCTCTGCCCACTGCAGGGTGTTCTGCTGCCTGAGGGTTGACCGCTTAAATGTGGTTTGGCCTCTATGGGCTCCTGTGCCTGTAAATAATTCCTTCTGGGTGTGTCACTTGTAGGTCAAACCTGGTAGTACTCTGGTTTGGTCTGGAGATGGCCTCTGGGTATGTTGAACCTTGTGTCTCTTAAGCTGGGCCCTGGTAGGACAATTTCAGAAGAAAGTAAATCACCAAGCACAACAACAACAACAACAAAGAAAAAAATCAAATACATTCACATGTAAAAACAACCGACAACCCCCACTCAACATAGGCAAAGATATCAAAGATATAAAGACAAAACAAAAAGCAGCAGCAGACTTGGCTTAAGCCCACCAAGTAATCTCCAGGTTGTCCTCTGCTGTACCAAGGAGTCCCCTGCGTATTGTGCAGGCAGAGCTGGTCACCTGGTGCCCAGAGTGATATTGGGACTGCAGATTTAGATGGGTGGGGCTGAGGGGTCTGGACGGTAGTTTTTACAAAGCCAGTGCAGTTTCTGCCCTTGCCTGCACGTATGTGCACTGAGAGTAGCACCACCAGCCCTGTGTCCAGTTCTCCTGAGTCTTAGGGCACTTCTTCCGTGTGTGTGTGTGTGGGGGGGGGGGGGGGGGAGATTTCTGAGCTGCTGAAAGCCCAGAGCTGCGTCTGCCGCTTACTGCTGATCCCTGGGAGTGCCTCCGCAGTTGTAATTGCCCTGCCCTAGGCAGGCCAGAAAGGGTGGGGGCTGGGGATGGAGGGGTCTTCTCTTTCCCAGCCCAGCTGTGTCACACTCTTCCTGCAGGCCAGAAAAGGTGGTGGCTGTGGGTGGAGGAGTCCCCTCTCTCCTAGCCCAGCAAAAACCACACTCCTCCCAGCCTCCTCCCTGGGCCAGAGCCGCCTGCCAGTCTTCTCAGAGCCCGAGCACCAAGGCTCCTCTGCAATCTGACACCACTCCTCAGTTCAGGGGCCAGTTCAAGTCTCTGGAAGGGTGGGGGTAGGATTGGAAGAGTGGGGGGAGGGGCCCAGGTATGGAGTTTGTGTCCTTTGTCGGGCCTAGGGCTTAACTGGAGGTAACAGCTGAGGTTGTTGCCTCAAATGCTGGATATGCTGCCCCCTTGGCGGGAGAGATCAGCTGTGGGACGCAGGGAATGAGCCCACCTCCTGGCTTTTGTGTTCTCTGTTCTGTCCTGGGATCCCCTGCGTCTCTGCAGCTGCAGATGTCGGCCGGTTTTCCACCATCACAGATGCGGGCAGTGTTTCCACAGCCGGAGATGTGGGCCACAACTCCACCGCCGCTGATGTGGGCCGCGTCCCCCTGTCTCACTTTTTCACGCAGCCTTTTCAGCACTTCCAAATAGTAAACTTTGTTAACTGTTTGTCCAGTTGGTACAAATCCTTAATGAATAATCCCTCTGATATTAAAAAAGTTTAGTAACATTGTATTGACTCTTGATTTGGACTGACAGAACTTTTTTGGTCATGGAGAATTGGCTGACTTCCATTGTGCACTTTGATGCTTTGTTTCAGGGTCATATTGGTACACCCATGTTTCATCACCAGTGATAACATGACCCAAAACATCATCTTGCATCTACAAAAGGTCTTGGAAAACTTCAATTCTCCTTTGCTTTTGTTCATCAGTGAGCTCCTTTGGGACCATTCTTGCACATACCTTCCTCATACCAAGATTTTCAGTTAAGATTTTCCTAACTGTTTCTCTATAGGTGTTTACTTGGTCTCCTGTGCTTCTCACAGTCAGCCGACGATTTTGACACACAATTCGATGAACTTTTGCAATGTTTTCGTTAGTTCTGCTCATTACTGGCCACCCTGACCTCTCTTCAGTGACGCATTCTGTCACATCAGAAAAACGTTTAATCCATTTGTACACTGCTGTTTTCTTCATGGCGTTAGCCCCATAAACTTGGACTGACATATCTCTGATTTCACTTCCACTCTTGCCAAGTTTCACAAGAAATTTAATATTTGTTCATTGCTCTAACTCAAGCTCATACATTCTTGAGGCAGCACACAAAAACACACAACAATAATGAATGTCACTCAGCAAGACACTGTGTTGACATGAACACAGTTGTAATACACTGATATACAAAATTTATGAAACCTTACCCAGCAGTTTATCAGGGCTGCCAATGTAAGTGCATGGTGGCAAGTTCTCAAACTTAATTGACAGACCTCGTACTTCATAGTATGGCTATCCTGTATTTTAGTTAACTATTCTATTGATTAATATTGAGATAATTTTTAGTTTGGGGCTGTTATAAATAATGCTGCAACAGCATCCTTGAACACATGTCCTTAGGTATTAATGTTTTTATTTCTGTAGAATATAAATGCAGGGTTACACAATCAAAAGATATGAGCATTTTTTATTTCAATAGATTTCAGATTACTTTTTAAAATGAGAGTGCCCATTTCTTGACATTCCTCTCACTTAGATGCTCATTGCTCCTTTTAATTTTTTACTATCTGAAATACCAAGAGAAATTGATTTAAAAATAAAGACATATAGTGTTAACTCAGTAAAATCAAGTAGTAATCAAAAAAAGATTATTAGTATCTAAATAATGTAATTAACACGACTGATTTAATAGTACTATAAATATATATGTGTATGTGTATATAGGTATACACATGCGCATACACACACACATACACACACACTGGAAAACACACATTCCCTGAGTTTGTGCCTGTGCTTAGGTGGGTGTTGTATATCAGAAGGGGCAGGTGGGGTGGGCCCTGCAGCCTTCATGGGTTTTAACAAGCAGTAAGTGAGATGACTATAAAGTGCTCAGCCAAGGGCCAGGCATGAAGTGGGTTCTCAATAGATATTAGTTCCCATTACTCTTTCTCTTTAAAATCCTACTGGAGGAGAAGGAAGGCCTAGTATTCTTTCACATCAGAATATGTACAAAGACAAGAGAGCAAATGCATGACTAGCAGATACCTGAACACAGGGTAAGGCACTGGGAGAGAAGCTTCGAGAAGTTTGTCCTCTCTCTGAAGTCTTGGGAAACAATGGAACAGGAAACTCAACTTGGAGACATGAAGGCTCCATCTTGTGGTGGCTCCTGAGAAAGCAGGCTGTGATTGTCAGAGTATTTGCCAGGGGTTCAGTCAACGTTCCATTTTCTTATTTCCACAATGCTTTTAAGGAGCCAGGGGAGTTTTATTGCAGTACTCCAAAACAACCATTCTTAATATTTGGTTAAATTTCCTTTCAGCTTTTTATCTATCAGCAAGTTTTATATATTTAACACGGTTATGATCATGTCACATAGAGGCTTTAATTTTCTATGATTTGCATCCTACAATTTGTTTCTTTTTCTTTTTTTTTCATTAAAGTTTATTGGGGTGACAATTGTTAGTAAAGTAACATAGATTTCAGGTGTACAACTCTGTATTACATCATCTATAAATCCCATTGTGTGTTCACCACCCGGAGTCAGTTCTCCTTCCATCACCATATATTTGATCCCCTTTTCCCTCATCTCCCACCCCCCACCCCCCGCCCCCCTTACCCTCTGGCAACCACTAAACTATTGTCTGTGTCTATGAGTTTCTGTTTCTCATTTGTTTGTCTTGTTCTTTTATTGTTTTTGGTTTACATAACACATAATAGTGAAATCATATGGTTCTCTACTTTTTCTGACTTATTTCACTTAACATGTGTCGTGCAGGGTGTCATGCGGGGTCTCAGCTCCCGCTCCCCACACAAGAACACAGGATATGGTGAGGACAATAAGGAACACCCACGGAGCCATAGGTAGGGGAGTCACACCACTATAGTCTCAATGGAGGCTGGATTCACACGACGTGCGACCTGCTGTCCGCTTTTCTGCCAACCGACCAACTCGACTCTCCTTGACTCCACTCCCCAGCGCAGCCACGGCAGTTATACTAGTGGCCAACGGCTCAATGGTTACAGCTGATAGCCATCTACTACCTGAGCCAGCACCTTTCCACATGAGGCCGAGGGCCTGGAAACTGCTCTCTGGGGCTCTGTCCCCACAACATTGTAATCTCAAGATCCATCCATGTTGTCACAAAGAGTCCTATTTCATCTTTTCTTACTGACGAATAGTATTCCATTGTGTACACATACCACAACTTCTTTATCCATTCATCTATCGAAGGACATTTTGGTTGTTTCCATGTCTTGGCCACCGTAAACAAAGCTGCAATGAACATTGGAGCACATATGTCTTTATGAATAAATGTTTTCAGACTTTTTGGGTAGATACCCAGAAGAGGGATTGCTGGGTTATATGGTAATTCTATTTTTAATTTTTTGAGGAACCTCCACACTGCCTTCCATAGCGGCTGCACCAGTCTGCATTGCCACCAACAGTGTATGAGGGTTCCTTTTTCTCCACAGCCTCTCCAACATTTGTTATTATTTGTCTTGTTGATGATAGCCATTCTGACTGGGGTGAGGTGATATCTCATTGTGGCTTTTATTTGCATTTATCTCATGATTAGTGATGTTGAGCATTTTTTCATATGTCTACTTGACATTTATATGTCCTCTTTGGAGAAATGTCTCTTCAGGTCATCTGCCCATTTTTCTCTTTTTGTTGTTGAGTTGCATGAGTTCCTTGTATATTTTGGATATTAGCCCCTTATCGGAGGCACTGTTTGCAAATATCTTCTCCCATTCAGTTGGTTGCCTCTTCATTTTGTCAATGGTTTCTTTTGCTGTGCAGAAGCTTTTAAGTTTGATATAGTCCCATTCATTTATTTTAGCTTTTACTTCCCTCGCCTTTGGAGTCAAATTCATAAAATGCTCTTTGAACCCAAGGTCCATAAGTTTAGTACCTATGTTTTCTTCTATGCAGTTTATTGTGTCAGGTCTTATGCTTAAGTCTCTGATCCATTTTGAATTAATTTTGGTACATGGTCACAAATAGCAGTCCAGTTTCATTCTTTTGCACGTGCCTTTCCAATTCTGCCAGCACCATTTATTGAAGACGCTTTTATCCATTGTATATTTTTCCTTCTTTGTCAAAAATTATCTGTCCATATTTATGTGGTTTTATTTCTGAGTTCTCAATTTCTTTCCATTGGTCTATGTGTCGTTTCTTCCATTGGTCTATGTGTCCATTGGTCTATGTGTCGGTTTTTCTGCCAATACCATGCTGTTTTGATTATTGTTGCCCTGTACTACAAGCTAAAGTCAGGGATTGTTATAACTCCAGCATTGTTCTTTTTACTTAGGATTGTTTTCACTATTCAGGGTCTTTTGTGGTTCCATACAAATCTAATGATTTTTTGTTATATTTCTTTAAAAACTGCCATTGCGATTTTGATCAGGATTGCATTAAATCTGTATATTGCTTTGGGTAATACAGCCATTTTAACTATGTTGATTCTTCCAATCCATGAGCATGGAATGTCTTTCCATTTCTTTGTGTCTTCTTCAATTTCTTTTAAATTATCTTATAGTTTTCAACATATAAGTCTTTTACATCCTTGGTTAAGTTTATTCCTAGGTAGTTTATTCTTTCTGTTGCAATTGCAAAAGGAATTGTTTTTTCATTTCTTTTTCTGATATTTCATTGTTAGTATATAGGAATACAATGGACTTTTGTACATTGATTTTGTAGATGACAGCTTTACTGTGTTCGTTTATCGTTTCTAAGAGCTTTTTGGTGGAGTCATTAGGGTTTTCTACATATAGCATAATGTCATCTGCAAAGAGTGACAATTTTAACTTATTCATTCCCAATTTCGATGCCTTTTATTTCTTTGTCATGCCTGATTGCTCTGGCGAGGACTTCCAACACTATGTTGAAAAGTAGAGGTGATAGGGGCAGCCCTGTCATGTTCCTGAACATAGAGCAAAGGGCTTCAATTTTCACCGTTAATTATGATATTAGCTGAGGATTTGACATATATTTATTATGTTAAAGTATTTTCATTCTATACCTATTTTATTATGCGTTTTAATCATAAATGGATGTTGTATCTTGTCAAATGCTTTTTCTGCATCAATTGATATAATCACATGATTTTTGACCTTTATTTTGTTTATGCGATGTATCACATTGATGGATTTGTGTATGCTGAACCATCTTTGTGCCCCTGGGATAAACCCCAGTTGGTCGTGGTGAATAATCTTTTTAATGTATTGTTGAATTCGATTTGTTAGAATTTTGTTTAGGATTTTTGCATCTGTATTCGTCAGAGATATTGGTCTGTAGTTTTCTTTTTTTGTGTTGTCCTTACCAGGTTTTGGTATCAGGGTAATGCTGGCTTCGTAAAATGAGTTAGGGAGTATTGTCTCTTCTTCAAATTTTTGGAAGAGTTTGAGTAGGACAGGTATTAGATCTTCTTTGAATGTTTGGTAGAACTCACTAATGAAGCCATCTGGTTTCAGACTTTTGCTTTTGGGAAGGTTTCGGGTGACTGATTCAATTTCCTTACTTGTGATCAGTCTATTTAGATTTTCCAATTTTCATGATTCAGCCTAGGAAGGCTATATGTTTCTAAGAACTTGTCCATTTCTTCTAGGTTATTGAATTTGGTGGCATATAGTCCTTCATAGTATTCTTGGATGATCCCTTGTATTTCTGTGGTGTCCATGATAACGTCCCCTTTTTCGTTTCTGCTTTTGTTTATTAGCGTCTTTTCTTTTTTTATCTTAGTGAGTCTATCCAAGGGTTTGTCAATTTATTAATCTTTTCAAGGACCAGCTCTTAGTCACATTAATTTTTCTATTGTCTTTTTGTTCTCTATTTCATTTAGTTCTGCTCTGATTTTTATTCTTTTCTTTCTTCTGCTGACCTTGGGTTTCATTTGTTCTTCTTTTTCTAGTTCTTTAAGTTGTAACGTGAGGTTATATTTGGGAATTTTCTTGTTTCTTGAGATAGGCCTGTAATGAGATAAATTTCCCTCTTAAAACTGCTTTTGCTGCATCCCAAAAAATTTTGGTAGGATGTATTTTGATTCTCATTTGTTTCTATGTATCTTTTGATCTCTCCTCTTATTTCTTCTTTGACCCAGTCGTTCTTAAAAGTATGTTGTTTAATCTCCATGCATTTGTGATTTTTCGTCCTTTCTTTTTGCAGTTGATATCCAATTTCAAAGTCTTGTGATCAGAGAGTATGCTTGGTATGATTTCAATCTTCTTAAGTTTGCTGATGTAAGTTTTATGTCCCAATATATGGTCTATCCTTGAGAATGTTCCATGTACACTAGAACAAAATGTATAGTTTGATGTTTTGTGATGAAGTGCTCTATAAATATCAGTTATGTCCATTTCATAATGTGTCATTTAGGGCTGGTATTTCTTTCTTTATTTTCTGTTTGGATGATGTATCCATAGCTGTCAATGACATATTTAGGTCCCGTAGTAATTGTGTTTTGGTCAATTTCTCCCTTTAGTTCTGTTAGTAGTTGCTTGGTATATTTCGGTGCTCCCTGATTAGGGGCATAAATATTGATGACTGTTATGTCTGCTTGTTGTAGAGTCCCCTTTATCATTATGAAATATCCCTTTTTCTCGCTTGTTACCTTTTTTATCATGAAGTCTGTTTCATCTGATATCAGTATGGCTACACCTGATTTTCTCTGGATACCATTTGCTTGGAGTGTCAATTTCCACCCTTTCACTTTGAGTCTATGCTTGTCCTTGTAGCTGAGATGTATCTCTTGGAGGCAGCATATGGTTGGGTTTAGTTTTTTGATCCAATCTGCTATCTGTGCCTTTTTATTGGAGAATTCAGCCCATTTACATTTTGGGTGATTATTGATATGTGAGGATTTCCTATCATTCTATCTTTAGTTTTCTGGTAAGACTGTGTCTCCATTGTTTCTTTGCCTTTTGTTGTTGTCTATTATTTCTGTGTGGTGGTATTCTATGATTTTCCCTCTGTTTTTTCTCTTATTACATTATATATTTCAGTCTCGATTATTTTTAGTGGTTACCTTTAAGTTTATGTGAAAGAAAGTTTGGTATTTAGAGTATTCCATTTTCTTCAGCACGCTTACTTTCTCCATTCCCATATTCCGGTTCAGGCCTTTACTCTCTGCCCTTTTATGTTTTGGTTGCCACAAATTATCACAATTGATGCTGGTCAAATCACCTCCTTCAGTATTTCCTGTAGTGCAGGTCGTGTGTTAGAAAATCCCTCAGCTTCTTTATGTCTGGAAAGGTCTTTATTCCTCCTTCATATCTAAAGGATATCTTTGCTGGATATATTATTCTTGGCTCATGATTTCTCTCTTTCAATAGTTTGAATATTTGGTTTCACTCTCCTGGCTTGTATAGTTTCTGCTGAAAATCTGATGATAATCTAATGGGCTTTCCTTTGTAGGTTACCGTCTTCTTTTCCCTGGCTGCCTTGAGGATTCTTTCTTTGTCATTGATTTTTGACAGCTTCAATACAATGTGCTTTAGAGAAGGCCTGTTGGGGTTGAGGTAATTAGGTGTTCTATTTGCTTGTTGGATTCGAGGATCCGGTGCTTTCCCAAGTTTGGGAAGTTCTTGCTGACTATTTGTTTGAATATACTATCTGTTCCCTTCTCTCTCTTCTCCTTCTGGTATGCCCATTATTCTTACATTGCTCTTTCTGACAGAGTCAGAAAGTTCTTGTAGAGTTGTTTTATTTCTTTTAAGTCTCAAGTCTCTTTCTTCTTCCATCCGTGTCAATTCCAGATTCCTATCTTCGATGTCACTGATTTTTTCCTTCATTTGGTCAACTCTACTACCTAACCTGACTATTTCATTCTTCATTTCTTTTATTCAGTTCTTAATCTCCAGAAATTCTATTTGGTTCTTTTTTTAAAATTTCAATCTCTTTGGTAGAATGTTCATTTTGTTCTTTGATTGTGTTTCTGAGTCATTAAACTGCCTTTCTGTGTTTTCTTGCATCTTGTTGAGTTTTTCAGAACGGCAATCTTGAATTCTTTGTCATTTAACTCACATATTTCCATATCTTTAAGTTCATTTTCTGGAGTCTTTTCATTTTCTTTCTGAGCTCTCTTATTGCCTTGGTTATTCATGACAATTAATGATTTATTTTTTCTCTTCCTAGACATCTACAGGAGTGGGTTCTGCAACTGGTTAATAGAAAGAGGTCTTTCTTTTGTTTTTCAGTAGGTGTTGGTAGAAAGTTTTATTTTCTCTCCAACTGTAGCCTTTTATTCTCTCTCACATTGTAGTGTTATGTTTTCTCTGCACTATTCTGGCCTCTCACACAATGGGGGGATTCCCTGGAAGGCAGTCTGTTCCTCTGTAAACAATTCGCCTCGGTCATATGGCACCGCTTCTGTGTGGGGATGCGGAGAGCTTCTGAAGTTCCAAAGCTCTTCCTGCACCAGATTCAGCACCTGTGTGTTTCAGTAGCTCTGTCTACTCCTGCAGGGACCCGCCCATATAGGTGGGTACAGGGGCGGGGTGAGTTGTGAGAATCGGCCCAGATCAATGGCGGCGTCCACCACCACAGCCAGTCCTGCTTCCACAGCTCCCTCCCCTTTGCCAGAACTAATTGGGCTGTGAGTTGGTGTCTGTGGACCACAGGTCTCAGAACTGCAAATATTTCGTTCTTTTGATCTGACACTGCTACTGTTCCGCTTCTAGCACTGGGCATGTGGGGGCGGGGTGAGCCCTAGGAGGGTAGGGAGGGGGAGGCTAGTCTCAGTGCCTAAGGCTTCCATTCTCTGCTTAGCAGTGATGGTTTAAACCACCATTTTCAGCCTTCTTCCCTCAGTCTTTGCTCCAAGGTCTCTGCCATGAGCATTGGGTTCAGCAGTATTATATGCTATTCCCTCAGCCCTGTGGGCTATAAGCAGAGCCCTCGCAGTCTGAGTTCTTCCCTCTCCTACAGCTGCAGTAATTCCGGAATGCATTGAGCTCAGAGCACCGAGCTAGGTCTGCATCCTTCACCCGCGTGGCCCTGTCCCCACACTTCTCCTTTCCCTCCTCCCCCACTGGCCCAATTTGCCCACCTTTAGGTGATTTCAGTAGTGCACCTCTTAGTCTTGCCTGTCTGCTGTGCATGGAGTCCTTTGTGGAGTTATAGTTGTTCAATTTGTTGTAAATTCCAGTTAAGATTTCAGGAGGCTCACCTCACGCCACCATTTTTATGACATCAGTTTGTTTCTTTAAAGCATTTAAGTTGAGAAATACAGAAGTCATACAGAAAACCATGATGCAAAAATGTGTATATAATACAGTGATACCTTGGTTTTCGAATGTAATCCATTTCGGAAGGCCATTCAAGTTCTGAAATGTTGGAAAACAGCTGACAGCTAGGCTTCAGGATCTTGCACTCAGTGGAAGCCATGTGACATGTTCGACTTCTGAGTCGTGTTTGAAAATGAAAGCATTTACTTCCGGGTTTTTAGCATTTGTAAACCAAAATGTTCATCAAAGGAGACATTCAAAAACTGAGGTACTACTGTACATTGTAAAACAAATACCCAGTAATCTCCACCTAACAGAAAACACCACATTAATCCCTGCCCTGTCCCTTTCCTGCTCAGAGCACCCTTCCTCCTCTCTGGCCCCAAACACAGTGCCAGTGTTTATGGTATTCACTTCCTTGCCTTTCATTATAATTTTAGTACTTAATTTTGCCCCCACAATGTGGTGTATTTGGGCCTGTTTTTGAGCTTTATGTAAATAAAACCTTACATATTCCTTTAGATTTTATCCATTGTATTTTCTGCCTTCTTTTGCTCTGGTTACGTTAAGACTCATCCTTGTGCTGAGTCTCTAAAGTTTTTTCATTTTCATTGTTATACAAGTTTATGTTGAATCAGCATAGCACAGTGTGTTTATCTGGCAGCTGTTTCTGGAGTTAGGGCTTTCTCCATTTAAGTGTGTTGTGCTAGGGCTGCTAGGACCATTTGTGCCCAGGTGCCTGTTGCACATGCATGGGCATTCTGCTAGGTGCGTTCCTGGGAGTAGGGTGGCTGGGTCCTTAGGGCATACATATCTTCAGCATATGTTGCCAGATATTTTTCCAAAGTGATTGTGCCAGTTTACACTCCCTTCTTAAGAGTTTCCTTTGTCCCATATTCTCATTAACATTGGTTGATATTATAAGGTTTTTTAATTTTAGCCCTTCTGCTTGGTGGGTAGAGGTATCTCATTGTCATCTTAATTTGCATTTCTCCAACTTCTAAAGAGGCTGAGCACCCATTATGTGCTTATTGACAGTATGAATATGTTGCATCCAGTGCAACACGGGCAGTGAGGGTGCGAGAAGGGGTGGTTTGGGTTAAGTTTTTAAGAACAAAACAAACAGAGACTTAATGCAGTTAAATCTCTCCGAAGGCCAGGGGTCTCTCAGTCTCAGAGGACTGGAGCCCAGAATAAGGTCGACTGGGGTTTTTTATTGAATAGGTATACAAAAACAAGAGAAAGCAACACTGTTTCTTACACGGTCTCTGAAACTCACACATCATAACAGAAAAATATTTATCTCAATCACCCTTTGTCAGTCAACAGCTGAAGCACAAGTTCCCACAATGTCTTAATTAAGGTATGTACCGTCTCAGGGTCAAGTCTCTCATTTTGTAACAGTTCCGTTGAGCTAAGTGGAGAGAACTGATCTTTATTGTTTTCGTAACTTCTCTCACAAACAGGTGCCAGGGAAAAGGCAGAGCCGGCAACAGCTTTTCCCAGGCAGGGGGGAGGGGAGGCAAGGCCCCTTCCCATAGTTTTCTAAGGCAGCTCATTGGGGGGGTCCCTACTCGGTTCCGCCTGGCTTAGGTTGTATCTCCCGTGAGATATCTTACCCGTCTTTGGCTGCAAACCATCTTTTGGGGACCAGACAGAGAGACATAAGGTGTAAACATAAGGATGGAACAAAGACCCAGAAAGGCACAGTCTCACAGACTCTTCTTTCCTTAAGGAAAGACACGGGGGGACAGTTGGCTAGGCTGTTGTGTGACTACATGAATATCCTCTCTGTGGACATGTCTGACATAATCTCTTGTCTGTTTGTCTATGAGGTTGTCTTTTCTTACTGATTGTGTATATTCTGGATACAGTCACAGTTGGTTAATGTGCCACAAATACCATTTCCCACTCCATGGCTTGTTTTTTCCTTTTTTTTTTTTTTTTAATTTTATTTTATTAAAGTTATTGGGGTGACAATTGTTAGTAAAATTACATAGATTTCAGGTGTACAATTCTGTATTACATTATCTATAAATCCCATTGTGTGTTCATCACCCAGAGTCAGTTCTCCTTCCATCACCATATATTCGATCCCCCTTACCCTCATCTCTCACCCCCCACCCCTCGCCCCCCTTACCCTCTGGCAACCACTAAACAATTGTCTGTGTCTATGAGTTTCTGTTTCTCATTTGTTTGTCTTGTTCTTTTGTTGTTTTTGGTTTATATACCACATATCAGTGAAATCACATGGTTCTCTGCTTTTTCTGTCTGACTTGTTTCGCTCAGCATTACTCTCTCAAGATCCATCCATGTTGTCACAAATGTTCCTATATCATCTTTTCTTACTGCCGAATAGTATTCAATTGTGTATATATACCACAACTTCTTTATCCATTCATCTATCGAAGGACATTTTGGTTGTTTCCATGTCTTGGCCACCGTAAACAAAGCTGCAATGAACATTGCAGCACATGTGTCTTTATCTCTAAATGTTTTCAAATTTTTTGGGTAGATGCCCAGAAGAGGGATTGCTGGGTCATATGGCAATTCTATTCGTAATTTTTTGAGGAACCTCCACACTGCCTTCCATAACGGCTGCACCAGTCTGCATTCCCACCAACAGTGTATGAGGGTTCCTTTTTCTCCACAGCCTCTCCAACACTTGTTACTATTTGTCTTGTTGATGATTGCCATTCTGACTGGGGTGAGGTGATATCTCATCGTGGTTTTTATTTGCATTTCTCTGATGATTAGTGATGTTGAGCATTTTTTCATATGTCTATTTGCCATTTGTATGTCCTCTTTGGAGAAATGTCTCTTCAAGTCCTCTGCCCATTTTTCAATTGGGTTGTTTGTTTTTTTGTTGTTGAGTTGCATGAGTTCCTTGTATATTCTGGATACTAGCCCCTTATCGGAGGCACTGTTTGCAAAATTTTCTCCCATTCAGTTGGTGGCCTCTTTATTTTGTCAATGGTTTCTTTTGCTGTGCAGAAGCTTTTAAGTTTCATATAGTCCCATTCGTTTATTTTAGCTTTTACTTCCATTGCCTTTGGAGTCAAATTCATAAAATGCTCTTTGAACCCAAGGTCCATAAGTTTAGTACCTATGTTTTCTTCTATGCAGTTTATTGTGTTAGGTCTTATGCTTAAGTCTTTGATCCACTTTGAATTAACTTTGGTACATGGTGACAAATAGCAGTCCAGTTTCATTCTTTTGCACGTGGCTATCCAATTCTCCCAGCACCATTTATTGAAGAGGCTGTCTTTGCTCCATTGTATGTTTTCAGCTTCTTTGTCAAAAATTATCTGTCCATATTTATGTGGTTTTATTTCTGGGTTCTCAATTCTATTCCATTGGTCTATGTGTCTGTTTTTCTGCCAATGCCATGCTGTTTTGATTATTGTAGCCCTGTAGTACAAGCCGAAGTCAGGAAGTGTGATACCTCCATTATTGTTCTTTTTTCTTAAGGTTGCTTTGGCTATTCGAGGTCTTTTGTGGTTCCAAACAAATCTGATGATTTTTTGTTCTATTTCTTTAAAAAATGCCATTGGGATTTTGATGGGGATTGCATTGAATCTGTACATTGCTTTGGGTAATATGGCCATTTTAACTATGTTGATTCTTCCAATCCATGAGCACGGAATGTCTTTCCATTTCTTGGTGTCTTCTTCAATTTCTTTCAAAAATGTCTTATAGTTTTCAGCATATAGGTCTTTCATATCCTTGGTTAAGTTTATTCCTAGATATTTTATTCTTTTTGCTGCAATTGCAAAAGGAATTGTTTTTTGTATTTCTTTTTCTGAGATTCCATTGTTAGTATATAGGAAGGCAATGGACTTTTGTGCGTTGATTTTGTAGCCGGCAACTTCACTGTATTCGTTGATTGTTTCTAATAGCTTTTTGGTGGAGTCTTTAGGGTTTTCTATATATAGCATCATGTCATCTGCAAAGAGTGATAATTTAACTTCTTCATTCCCAATTTGGATGCCTTTTATTTCTTTCTCTTGCCTGATTGCTCTGGCAAGGACTTCCAACACTATGTTGAAAAGCAGAGGTGATAGGGGACATCCCTGTCGTGTTCCTTAACGTAGAGCAAAGGGCTTAAGTTTTTCTCCATTAATTATGAGATTAGCAGAGGGCTTGTCATATATGGCCTTTATTATGTTAAGGTATTTTCCTTCTATACCCATTTTATTAAGTGTTTTAATCATAAATGGATGCCGTATCTTGTCAAATGCTTTTTCTGCATCAATTGATATAATCATATGATTTTTGTCCTTTATTTTGTTTATGTGATATATCACATTGATGGATTTGCGTATGTTGAACCATCCTTGTGCCCCGGGGATGAACCCCACTTGGTCGTGATGAATAATCTTTTTAATGCATTGTTGTATTCGATTTGCTAGAATTTTATTTAGGATTTTTGCATCGGTATTCATTAGAGATATTGGTCTGTAGTTTTCTTTTTTTGTGCTGTCCTTACCAGGTTTGGGTATCAGGGTAATGTTGGCCTCATAAAATGAGTTAAGGAGTACTGTCTCTTCTTCAATTTTTTGGAAGAGTTTGTGCAGAATTGGTATTAGATCCTCTTTGAAGGTTTGGTAGAATTCACTAGTGAAGCCATCTGGTCCCGAACTTTTGCTTTTGGGAAGGTTTTGGATGACTGATTCAATTTCGTTACTGGTGATCGGTCTGTTTAGATTTTCCAGTTCTTCATGGTTCAGCCTTGGAAGGCTATATGTTTCTAAGAACTTGTCCATTTCTTCTAGGTTGTTGAATTTGGTGGCATATAGTCCTTCATAGTATTCTTGGATGATCCTTTGTATTTCTGTGGTGTCCGTGATAACTTCCCCTTTTACGTTTCTGATTTTGTTAATCAGTGTCTTCTCTCTTTTTATCTTAGTAAGTCTAGCCAAGGGTTTGTCACTTTTGTTAATCTTTTCAAAAAACCAGTTCTTTGTCATATTAATTTTTCCTATTGTCTTTATGTTCTCTATTTCATTTAGTTCTGCTCTAATTTTTGTTATTTCCTTTCTTCTGCTGACCTTAGGTTTTACTTGTTCTTCTTTTTCTAGTTCTTTAAGGTGTAACATGAGGTTATTTATTTGGGAGTTTTCTTGTTTCTTGAGATAGGCCTGTAATGAGATAAATTTCCCTCTTAAAACTGCTTTCGCTGCATCCCAAAAATTTTGGTAGGATGTATTTTCATTGTCATTTGTTTCTATGTATCTTTTGATCTCTCCTCTAATTTCTTCTTTGACCCAGTCCTTCTTTAAAAGTATGTTGTTTAATCTCCATGTATTTGTGTTTTTTCCCGCTTTCTTTTTATAGTTGATATCCAATTTCAAAGCCTTGTGATCAGAGAATATGCATGGTATGATTTCAATCTTCTTAAATTTGTTGAGACTGATTTTATGTCCCAATATATGGTCTATCCTTGAGAATGTTCCGTGTACACTAGAAAAGAATGTATAATCTGATGGTTTAGGATGAAGTGCTCTATAAATGTCAATTATGTCCATTTCATCTAATGTGTCATTTAGGGCTAATATTTCATTATTTATTTTCTGTTTGGATGATCTATCCATAGCTGTCAATGATGTATTTAAGTCCCCTAGTATAATTGTGTTTTGGTCAATTTCTCCCTTTAGTTCTGTTAGTAGTTGCTTGGTGTATTTCGGTGCTCCCTGATTGGGGGCATAAATATTGATGACTGTTATGTCTTCTTGTTGTACAGTCCCCTTCACCATTATGAAATGTCCATCTTTGTCTCTTGTTATCTTTTTCACCTTGAAGTCTGTTTCATCTGATATCATTATGGCTACACCTGATTTTCTCTGGGTACCATTTGCTTGGAGTGTCAATTTCCACCCTTTCACTTTGAGTCTATGCTTGTCCTTGTAGCTGAGATGTGTCTCTTGGAGACAGCATATGGTTGGGTTTAGTTTTTTGATCCAATCTGCTACTCTGTGCCTTTTTATTGGTGAGTTCAGTCCATTTACATTTAGGGTGGTTATTGATATGTGAGGATTTCCTGTCATTCTATCCTTAGTTTTCTGGTAAGGTTGTGTCTCCATTGTTTCTTTGCCTTTTTGTTGTTGTCTATTACTTCTGTGTGGTGGTATTCTATGATGTTTCCCTCTGTTTCTTCTTTTATTTCAGTATATATTTCAATTTTGGATTTATTTTGAGTGGTTACCCTTAAGTTTATGTAAAAGAAAGTTTGATATTTAGAGTATTCCATTTTCTTCAGCACGCTTACTTTCTCCATTCCCATATTCCGGTTCAGGCCTTTACTCTCCCCCTTTTTGAGTTGTGATTGCCACAAATTGTCCCTGTTGATGGTGGCCGAATAGCCTCCTTTAGTATTTCTTGTAGTGCAGGTCATGTATTAGAAAATTCCCTCAGCTTCGGTATGTCTGGAAAGGTCTTTATTCCTCCTTCATATCTAAAGGATATCTTTGCTGGATATATTATTTTTGGCTCATGTTTCTCTCTTTCAATAGTTTGAATATTTGGTTCCACTCCCTCCTGGCTTGTAGAGTTTCTGCTGAAAAATCTGATGATAATCTAATGGGCTTTCCTTTGTAAGTTACCGTCTTCTTTTCCCTGGCTGCCTTGAGGATTCTTTCTTTGTCGTTGATTTTAGACAGCTTCAATACAATGTGCCTTGGAGAAGGTCTGTTGGGATTGAGGTAACTAGGTGTTCTATTTGCTTCTTGGATTCGAGGGTCCAGTTCTGTCCACAAATTTGGGAAGTTCTCATCGACAATTTGTTTGAATATATTCTCTGTTCCCTTCTCTCTTTCTTCTCCTTCTGGTATGCCCATTATTCTTATATTGCTCTTTCTGATGGAGTCAGAAAGTTCTTGTAGAGTTCTTTCATTTCTTTTAAGTCTCAAGTCTCTTTCTTCTTCTATTTGTGTCATTTCCAGGTTTCTGTCTTCGATGTCACTGATTCTTTGCTCCATCTGGTCAACTCTACTACCTAAGCTGGTTATTTCATTCTTAATTTCTTCTATTGAGTTCTTAATCTCCAGAAATTCTATTTGGTTCTTTTTTAAGATTTCAATCTCTTTCGTAAAATGCTCATGCTGTTCTTTGATTGAGTTTCTGAGTTCCTTTAACTGCCTATCTGTGTTTTCTTGTATCTCGTTGAGTTTTTTCAGAACTGCAATCTTGAATTCTCTGTCATTTAAGTCACATATTTCTGTATCTTTAAGTGCCTTCTCTGGAGATTTTTCACTTTCTTTCTGTGCTATCTTGTTGCCTTGGTTATTCATGGCGATTACTGGTTTACTATTTCTCTTCCTAGACATCTACAGGAGTGACTTCTGCAACAGGTTGATAGAAAGCAGTCTTTCTTTTGTTTGCCAGTACTTATTGGTAGAATGTTTTATTATTTCTCCAACTGCAACTTATTTTTCTTCTCCCACACAGTAGTGCTATGTTTTCTCTGCACTATTCCAACTTCTCACACAATGGGGGGATTCCCTGGGAGACGGGCTTCTCCTCTGTTAATAGTTCGTCTAGGTCACAGGGCGCAGTGTCCCGGTGGGTATGCTGAGAGCTTTTGATGTTCCAAAGCTCTTCCAGCTCCTGATTCAGAGCCCGTATGTTTCAGCAGTTCTGTTTACTCCTGCAGGGATCTGCCCAGATAGGTGGGGTCAGTGGCGGGGTGAGTTGTGAGAGGTGGCCCAGAGCAATGGCGGCGACCACCACCACAGCCGGTCCTGCTTCCACAGCTCTCTCCCCTTTGCTGGAACTAGTTGGGCTGTGAATTTGTGTTTGAGGCCCACAGTTCTCAAAACAGCAAATTTTCTGTTGTTTTGATCTGACACTGCTACTGTTTCGCTTCTAGCACTGGGCAGGTAGGGGCGGGGCGAGCTCTGGGAGGGGAGGGAGGGGGCGGCTAGTCTCAGTGCCTAAGACTCCGTTCTCTGCTCGGCAGTGCGGGCTTAAACCACTGTTTTCAGCCTTCTTCCCTCAGTCTTTTCTCCGAGGTCTCTGCCGTGAGCGTTGGGTTCAGCCGTGTTATATGCTGTCCCCTCAGCCCTGTGGAGCCCTGGCGGAGCCCTAGCAGTCCGATCTCCCGCAGCTGCGGTAGCTCCGGGAAGCAGCGAGCTCGGCGCACTGAGCTAGGTCTGCGTCCTGCGCCCGCGCGGCTCCGTCTCCGCGCCCTTCTCCCTTTCCTCCTCCCTCCACTCGCGCGAATCTCCCACCTGTAGGTGATTTCAGTCAGTAGTGGGCCTCTTCGTGTTGCCTGTCTGCTGTGCAGGGAGTCCTTTGTGGAGTTTTTGTTGTTCGATTCTTTGTAAATTCCAGGGGACCTTTACAGAGGCTCACCTCACTCCGCCATTTTTCCGGAAGTGTTGTTTTTTTCCTTCTTTAATGGTACATTTTGATGAACACAATTTCTTAATTTTTGTGTCAAATATATCTATCTTTTCTCTACTCCAAAGTCATGAACAGAATCCCCTAAACTGCCTTTTCTGAAGCTTTCATGGTCTTGCTTTTCACATTTAGGTCTGTGAGACCTAAAACTACTTTTTGCTCTTTTAATCCATCCTGTGTTGATTCAGTGTCTTCATCACTGTAGCTGTGTAGTAGGTGTTGCTGTCCAGTTGACCACATCCTCTCAGCTTATTCTTCAATTTGATGAATATTTATTGAGGGCCAACTATGGGCCAGGCAGTATTCTAGGTGCTGTGGATACAATATTGGATAATATATAAAGATCTCTGTCCTCAAAGCAGGAACAGAGGTGGCAGGATTAAATAAATAATTGAGCAAATAAGATTATTTCAGATATTAAATATTGAAAATGTAATTAAGAAATTGGAAAGGTTAACGGGATAGAGAGTTAAGGGCTGTGAAACCGGGGCTCCCTTAGCTTGGAAGTTTGGAGTCTAACACTTGAACCAAGCCTTGAATGATGAGGAGCCTCTAAAGGTGGCCCTCTCAGGGCCAAGCCCAACATTTCAGTGACATGTTAGAATTCCCTCACCTACAGACTGCCACATACTTCCCACTCTCCGCAATGTCATCTCACACCTGGGAGACCATAGCATATTTGATGTGTTTGTAGGTTGGAGGCAATCCTCACGTGTGAAAGGTGTTATTTACATATAGAGATTTCTTCCCTTTTCAATTTCAGGTTTAGGGGCAAAAAACTTACAATTCCAGCGGAAGCAGGCTCCAGCATCTGCTGTACACACACACACTTGCACGCTGGCTAAGGGGGCTTAGGAAGGAGACCAAGATCAAGAGAACAAAATGAAAACTAATTGTGTGGGTGAGAGGAATGGGGGAAAACTAGACGTTTAGAATACCTATGTATGTTTTATTCCCCACTGTGCTACTTACTGACCCTGAAACTTGGAATAAGACCATACCCAGAGTATGTTACCTTATCTATAAGGATTGGACTAGGTGGTCTTACTTAGGTCACTGCTAAGTATAAATCAACTTTGTAAATAAATAGTGGATAGTTTTCCTGACCTTCACCCACAGCCTTCTCCGATTTTGATAGCAAGGATCCAAGGTACTGTTTCTACTTAGAGATTTTAAATGGGGGAGGGGACAATGCATTGTGAACATTTTCTAACCTTTAAAAACCTGTGGATATTCTAAAATTTATATGGAGAGGCACAGGCCCTAGAACAGCTAAAATAATTTGGGGAAAAATAATAAAGTGGGAGGAATCCTCTACCTGATATTAAGGCTTGCTGTATAATCAAGACACATTGGTATTGGGGGAGAGATAGACACACAGAGATCACTGCCAATGAGTAGAAAACCCCCAAACAGACCCACACAAACCTACTCAACTGATTTTTAGGTACACAAGCAATTCAGTAGAGGAACAATAGTCTTTTCAACAAACAGTGCTAAAGCATTTGGAAATCCATAGGAAAAAAATTCTTTACAAGAAGCGGAGTACAGCATTAAGAATAGAGAGAGTGGAAATGTAATGGCTGTGTGTGATGTCAGAGGGATAGTGGATGGGGGACGGGGGTTGACACAGTGTGAGGGATATAAATGATAAATGTCTAACTATTACATTGTTTTGTGCACCTGAAACTAATAAAAAATATTATAAAAAATAAAAATAAAAGTGACCAAAAAAAAGTTGTTTGACATCATTAACCATTAGAGAAATGCAAATGAAAAACACAGTCAGAATAACATTTTAAAAATAATGACAACCCCAAATGCTGGCAAGGATGTGAAGAAACTGAATGTCTTGCACATTTCTGGTGGGGATATAAAACAGTACAGCCACTCTGGAAAAAGGTCTGACAGTTTCCAATGAAACTAAACCTTAGTTTACCATATGACCAGCAATTACACTCTTACTCATTTATGTCAGGAAAATAAAACATACACATAAACCTATATACAAATGTTCACAGCAGCTTTATTCATAATAGACCCAAACTGGAAATGACCCAGATGTCCTCCTTTGGGTGAATAGTTAACAAACTGTAGTATATCCATGACAACGGAATAGTATTCCTTGGTATGAAAAAAAAAATGAACTATTGATACAGCAACAACAATGGACCTCAAGGGAATTATACTCAGTGAAAGAAAATCAATACTAAAAGGTTATGTACTGTAGGAATCCATTTATATAACATTCATAAAATGAAAAAAGTATAGAGATAGAAAACAGATTAGTCACTGCCAGAGGTTGGGGGGAAGAGAGATGAGTGAGGTTATAAAAGGGCAACAGAGGGACCCTAGGGTGATGACAGTGTTCTGTATCTTGGCTGTGGGGGTGGATGCATGAACCTACATATGTAATAAACCTGCACAGAATTAAATGCACACAAGTTACTGCATGGAAAACTGGGAACATTTTCCAATGTTCAAATGTGTCTGTGTTCTATCGAATGTGTTCTGTCCTTTCTCCTAGAGATCTTCCTTCCAGAACTCTTTGATCTCCTGTTGCAATTTGAAGTAGTTGTTCTCCAGGAACTCTGCATGACTTTCTTCTCTGCTTTCCTGTTTCTTGGATCCTATGTCTTCCTTTACTCCTTTATTGTGTTCAAGAAATTCCTCAGTAGTCTCCTAAGAAAAGGTATGTAGGAGGTACAGTTTTTGAGTTTTTTGCATGCCTGAAAAAAAAAAAAAAAAAGAACACTTTTTGTTTTTTAAACTTGCATACTTGATGGATAGGTGAACTGTATGTAAAATTCAGAGTTGAAATTACCCTTCAGAAACTTGGAGGCATTGCTCCAATGTGTTCTAGTATAAAATGCTCTTGGTGAGAAGGGTGATGACAATGTTATTCCCAGCCATTTGTGTATGGCTTGGTTTTATTTTTTCTTTAGCTTTTAGGAGCCTATTTTATCCCTGGTGTTTTGAAAACTTTTTTGTGGGTATAGGTTTAATATGATTTCAAATCCATGTGTTTGTGACTTCAGTTGGGATTTTTTAAAACAAATTTCAATTACAATTGATATTCAATATTGTATTCATTTCAAGTGTATAACACAATGGTTAGACATTCATATAACTTACAAAGTGATCCGGCCAATAGGTCTTGCACCCACCTGACACTTTATATAGTTATTACAATATTATTAACTATATTCCCTAACCTGTACTTTACATCCCCCTGACTATTTTGCAACTGCCAATTAGTACTTCTGAAATTTATTATTGATAATCCTGAAGTTTCTTTTTATTCACTGTGCTAAACATTCAGTGTACACTTTCAATCTGGAGACTCTTATTAACCTTCAGTACTGGGGAAAAAGATGTATTTTTTAATTTGATAATTTCCGTCCCTCTTTTTTTCCCTGGAACTCCTGTTAGTCAGACGCTGTAACTCCTGACAACACTCTAACATTGTTACCATTTCTGTGTTCCATCTCTACATCTCTGTTGTATTTTTCTTGGAGTGATTTTCTCAAATTAATTTCTAACCCTCCTATTGCATTTTTCCATTGTTCATTGCTTCCTATTTTGTAATGGAAAAAGTGGCTCTTTTCTGATTATATGAGTAATACACACTCATTATAAAGAATTCCAACAGCACATAGAAATATAGAGAACATGAAAAATTTCTGTAATCCTACCACTTTATGGTAATGCGCCTAACATTTTTGGTGACTGTTATTTTATTCCTTTTATACAGACACACTCAAAGTCACACATACAATTTGATATAAACAGGCTATACGAGGTGTGATTAAACAATACGGTGAATGTTCAAATTAAAAAGAAATTATGACAGTAAAAGACACATTGCCATTAATCCCCCTCAAAATACTCCCCCTCACTTTAAACACACTTATCCCATCATTCTTACCACTTTCTGAAGCAGTTCTGGAAGTCCTCTTTCATGAGTGTCTTTAGTTGCACTGTCATGGCTACCTCGATATCCTGAATCGATTCGAAACGTTTCCCTTTCATGGTCGTTTTGACTTTGGGGAAGAGCCAGAGGTCAGACGGTGCCAGATCTGATGAATAAGGTGGATGAGGACACACTGTAATGTTTTTATTTGACAGAAATTGCCATATCAGAAGCTATGTGTGACACAGAGCTTTTCCATTGTGATCACAAAATATGGTGAATGCTGCTGCCGAGTGCCATCCAACGGAAAGGCAAGGACCTTCAATATTGGAAGCAGCATATCGAACCTTAGTAACAGTGTATGACAAGTTTCAACTTGTTCAATGCAGTCAGTTGGGTGTGAGCTACGGTTGAGAGAAGGTGTGTTTTAAAGTGTGCTATAAATCATACTCCATCATGACAACACTCCATGTCACACATTGCTTCTGATATGGCAATTTCTGTCAAATAAGAACATTATGGTGTGCCCTCAGCCACCTTATTCAATGAATCTGGCACCGTGAGACTTCTGGCTCCTCCCCAACATCAAAATCATTCAGGACATTGAGGCAGCCATGACAGTGCAACTAAAAGACATGAAATAGGACTTCCAGAACTGCTTCAGAAAGTGGCAAGAACAATGGGATAAGTGTGTTTAAAGCGAGGGGGGTGGTATTTTGAGGGGGATTAATGGCAATATGTCTTTTACTGTAATAATTTTTTAAAATTTAAACATTCACTGTATTGTTTGATCACACCTCATATCCATGTTGTTTTTATGATAGATGACATCCCAGTCCCTCTTCCCCACCTCAGCATCACCTAATTGTGGTCCCCCATTAACCCTTGCCTACAGCCTATGGCATTCTATATTTCTCCTTACTCTTACAATCATGTATAGATACACATATATGTATACATGCATACACACGTATACTAACACCCTTTCCTATGTCTTACACTTATCACTTAACAATTTCATGGAAATATCTCCAAGGTACTTGTGATTCCAAGTACTGGCTAGATAATATTCCATGGTGTGAGTGTATCAAAAGTTGCTCCTCCTTTCACCTACTGATACCTACATAGTTTGTTTCCAGTTCCTGGATAGTCTCAGGGGGTGAAATTGCCAACTATTATGAGAATTTTTATGCTTTAATAGATTCCAGATTGCCTTCCTAAAGGGCAGTGATATTTCATTTTTCCAGTAGTATTTCGTATTTCTCCACATCGCCATCAGTAATGAGCATTATAATCTTACAATTATTGTTTTTGGTTTGATATTGTTGCTGCTTTTAAATTTTATTTTAATTTTGTCAGCACACATTTACTTAACATGTTGCCTCTTGCTCTTTTTTAAACTTTTTTTAAATTTATTTTTTTAATTTATTGGGGTGACAATTGTTAGTAAAATTACATAGATTTCAGGTGTACAAGAGGGTAAGGGGGATCAAATATATGGTGATGGAAGGAGAACTGACTCTGGGTGGTGAACACACAATGGGATTTATAGATGATGTAAACTTTTTATTTTAAAATAACAGAATAACAGAAAGGTGAAAAATAACGCAGAGAAATCCAATGTACCCTTCACCCAGTTCCCCAAAGGTACCATTTTGCATGACTGTTAATAGAACAATATCAACTTTAGAAAACTGACATTGGTAGAATGTGTGGTATATTTCTATGCCATTTTATCACATACCTAGATTCATGTGACCACCACCACAAGCAGGATACAGACTATCCCATCACCCTCATGCTACACTCCTCTAATCATACCATCCTTTCTCCTTCCCCAACCACTTTCAACCACTAATCTGATCTTCTTCTCTATGGTTTTGTCATTTAAAAAATGTTACCTTTTTAGATCGGCTCTTTTCACGCAGCATAAATCCACTGGTTTCCATTGAGTTGTGTGTATTCATAGTTCATTCCTTTTTATTGCCAAGTACAATTCCATAATATGGCTTCACCATATTTTTCTTACCCAATTACCTGTTGAAGGACATTTGGGTTCTTCCAGTTTGGAGCTATTGCAAATAAAGTTCCTATAAACATTCACGAAAAGTTTTTTGGTTGACAAAAGATTTCATTCCTGTGGGATAAATGCCCATCAATATGATTGCTGAGTTGTATGGTAAGTATATGTTTAGATTTTTAAAGACCGTGCTGAATTTTTTCCAGAGTGGCTACGAGGACAATTAACTTTGCAAACTCATCCTAGAAAAAGTGCTACATATCTCATTGCTGAGTATCACTATGGTCACCTTTGAAGTACTCTCCTTGGGAAGCTATGCACTGATGCCAGCACCTAGTCCACCCTTCAAGGCAATTTTGGAACTCTTTTTCTGGAATGGCCATTAGAGCTGTCATTTTATTATCCTTGATGTACTGAATGTCATCAAAATGTCTTCCTTTCAATATTTCCTTTATCTTCGGATAAAGGAAGAAGTCATTGGGGGCCAGATCAGGTGAGTAGAGAGGGTGTTCCAACAGTTATTTGTTTACTGGCTAAAAACTTCACAGGCAGTGCCATGGGAGGTGGTGCAACAATTCATGATGCAAGAGCCATGCATTGTTGGCGAAAAGTTCAGGTCGTCTAACTTTTCCATGCAGCCTTTTCAGCACTTCCAAATATTAAACTTGGCTAACTGTTTGTCCAGTTGGTACAAATTCATAATGAATAATCCCTCTGATATCAAAAAAGGCTAGTAATATCATTGCAACAAGTTCGCAAACTTAATTGTCAGAACTTGTATACTATTTTACATTCCCACCATCAATTTTTTGTGACATGCAGTTCTCTGCATCCTCCCCAACATTTGGAATTTTAGATGTTTTACATTTTATGTGTACTAATAAGCATATAGTGATATCTTACTGTGATTATGATTTACATTTCCCTAAGGATTAATAATGTTGAACATTTTTCATGGGCTTATTTGCTGTGTTAGTCTGCTAAGGCTGCTACAACAAAATACCACAGAATGAGTAGCTTAAAAAACAGTAGAAATTTATTTCTCACAGTTCTGGAGGCTGGAAAATTCAAGATTAAGGTGCTGGCACTTTTGGTGTCTGGTGAGAACTCTCTTCCTAGATAGCCATCTGTTCACTGTAACTTCATATGGCAGGAGGGGTGAGAGCGTTCTCTGGGGCCTCTTTTATAAGGTACTTATCCCATTCAATAGGTCTCTGCCCTCATAGCCAGATCATCTCCAAAGGCCCCCATATCCTTCTGCCATCACCTTGGGGGTTAGGATTTCAACATATTAATTTGGGGGGACACAAACCTTCAGCCTACAGCATTTGCCATATATTATTTTTCGGTGAAATGTCTTTTCATGTCTTTTGCTCATTTTCTAATTGTATTGTTGGTTTTTATAGTGGAATTTTGAGAGTTTTTTAAATGAGATATACTTGACATATAACCTTGTGTAAGGTTAAGGTGTATTGTGTGTTGATTTTATACAATTATATATTGCAATATGATTACCACTGTTAGCTAACACCTCTATCACGTCACATAATTTTCATTATTTTTCTGGTGAGAACATTTAAGTTCTACTCTCAGCATCTTTGAAGTTTATAATACAGTATTTTTGACTATAATAACTATGCTGTGCATTAGCTCCCCAGGACTTATGCATCTTCTGGTTGCAAATATATACCCTTTAACAACATCACCCAATTCTCCTACTCCCCAACCCACGGTAATTATTCTATTATCTAGTTCTATGAGTTTGGCTTTTTTAGATTCCATATATGAGAGATATCATGCAGTATTTGTCTTTCTCTAACTTATCTCACTTAGCATAATGCCCTCAAGATTCATCCGTGTTATCACAAATGGCAGTGGTCCTTCTTTCTCATGGCTGAATACTATTCCATTGTATGTATGTACCACATCTTTAGCTATTCATCCATTGATGGACACTTGGGTTGTTTCCATATGTTGGCTGTTGTGAACAATGCTGCAGTAAACATGGGATGCAGTTATCTTCTCCATATCCTGTTTTCATTTCTGTTGGACATATACCCAGAAGTATGATTGCTGGATCATATGGTAGTTCTACTTTTACTTTTTGAGGAACCTCCATACTATTTTCCATATTGGCTGAACCAATTTACATTCCCATCAACAGTGCACAAGGGTTCCCTTTTCTCCACATTCTCACCAACACTTATCTCTTATCTTCTCGATGATAGCCATTTTAACAGGTAAATCTAAGCCACATCTCATTGTGGCTCAGATTTGCATTTCCCTGATGATTAGTGTGATGTTGAGCATCTTTTCATGTAATTATTGGCCATTTTGTTGGCCACTTTCAGAAAATGTCTGTTCAGTTCTTCTGCCCATTTGTTAACCAGGTTGTTTGCTTTTTTTTTTTTTTTATTGAGTTGTATGTATTCTTTATATTTTTTGGATATGAATCTCTTATCCAATATATGGTTTGCAAATATTTTCTTCCATTTTGTAGGATGCCTTTTCATTTAGTGGATTGTTCCTTTTGCTGTGCAGAAGTTTTTTGGTTTAACATAGTCCCACTTACTGAATTTTCTTTTGTTACTTGTACTTTTGGTTTCATATCCAAAAAACGATTGCCAAGACCAATGTCAAGGATCTTTTTCTTATGTTTTCTTCTATGAATTTTACTGTATCGGGTCTTATGTTTATGTGTTTAATGCCTTTTAAGTTATTCTTTGTGAGTGCTGTAAGATGGGGTCCAATTTCATTTTTCTGCATGAGGTAGTCATTTTCCCAACACAGTTTGTTGAAGAGACTATCCTTTCCCCATTGGATGTTCTTAGTTGCCTTGTCAAATGTTTGTTGACTCTGCTTGTGGGGGTTTATTTCTGGGCTTTATATTCTGTTCCATTGGTCTATTTATGTATTTTGATGCCAGTATAATACTATTTATATAACTATGCCTTTGTAGTACAGTTTGAATTTAGAAAATGTGAATTTGTTTATTCTCATGATGGTTTTGGCTATTGGGGTGTCTTGTAGTTCCATCCAAATTTTAGGATTGTGTTTTTCTATTTCTGTGAAGAATGCCATTGGAATTTTTAAAAAGATTTCACTGAACCTATAGATGATTTTGGGTAGTATAGACAGTTTAACAATATTAATTCTTCCAATCCATGAACATGGGATGTCTTTCTATTTGTTTGTGTCTTCTTCAATTTCTTCCATCGGTGTCTTGAATTTTTTGTTGTACAAATCTTTCACTTCCTTGCTTAAATTCATTGCTAGGTATTTTTTTTTTTTTTTGCTATTGTGAATGGGATAGTTTTATTTCTTCTTCAGATGTTTCATTATTGGTGTACAGAAATGCAACTGATTTCTGTATATTGATTTTATATCCTGCAATTTACTGAAATTACTGATTAGTTCCAAGTTTTTTGGTTGAGTCTTTGGGATTTCCTATATACAAAATCATATCATCTTCAAATAGTGACAATTTTATTTCTTTGTCTTGCCTAATTGTTTTAGGTAGGACTTCCAGTACTATATTGAATAAGAGTGGTGAGAGTGGGCATCCTTGACTTGCTTCTGATCTTGAAAAAGCTTTCAATTTTTCACCATTGAGTATTAGATCTGGGCTTTTTGTATATGACCTTTATGGTGTTGAGGTATGTTCCTTTTGTACCCTATATGTTTAGGGTTTTTATCAGGAAAGGATGTTATATTTTGTCAAATGTGTTTTCTGCATCTATTGAAATCATCATATGATTTTTATCTTTCATTCTATTAATGTGTCGTATCACACTTATTAATTTATGTATGTTGAACCATCCTTGTATCTCAGGGATAAATCCCTATTATTATATTATTGTCTATTTCTACCTTCAGATATGTTACTATTTGCTTTATATATTTAGGTAACCCAATGTTGGTTGAATATATATTTATGACTATTACATCTTTTTCATGAATTGAGCCCTTTTTCATTATTTAATAACCTTGTCTCTTGTTACCATTTTTAGCTGAAAGTTTATTTTGTCTGATGTGAATATAGCTACCCGTGCTCTCTTGATTTCCACCTATATGGGATATCTTCTCTTTGTGCCTATATGCATCCTTAAATCTGAAGTGAGTCTCTTATATTTGAGTCTATTTGTGTCTTAGGTTTGAGTCTATTTGTGTCTATTTGTGTCTTAGGTTGTTTTTTTGTTTTTGTTTTTTTAAATCCATATAGCCACTCTCTGCCTTTCGATTGGAGAATTTAACCATTTGCATTTAGAGTAGCTACTGATAGGAAGGGATTACTAAGGCCATCTTTTTAATTGCTTTCTTGCTGTTTTGTATTTCCTTTGTTCATTTCATACTCTCTTGCTGCCTTCCTTGGTGAATGGATGCTTCTCTATAATGGTATGGTTTGATTCCCATCTCTTTTTCTTTTATGAATCTATTGTAGGTTTTTCTTCTTGGGTTACCATAGGCTGACATAAAACATGTTATAGATACAACATTATATTTTATGCAAATAATTTCAATTGTATACAAAAATTCTACCCGTTCATTCACCCCCCCTTTTGTTTTTGTTGTCAGTTGACCTCTTTTTATATTGTGTATTCATTAATAAATTATTGTATTGTCATTTCTAATACTCTTGTCATTTAACCTTTATACGTGAGTTAAGTAGTCCATATACCACTATATTACAGTATTAGAGTATTCTGAATTTGACCATATATCCTTACCTTTATATTTTCATTTGTTTTCATGTTACTAATTAGCGCCATTTGTTTCAGCTTGAGGAATTTCATTCTACGTTTCTTGTAAGGCAGGCCTAGTGGTGACGAATTCCCTCAGCTTTTCTTTGTCTGGGAAAGTATCATTTCTGAAGGCTAACTTCCAAACAGGGTATTCTCAATTGGCAGGTTTTTACTTTGAACACTTTGAATATATCATCCCACACTCTTTTGGCCTATAAAGTTACTGTTGAGGAATCCGCTAGCAACCTTATAACAGATCCCTTTTAGGTTACAAGCTTTTCTCTTGCCACTTTTAAGATTCTCTCTTTGTCTTTGATTTTGACAGTTTTATTATTAAGTGTTTTAGAGGGGATTATTTAAGTTGATTTTGTTTGGTGACTTAGAGCTTCATGAACTTGGCTATCCAAATCTCTCACCAGATTTGAGAAGTTCTCAGCCATTATAACTTTAAATAACCTTTGTGCCCTAGTCTCTATTTTCTTCTGGAACTTTAATAATTTCCAAATTGGTTCTTTAGATGGTGTCCCATAGAGCATTATAGTCTCTCTTCACTCTTTTCCATTCATTTTTGTTTATTTTCATTTAACTGGATAATTTCAAAGTTCCTGTCTTCTATCTCACAGATTCTATCTGTGATCCATTCCATTGTTGATGTTTTCAATTGTTTTTTTTTTTTAAATTAAATTTATTGGGGTGACAATTGTTAGTAAAATTACATAGATTTCAGGTGTACAATTCTGTATTACATCATCTATAAATCCCATTGTGTGTTCATCACCCAGAGTCAGTTCTCCTTCCATCACCATATACTTGATCCCCCTTACCTTCATCTCCCACCCCCCACCCCCCTTACCCTCTGGTAACCACTAAAACTATTGTCTGTGTCTATGAGTTTCTGTTTCTCATTTGTTTGTCTTGTTCTTTTGTTGTTTTTTGTTTATGTACCACATATCAGTGAAATCACATGGTTTTCTGCTTTTTCTGACTAACTTCGCTCAGCATTACACTCTCAAGATCCATCCATGTTGTCACAAATGTTCCTATATCATCTTTTCTTACTGCCGAATAGTATTCCATTGTGTATACATACCACAACTTCTTTATCCATTCATCTATCGAAGGACATTTTGGTTGTTTCCATGTCTTGGCCACCATAAACAAAGCTGCAATGAACATTGCAGCACACGTGTCTTTATATCTAAATGTTTTCGGATTTTTTGGGTAGATACCCAGGAGAGGGATTGCTGGGTCATACGGCAATTCTATTCGTAATTTTTTGAGGAACCTCCACACTGCCTTCCATAACGGCTGCACCAGTCTGCATTCCCACCAACAGTGTATGAGGGTTCCTTTTTCTCCACAGCCTCTCCAACACTTGCTACTACTTGTCTTGCTGATGATCGCCATTCTGACTGGGGTGAGGTGATATCTCATTGTGGTTTTGATTTGCATTTCTCTGATGATTAGTGATATTGAGCATTTTTTCATATGTCTATTTGCCATTTGTATGTCCTCTTTGGAGAAATGTCTCTTCAAGTCCTCTGCCCATTTTTCAATTGGTTGTTTGTTTTTTTGTTGTTGAGTTGCATGAGTTCCTTGTATATTCTGGATATTAGGCCCTTATTGGAGGCACTGTTTGCAAAAATCTTTTCCCATTCAGTTGGTGGCCTCTTTATTTTGTCGATGGTTTCTTTTGCTGTGCAGAAGCTTTTAAGTTTCATATAGTCCCATTCGTTTATTTTAGCTTTTACTTCCCTTGCCTTTGGAGTCAAATTCATAAAATGCTCTTTGAACCCAAGGTCCATAAGTTTAGTACCTATGTTTTCTTCTATGCAGTTTATTGTGTCAGGTCTTAAGCTTAAGTCTTTGATCCATTTTGAATTAACTTTGGTACATGGTAACAAATAGCAGTCCAGTTTCATTATTTTTCACGTGGCTATCCAATTCTCCCAGCACCATTTATTGAAGAGGCTGTCTTTGATCCATTGTATGTTTTCAGCTTCTTTGTCAAAAATTATCTGTCCATATTTATGTGGTTTTATTTCTGGGTTCTCAATTCTATTCCATTGGTCTATGTGTCTGTTTTTCTGCCAATACCATGCTGTTTTGATTATTGTAGCCCTGTAGTACAAGCCAAAGTCAGGAAGTGTGATACCTCTATTATTATTCTTTTTTTTTTTTTTTTTTTTTTAATTTATTGGGGTGACAATTGTTAGTAAAATTACATAGATTTCAGGTGTACAATTCTGTATTACATCATCTATATATCCCATTGTGTGTTCATTTTTCTTAAGATTGCTTTGGCTATTCGGGGTCTTTTGTGGTTCCAAACAAATCTGATGATTTTTTGTTCTATTTCTTTAAAATATGCCATTGGGATTTTGATGGGGATTGCATTGAATCTGTACATTGCTTTGGGTAATATGGCCATTTTAACTATGTTGATTCTTCCAATCCAAGAGCACGGAATGTCTTTCCATTTCTTTGTGTCTTCTTCAATTTCTTTCAAAAATGTCTTATAGTTTGCAGCATATAGGTCTTTCACGTCCTTGGTTAAGTTTATTCCTAGGTATTTTATTCTTTTTGCTGCAATTGCAAAAGGAATTGTTTTTTGTATTTCTTTTTCTGAGATTTCATTGTTAGTATATAGGAAGGCAATGGACTTTTGTACGTTGATTTTGTAGCCGGCAACTTTACTGTATTCGTTGATTGTTTCTAATAGCCTTTTGGTGGAGTCTTTAGGGTTTTCTATATATAGCATCATGTCATCTGCAAAGAGTGATAATTTAACTTCTTCATTCCCAATTTGGATGCCTTTTATTTCTTTCTCTTGCCTGATTGCTCTGGCAAGGACTTCCAACACTATGTTGAAAAGCAGAGGTGATAGGGGACATCCCTGTCGTGTTCCTGAACGTAGAGCAAAGGGCTTAAGTTTTTCTCCATTAATTATGAGATTAGCCGAGGGCTTGTCATATATGGCCTTTATTATGTTAAGGTAATTTCCTTCTATACCCATTTTATTAAGTGTTTTAATCATAAATGGATGTTGTATCTTGTCAAATGCTTTTCCTGCATCAATTGATATAATCATATGATTTTTGTCCTTTATTTTGTTTATGTGATGTATCACATTGATGGATTTGCGTATGTTGAACCATCCTTGTGCCCCGGGGATGAACCCCACTTGGTCGTGATGAATAATCTTTTTAATGCATTGTTGTATTCGATTTGCTAGAATTTTATTTAGGATTTTTGCATCGGTATTCATTAGAGATATTGGTCTGTAGTTTTCTTTTTTTGTGCTGTCCTTACCAGGTTTGGGTATCAGGGTAATGTTGGCCTCATAAAATGAGTTAAGGAGTACTGTCTCTTCTTCAATTTTTTGGAAGAGTTTGTGCAGAATTGGTATTAGATCCTCTTTGAAGGTTTGGTAGAATTCACTAGTGAAGCCATCTGGTCCCGGACTTTTGCTTTTGGGAAGGTTTTGGATGACTGATTCAATTTCGTTACTGGTGATCGGTCTGTTTAGATTTTCCAGTTCTTCATGGTTCAGCCTTGGAAGGCTATATGTTTCTAAGAACTTGTCCAATTCTTCTAGGTTGTTGAATTTGGTGGCATATAGTCCTTCATAGTATTCTTGGATGATCCTTTGTATTTCTGTGGTGTCCGTGATAACTTCCCCTTTTACGTTTCTGATTTTGTTAATCAGTGTCTTCTCTCTCTTTTTTTTTTTTTTTCAAGCAAAATAACAATAGCTATGATTCTTACTAAGATTAAAAGAGAGAAGAGATATTCATGTGAATTTGGAGTTGCTCAATATCTCTTCTCTCTTTTTATCTTAGTAAGTCTAGCCAAGGGTTTGTCAATTTTGTTAATCTTTTCAAAAAACCAGCTCTTTGTCACATTAATTTTTTCTATTGTCTTTTTGTTCTCTATTTCATTTAGTTCTGCTCTAATTTTTCTTATTTCCTTTCTTCTGCTGACCTTGGGTTTTACTTGTTCTTCTTTTTCTAGTTCTTTAAGGTGTAACATCAGGTTATTTATTTGGGAGTTTTCTTGTTTCTTGAGATAGGCCTGTAATGAGATAAATTTCCCTCTTAAAACTGCTTTCGCTGCATCCCAAAAATTTTGGTAGGATGTATTTTCATTGTCATTTGTTTCTATGTATCTTTTGATCTCTCCTCTAATTTCTTCTTTGACCCAGTCCTTCTTTAAAAGTATGTTGTTTAATCTCCATGTATTTGTGTTTTTTCCCGCTTTCTTTTTATAGTTGATATCCAATTTCAAAGCCTTGTGATCAGAGAATATGCATGGTATGATTTCAATCTTCTTAAATTTGTTGAGACTGATTTTATGTCCCAATATATGGTCTATCCTTGAGAATGTTCCGTGTACACTAGAAAAGAATGTATAATCTGATGGTTTAGGATGAAGTGCTCTATAAATGTCAATTATGTCCATTTCATCTAATGTGTCATTTAGGGCTACTATTTCGTTATTTATTTTCTGTTTGGATGATCTATCCATAGCTGTCAATGATGTATTTAAGTCCCCTAGTATAATTGTGTTTTGGTCAATTTCTCCCTTTAGTTCTGTTAGTAGTTGCTTGGTGTATTTCGGTGCTCCCTGATTGGGGGCATAAATATTGATGACTGTTATGTCTTCTTGTTGTACTGTCCCCTTCACCATTATGAAATGTCCATCTTTGTCTCTTGTTATCTTTTTCACCTTGAAGTCTGTTTCATCTGATATCATTATGGCTACACCTGATTTTCTCTGGGTACCATTTGCTTGGAGTGTCAATTTCCACCCTTTCACTTTGAGTCTTTGCTTGTCCTTGTAGCTGAGATGTGTCTCTTGGAGACAGCGTATGGTTGGGTTTAGTTTTTTGATCCAATCTGCTGCTCTGTGCCTTTTTATTGGTGAGTTCAGTCCATTTACATTTAGGGTGATTATTGATATGTGAGGATTTCCTGTCATTCTATCTTTAGTTTTCTGTTAAGTCTGTGTCTCCATTGTTTCATTGCGTTTTTGTTGTTGTCTATTATTTCTGTGTGGAGGTATTCTATGATGTTTCCCTCTATTTCTTCTTTTATTTCAGTATATATTTCAGTTCTGTATTTTTTTGTGTGTGGTTACCCTTAAGTTTATGTAAAAGAAAGTTTGATATTTAGAGTATTCCATTTTCTTCAGCACGCTTACTTTCTCCATTCCCATATTCCGGTTCAGGCCTTTACTCTCCCCCTTTTTGAGTTTTGGTTGCCACAAATTGTCCCTGTTGATGGTGGTCGAATAGCCTCCTTTAGTATTTCTTGTAGTGCAGGTCGTGTTTTAGAAAATTCCCTCAGCTTCGGTATGTCTGGAAAGGTCTTTATTCCTCCTTCATATCTAAAGGATATCTTTGCTGGATATATTATTCTTGGCTCATGATTTCTCTCTTTCAATCGTTTGAATATTTGGTTCCACTCCCTCCTGGCTTATAGAGTTTCTGCTGAAAAATCTGATGATAATCTAATGGGCTTTCCTTTGTAAGTTACCGTCTTCTTTTCCCTGGCTGCCTTGAGGATTCTTTCTTTGTCGTTGATTTTAGACAGCTTCAATACAATGTGCCTTGGAGAAGGTCTGTTGGGATTGAGGTAACTAGGTGTTCTATTTGCTTCTTGGATTCGAGGGTCCAGTTCTGTCCACAAATTTGGGAAGTTCTCATCGACAATTTGTTTGAATATATTCTCTGTTCCCTTCTCTCTTTCTTCTCCTTCTGGTATGCCCATTATTCTTATATTGCTCTTTCTGATGGAGTCAGAAAGTTCTTGTAGAGTTCTTTCATTTCTTTTAAGTCTCAAGTCTCTTTCTTCTTCCATCTGTGTCATTTCCAGGTTTCTATCTTCGATGTCACTGATTCTTCCTCCATCTGGTCAACTCTACTACCTAAGCTGGTTATTTCATTCTTAATTTCTTCTATTGAGTTCTTAATCTCCAGAAATTCTATTTGGTTCTTTTTTAAAATTTCAATCTCTTTCCTAAAATGATCATGCTGTTCTTTGATTGAGTTTCTGAGTTCATTTAACTGCCTATCTGTGTTTTCTTGTATCTCATTGAGTTTTTTCAGAACTGCAATCTTGAATTCTCTGTCATTTAAGTCACATATTTCTGTATCTTTTAAGTGCCTTCTCTGGAGCTTTTTCACTTTCTTTCTGAGCTATCTTGTTGCCTTGGTTATTCATGGCGATTACTGGTTTACTATTTCTCTTCCTAGACATCTACAGGAGTGACTTCTGCAACAGGTTGATAGGAAGCGGTCTTTGTTTTGTTTTCCAGTACTTGTTGGTAGAATGTTTTATTATTTCTCCAACTGCAACTTATTTTTCTTCTCCCACACAGTAGTGCTATGTTTTCTCTGCACTATTCCAGCTTCTCACACAATGGGGGGATTCCCTGGGAGACAGGCTTCTCCTCTGTTAATAGTTCGTCTAGGTCACAGGGCACAGTGTCCCGGTGGGTATGCAGAGAGCTTTCGATGTTCCAAAGCTCTTCCAGCTCCAGAGTCAGAGCCCGTATGTTTTAGCAGTTCTGTTTATTCCTGCAGGGATCCGCCCAGATAGGTGGGGTCAGTGGCGGGGTGAGTTGTGAGAGGTGGCCCAGAGCAATGGCGGCGACTACCACCACAGCCGGTTCTGCTTCCACAGCTTCCTCCCTTTTGCCGAAGCTAGTTGGGCTGTGAATTTGTGTCTGCGGTCCACAGTTCTCAAAACAGCAAATTTTCTGTTGTTTTGATCCGACATTGCTACTGTTTCGCTTCTAGCACCGGGCTGGTGGGGGTGGGGTGAGCTCTTGTAGGGGAGGGAGGGGGCGGCTAGTCTCAGTGCCTAAGGCTCCGTTCTCTACTCGGCAGTGAGGGCTTAAACCACCGTTTTCAGCCGTTTTCCCTCAGTCTTTTCTCCGAGGTCTCTGCCATGAGCGTTGGGTTCAGCCGTGTTATATGCTGTCCCCTCAGCCCTGTGGAGCCCTGGCAGAGCCCTAGCAGTCCGAGTTCTTCCCTCTCCCGCAGCTGCAGTAG
This sequence comes from Rhinolophus sinicus, assembly GCF_057876585.1. Lineage (NCBI taxonomy): Eukaryota > Metazoa > Chordata > Mammalia > Chiroptera > Rhinolophidae > Rhinolophus > Rhinolophus sinicus. Next base: position 94,635,326 of record NC_142501.1, read on the forward strand.
TTCCAGGAAGCAGCGAGCTCGGCGCACTGAGCGAGGTCTGCGTCCTGCGCCCGCGCGGCTCCGCCTCTGCGCACTTCTCCCTTCCCTCCTCCCCCCACTCACGCGAATCTCCCACCTGTAGGTGATTTCAGTCGGTAGTGGGCCTCTTCGTGTTGCCTGTCTGCTGTGCAGGGAGTCCTTTGTGGAGTTTTTGTTGTTCTACTCTTTGTAAATTCCAGGGGAGCTTTACAGAGGCTCACTTCACTCCACCATTTTTCCAGACCCCTTTTTTTTTTAATCTTTTTTTACCCTTGTTTTTCATTCACGTTTTCTTTTGATTAATATTTGTGTGGCATATATTTTTCCACCCTTTTAACCTACTTTTACTATTATTTTGAAAGTGGGTTTCTTGTGACAGCATATTGTGAGATTCATTTTTCTCATTAATCCATTTTGAAAATCTGTTAATTATGTGTTCTGAGTATTCAAATGTAATAATTGATGTGTTTAAATTTAGATCTACCATGTTCTCTGTTTTGTCCTCTGGTTTCATTGCTGTTTCCTTTTAATGTCTTCTTTTGGATGATTTGGGTTTGTTTGTTTGTTTGTTTTTAGTTTTGATTTTAACTTTTCTATTGAGTTTAAACTATATTTCTTTGTGTGTGTGTGTGTGTGTGTGTGTGTGTGTGTGTGTGTGTTTGTTTTTGTTAATAGTCCCTCTAGGAATTATTATACATCCTTAACTTTTTACAGTCTACTTAGAATATTTTGAGACTTCAAGTGGAATGTAGAAACTTTCCACTATATAGTTCCCTTTATTGTCCCTCTTTATGTTGTAGTTGTTATATGTCACCTACGTATGTCAAAAACCTCATCAGACAATACAATTTTTGCTTTTAACTGTCAAACATTTTTAAAAACTCAGAGGAGAAAAATAATTTGTTATAGTTACCCACATATTTATACATCTATTGCTCTTCTTTCAGTTTCTGGAGTTTGAAGTTTCCCTCTGGTATCATTTCCCTTTTGTATGAAAAGCTTCCTTTAAAGTTTCTTCAGAGCGGATTTGCTGCTTATGAATTCTCTGTTTTCTTCATGTGCGATTGTATTTATTTCACCTTCTTTCCTAAAGCATTTTTTGCTGAATATAGAATTTGGGTTGACAATTGGTTCAGCATTTAAAAAATATTGTTCCCCTTCTTTCTGGCCTCCATGAAAAAAATCTGTACTCATCTGAATGATTGTTCCCTTATATATAATCTGTTGTTAATTTCTGGCTGCTTTCAAGACTTTTTCATTGTCTCTAGTTTTCAGTAGTTTTATTATGATGTCTTGGCACTGATTTCCATGGGTTTTCCTGTTTGAAGTTTGCTAAGCTTCTTATGTCTATAAGTTAGCTTCTTCTTCTTCTTTTTTTTTTTTTTTTTTTTTTTTTTTTTTTTTTTTTACCATATTAGGATCTTTTCGGAAACTATTTGTTAATATTATTCTGTACCACATTTATTTTTCTCCCTCTAGGACTCTGATAGCAGAATGTTAGAACTTTTGTTGTTCTCCCACAGGTCTCTGAGACTGTTTATTTCTTCCAATCACTTTTCTCTCCATTATTCAGATTGGATAATTTCTATTGAGCTGTTTAGAAGTTTACTGATTCTTTCCTTTATCATCTCATTTTGTAATTGAACTGTGCCAGTGAATTATTTTTTATTTTTATTGAAGTAAAATTGACATACATTATATGAGTTTCAAGTGTATGACATAATGATTTGATATTTGTATACATTATGAAACAATCACAATATGTTTAGTTAATATCTGACACCACACAATTATTATTTTTTTTGTTATGAGAATTTTTTAAGATCTAGTCTCTCAGCTGCCCCGACCGCGGGGCATTCAACAGGGACCGAAGGGAGACACCCTGAAAAGAGAAAATAGGAGGCGCGAAGAAATGGAGGCAAGACAAAGTTCTGATCAAGCCTCAAATTTTTTATTGTAGCTACAAGATTATATGGGTTAGGGTAAACTGGGCGGGGAGTGAATGAGGAAGAAGAGAGCGGAATGAGGAAGGGGCTTTACTTATCAGAGACGTGACCTTTTAAGGGCAAACTGACTGTTCCAGGAATTAGGTCATGTGCTGCTGGATAGCATAGTTTCTCTGAGTCAGGCTCCTACATCTCCTCTCTCTTTATCTTTTTAAGAGAGTGAGTCTTAACCAAGACGGGAACTCAGGGGTCTCAGACGGCCCGAATAACGCGCAAGGCGTAGCCTCTGGTGTCTTTTTTGGACCAGGGGTGAGGCAATTGTTTTGACTTAGGCACCAACCCCTATGTAGTCTGGACATGAGTTCAGGGAGAGCTGAAATTAGGTCAATCGGGACCCTCCCTTGCAGTACCCAGTCGCTGCAGCCGTCTGGTGCTCAAGCCCTTTAGATCGGGCCGACACGTTTTCAGCCACCGTGTCTGCTATATGTTTATATAGCTGGAGCCTGTTTGTAACTGGTTGTAATTACCTTCCGGATGGTCCATCGTGGCCAGGTGTTGATAATGAATATGGATAGGTTTGGCCAGAATGTTATCTATTTGTTGTTTGATGAATCCTGTCAGTTTATTAAATGCCCAAGGTCCGAGGGAGACAAGTAGGAGTAATCCTAGAATGGGACCAAGGATGGGGAGGAGGACAGGCAAGAGACCATTAAAACTGGTTAAAAAGGGGTTGTCAAGAAGTTGTTTTTTGCGTTGAAGAAGATCTTCTTGGAGTCTCTTGACCTTGTCTCGCACTATGCCGGATTTGTTGGCATAGAAGCAGCATCGTTCCTGTAAAGCTAAACAGATCCCCCCTTGTTCCGCTGTTAGAAGATCAAGCCCTCGTCTGTTTTGGAGTACTACTTCTGCTAAGGAATCGACCTGGTCTTGAAGGTCATTAATAGTATCTGATAGTGTGGTAACATCATCAATAAGTTGGAGAGAGAGCCGTTGATAAGTGTCTACGGACACTCCTACCCCGGCAGCACCTGTGGCCATAGCGGCGGTTATACCTAGTCCTGCCATAAGGGGAATAAATGCGAGGGCCCGTTTCTGTCGTCCAGGGAAAAGATCAAGGGCTGGTATAGGAAGTGACTGATCTCCAGGTAGAATATCTATATCTGGTAAGAGAAAAGCCAGCGCACAGAGGCCAGTCCAATTGGTGGGGAGGGCCGTGAAGGCCAGGCCGTTGCCGCAGATGAAAACATGATTAGGAGCGGGGCAGGCAGGAGCAGTGGAATTAACAATAGCGGTGCAGTTTTAAGGGAAAGAAGCCTACATCAAGGGCATTCCCGGACAAAATGACCAGGCTGTTTACAATTGTAACAGGATTTTTGATTGTCCTGTGTGAAGCTTTTTAGTGTGGCTCCAATGGCTAGACCGATGGCGTGAGACGCCCCGACACCAGAACAAAGTTTAATATAGTCTGAGAGGGAGCCATTGCGATGGGGGCGGATGGTGTTTTGGCATGTGGCATTGGCATTTTCAAATGCAAGATGTTTAATAAAGGCGCTATTTGACTCTTCTTTTCCAATTAAACGCTCGGCAGCCTCAGTTAGGCGGCTGATGAAATCGCAATAGGATTCGTCAGGCCCTTGATGGATTTTGGCCAAGGAGGTGCTGGCGGGCCCTTTGGGTGGGAGTTTACGCCAGGCCTTGAGGCCGGCATTTTGGACTTGAGCTAATAAGCCTGGGGGGAAGGCGGCCTGAGTCTCATTGGTGTTATAGGGTGGTCGGCCGAGAAGGCGATCTCTAGTCCAGGAGTGGGAGGACTGGCTCTGAGTATTTCGTTCAGCCATTTTTCGTGCGTTCTCCGCATACTCTGTGTGCCATAAAACAAAATCACCGCCAGACAGGGCGGCGTGAGCTAAAGTGAACCAATCATTTGGCGTTAGCCAACGGTCGGTGAGGCTTTCCAGCAAGGCTACCGTGAAGGGAGCCACAGGGCTATAAGCGTGGACCGCAGCCTTTAAGTCTTTTAAATATTTAATGTTTAAAGGGCGGTAGCGCTGTCTGTCTCTTGGGGGCTCCGTTTCTTCCTCTGAGGGAGGGTTATCTTGTTCCTCAGCCTCATTATCGGACTCCTCCGCGGTATCCTCCTCTTGGGGGTCCTCAGGGGTCTGAGTATCGGGACCTACCTCTGCAGCCTGTCTGCGAGTGACCGGAAAAGCGAGGACAGGTTTTTGTTTGGGAGCTCGTTTTAGGGGTAGACGGGGGGGAAAAGGGCAGCCCAGAGAGTGCAGCGAGTTCAGCCTCAAGGGCACGGAGTTCTTTGAGAAGACTAATGTGTTGGCGTTTTTCCTGGAGGGCCTCTCGAAGAGAGGCAATCTGTTGTGTTAGGGAAGCGGCTGTTTGAGTAGGGGGATTGGAGTGAGGAATAGTAGAAGGGGGACCGTGGACGATGGGAGTGAGGAATGGAGGGTGTTGAGGGATGATATAAGGAGGTGGCCGGAAGGGTGGAGGAGACGATACAGAGGGGTCCTCCTGATGGTAATGAGCGGCCGCATCCTCAAGGGTAGCCTGGTCCTCGGGAGGGAGGGTTGTGTCTGAATCTTGGGGAAGGTTTTTAAGGCAGGGATAAAGTCTTAATGAGAGATGACTAGGGGGTTCAGCCGAATTTTGGGTAGGGCCTTCCTCGAGACAGGGCTTGGGCTTAGGGTCAGTAATAGGGATATCTATAGACACGGAGTCATTTTCTGATGGGGGACGGGACGATTCCTTTAAGAGGCTCTCCCCCTTTTTTATAACTTCTCTAACATCCGGGTCATGGGAGTGAACCCTGAGGACGTCATTTATGAGATTCCAGTAAGTAAAAGTAGAAACGGGGACCTTTTCAGGCCCAAAGGCTTTATAAAAATCTTGGAACGCATTGCCAACGCGCTTTCAAATTCTAATATCAATCGTTCCTTCTTGGGGGAACCAGGGACAAATATCTGTCAGAAACTCGAAAAATTCACGGAGATCCTGTTTTCTAGCCTTAATTCCACGCACCTTGAGGGAACTCTTTAACCCAGAAATGCACAGTTCATGAGAACTTAATGTCTGACCCATGGTCCCCTTCTCGGCCCTTCAATCAACAAGCGAAACAATCAGATGCCCATCTGGCCGTGACCCTCGCGGGACTAAATCTGTCTTAGCTAAGGCGCTTCGGTATAAACCCCCGAACTGGTGGACCGGAGTCCAGTCGCCGTTATGCCGTATGACAGAACCGGAACCACAGATTAGGGCCCAAGCAAGCTCCGTGATGAGAAGTCGTGGAACTATCACTCATTCACACATTCATTCGACCGAGGGGTAATATTAAATCTAAAATCATCCCAAAACATCTATTTTCGTCTGTCTGCTTACCTCTATCAGATCAGGCTCACGGATCGGCTTGTATCCGCGGAGATCAGGAAATGAGTCAGGCTCGCGCGGTAAAATTGCGCGGAGACTCAGCAACGCGTCCGGCCGGACTTAAGGCAGACAGTTTTTCAAGGGGTCTGGGATCTTCGGGCCCCACGTTGGGCGCCAGAAATGCCCCGACCAGAGGGGCATTCAACAGGGACCGAAGGGAGACACCCTGAAAAGAGAAAATAGGAGGCGCGAAGAAATGGAGGCAAGACAAAGTTCTGATCAAGCCTCAAATTTTTTATTGTAGCTACAAGATTATATGGGTTAGGGTAAACTGGGCGGGGAGTGAATGAGGAAGGAGAGAGCGGAATGAGGAAGGGGCTTTACTTATCAGAGACGTGACCTTTTAAGGGCAAACTGACTGTTCCAGGAATTAGGTCATGTGCTGCCGGATAGCATAGTTTCTCTGAGTCAGGCTCCTACACTCAGCAACTTTCAAATATGCAATACAGTATTAAATTATAATTGCCTTGCTGTACATTACATCCCCAGGACTTTTTTTTTTTTATAACTGGAAGTTTATACCTTTTGACTCCCTTTACCTGTTTCACATCCTCCCACCCCCAATTTACAGCAACCACCAATCTGTTCTCTATGAGCTTGGGTTTTTTGTTTTGTTTTTTGTTTGTTTGTTTTGTTGTTGTTGTTGTTGTTTAGCTTTCAACTATAAGTGAGGTCTCACAGTATTTCTCTTTCTCTGTCTGACTTAATTCACTTAGCGTAATGTCCTCAAGGTCCATCCATGTAAATTTTTTATTTTATTTTTCAGTTCAAATATTTCCATTTCATCCTTTTCTGCATATATTTCCCTGTTGTTATTTTCCATTAATTTCAAGAGTGTTCACCCTTACATAATGCATGGTTACATAAGTTGCTTTAAAATCTTTTATAATTCCAACAATTGTGTCATCTTGGTGCTGGGATCTGTTATCTATTCCCTTACAAGTTATTGACAGATTCATAGTTCTTTGTATATCAAGTAATTTTGGACCGTATTTTGGACATTTTGAATATTATATTATGAGACTCTGAGCCTTATTTAGTTCCTGTGGAGAATATGATTATGAGGTTTTTCAGGCAACTGACCTAGTTTAGGCTACAGGTTCCTAGTGGCCATCAGGAGCTATGTCTCATATCATTCAGTTCTCAAGGTGTTTTCAGTGCTACTTGGATAATGTGATCATTCAGTGGCATGTCTGGGACCTATAAAATGTTCTACCCATAGTTAAGTTCTCAAAGACTTTAGTATTCTGTTTGGGTCAGATCCACTATGCACAATTTGGGGATAAATCCAGGAGTTCATAAAACAACTGTATGGGATCATTTTCTTGAGCTCTCTCCTCTCTGCATTGTTCCAGACACTTTTGGCTTCCAGGAGTTCCCCTGTTCCTGGTCTTTTTGCTATAAAGCTGGGCTTTCATTTTCCCACTCTGCCACATACTTCCTGCAACTGTCTATCTCTATAGCCAAATAGCAGAAGACAAAGTAAGGAAAACGAAATGGCAATTTTTGCCTCTAGGGCCACAGCTCCCTGGTCATAGAGGGTTCTCCTCCCTCAGAGTTTTAGGTTCCCGCCTGGCCATCTCTGCCATACTACAGTGGGATTTCCTGGGAGTCTGGGGTGAGTGGAAACAACCTATCTTTGTGGGATCCTTTTCCCTCTTTTCAGACCAGAGAGGGCTTCTTTTGAAGCCTTTCTGTCCACATCCAATTTCAAGCTGCTGTTGAGTTCAGACCAGAGATACCATAGGAACAACAAAACAGGAAACTCACAGGACTAATGTAACTTAAAATTCTAGTTTCCTTCCCCAATCCACCTGCTACCATCTACTTTCAGAGATCTATACATATGCCCAATTTTTAGTTGCATTCCAATGGAAGAGATGAGGTGGAGTGTTACTCCATCTTAATCCTCGCTTGTATATTTACATTTGCAGAAATCACTAAGGGAATTTTCTAAGCACTATTTGCTCAACTGTGTGAGGGATACAAAAGAAAAGGAAGGGGAACATTTACTTGAATACATACTATGATTTTTAAGTTAATACAATAATTTTATAAAGTAGACAAAACTGGGAGGGACCAAGTTTATCTCTGGACAATGTGATGATCAAGAAAAAGATAATATCCCTTGCCTTCCCAAGACCCCATGCAACACTGGTCCTTACTGTCTGAAGGGTAAGGTCTGTCCCATAATTATGAGGTGTCAGGGACTTCATGTTGTTTAATTAAGTACCCATAAAATAATGTGCCTGAAGTAAAACTCACAGGTTTTCTTTTGGAGAAATGTCAGGCTGTGTGACTTATCAGCTGGGGTAGATTTAAGGGTTTAGAGACCTTTGCAACAGTCCCCATTTCACATTGTCGAATGACCACCTGTATGCCATGGTTGCCACATATGGCCATACAGTCTGCAGACTGCTGACTTCAGGAGCAGCTTTTCTTTCTTCCCATGGATTTTAATATGAATGGCACCTCCCAGAGCTGTATGCATTCTGGTTATGTGCTCTGCTCACAACAAAGTCCTGGGCAATTAGAAAAATTAGAATGTAACTGTTGTGTCCAGTGCAACATGGGCAGTGAGGGAGTGAGAAGGGACGACGTTAAGTGTTAAGAAAGAAAGAAACAGAGACTTAATGCAGTTAAATCTCAGAGGGCCAAGGGTCTCACAGTCATTTAAGGACTGGAGCGCAGAATCAGGCCAACTGGTGGCTTTTATTGATAATCATACAAGGAAGTAGCATTGTTTTTCACATGGTCTGAGAGACTCATCCATCATGTCACAAAAGTGAATCAAACCAATTATCCCTGTCCACTAGCAGCCAGAGCAGAAAGTCCCATGATGACTTAGGTGAGGTATGCACCTCCCCGGGGACAAGTCTCTCATGTTGAAACTGTTCCATTGAGCTAAGCGGAGAGAGCTGATCTTCATCGCTCTCATAACTTCTCTTACAATCAGGTGAGAGAGGAAAGCCAGAGTTAGCAGTGGCTTTTCTCAGGCAGGGGGAAGGGGAGGCAAGGCCCCTTCCCAGATCTTTCAAGGCAGCTCATTGGGGGTCCCGACACAGTTCCGCCTGGCTTGAGTTGTTCCCCCCCACCCCGTGGGGAATCTTACTTGTCATTGGCTGCAAACCATCTTTTGGGGACCAGACAGAGAGACATGAGATGTAAACATCATGATAAAACAAAGTCCCAAAAAGGCACAGTCTCACAGACTCTTCTTTCCTCAAGGAAAGACATGGGGGGACAGTCGGCTAGACTGCTGTGTGACAACATGTAACAATGACATATGTCTTTTCTTCATTTACTCTCTGCCTCTTCCTTCCTATCCTAGTGTTGGAGGAAGATGACCGTTACCTCTGCAGTGTCTTTGCACCACCCTGAAAGCCATCCTTTCTCCCAGAGTGTCCCAACTAGACTGAACCACATGGGCTGGCCAGAGTACACACCTGCCACTGGTGAGTTACATATCTCTCTTTTGTTTCACACTCTGGTGTCTTGACAATAGAGTGTTGTTGAATGCTATGTTCACTTGTTTGGCAGAAGTAGCTTGAAGGTGAGAGAGATAAAACACTGTCTCTTATCCCTTCTATTAGGAAGAGGTCCCTACCACTCAGAGAAAGGGAATTCTTAGCTTAGGGAAGATTCCATGATTGTATCCCTAAACCTGGCTCCATTCGTTTACTTAAAGCAGAGCTCTTGACCATCCACTGGATCTTCTTATAGGACATAACTTGCTGAAGAACTAATCACAAAGAGTTGTATCTAATCTAGTAAAGGACTTGGGTGGGTGTTTTCCCGTCTGAGGAACCAGCCTCTCCCTTGGGTTTTACGGCAGCCTCTCAAGAGTCCCTTTCCCCAAACTATGGCAAACAGCATCATCTCACATATTTGTGCACAAAATAATTGGGTTTTGTGTCAGAAGGAACTGGGCCCCAGTGAGAGCCAGGGTAGGGCTTCCTCATGCACAGCCACCACCTTTCCCAGACCCAAGAGGGGCTGGACATGCTGAAAATGCTAAAGGGATCCTGGTGCAAGGATAGATGTTGGGTGTTAGGTCTTGAACAGGTGCAAATTATGTTAGATGGCAACCTTACAGTCTAAAAGTACCTAGCTGGCTTGGAGCAGAGGCCAAATCTGGTGTTTAAGAAGGGCAGAAAGCCCTAGGCAGGAATGAAAAATCAAAATAGCTACAGCTGTCAAACATGTACTAGTCATTTGGCTTTGCTCCCACTTCTTTTGTGCTACTATTGGCAGATATATTCCACATATATTACAGTTCTATGTTTAGGCCAAACAATAACAATACATTATATACATGTTATTTTATACAACTGTTTTTTTAAATCAGTTAATAGAAGCAGAAAAATGGGAATTTATGGTATCTTTTATAATTATATAATTACTTTTTCCAGTACTGTGTTTTTGTTTGTGTGGATCTGAATTACCATCTGGGGTCACATGCTTTCAGTCTGAAGAACTTAGTATTTCTTGTAAGTTGACCGTATTTTTCTTTTTTTTTCCTTTCAGCACTTATAATATGTTATCCCACTACCTCTGGCCTCCACATTTTCTCCTGTTAGTCAGCTGTTAATCTTACTGAGGTTTCTTTGTAAGTTATGTGTCATTTTTCTCTTTCTGCTCTCAAGATTTTCCCCTTCTGTTTTGCTTTCAGTCATTTTACTATGATGTGTCTCTTTGTGGGTGTCTTCCATTTATCCTACTTGGAATTCACTGAGCTGCCCGGATGCGTGGGTTGTTTTTAGATAAATTTTGGAAGTTTTCAGCCATTATTTCTTTGAATATTTTTTTCTTCTCCTTTCTGTGTTCTCTTTCTGGTCCTCCCATTATACATATGTTGGTGCAGTTAAGGGTGTCCTCTATTTCTCCAAGACTCTGCTCATTTTTCTTCATTGTTATTCTCTGTTCTTCAGCTTGTGTAATCTTTAGCAACCTCTCTTCAGTATGCTAGCTATTTTTTTCTGCCAGTTCAAAGTCACTGTTGTGTGGCCAAAAAAAAAAAGGAGGTTTTATGGGAACTAACCTCAAGGGGTGATCTGATCATAAATTCCTCAATGAGCAGGTCATGGTGGGTAGTCACACCCCAGGCCTATACATTTTTAGTAAAATGTTTATCTTTGCCTTCAGCAAGCCCTGTCCATTGTTTCTGTGCATCTAGGTTAACACATCTTTGAAATAATCACCCTTAAGAGCACATAATCTTGTTAACTATCTTGTAATCCAATCCCTAGCTTGCTTTTTCCCTCCTCCATGTAATATTCCTTAAGTTCCCTCCTTAATTTCACATGCATAAAAGAAGCTGCAAAACGGTAATTTTCTGGAGCATTTGAGATCTTGCCACACAGCATCAGTTTGGCTCAAATAAACTCTTATTAAAAAACAAAAATCTCTATAGGTTTGGATGTTTCTTACGTCAACAGTTAAGACCCTCTAGTGAATTTTTTATTTTAGTTATTGTATTTTTTAACTCTAGAATTTCCATTTTTTAAAAATAATTTGTATCTATTTCTTGATGTTCTCTATTTGAGACAACATTATCATATCACCTTCCTTCAGTTCTTTAATGATGACTTCCTCTTGTTCTGTGACAATGCTTATAATGGCTACCCTGAATTCTTTTTCTGGTAAATCTGACATCTGATCACTCTCATAGTTTCTGTTGCCTGCTTCTTCCCCAGTATATTGGTCACACTTTCCTGTTTCATGTTTCATAATTTTTTGTTGGAAACTGAATGGTTTAAGTAACATATTATAGCAATGCAGAGTACTATCCCCACCCTGGTCTTATTTCTTTATTTGCTTATTAGTCTAGTAAATGGGTGAACTGTTTTAGTGAAGTCTATTTCCTCTCCCACAGTGTTAAACCTATGATGTTGCTCCTCAGGAAAGTGTAGCTTTGGGGTAAGCCTTATGGCCACAGTCATCCTTGGATAAGTGGTTTTGGTAGGGCTTTCTTCTTCTTTCCCTGACCACAACCATCTGTTAAACTCCACTGATTGAAGCTCATTACTATGTGGCTTTCAACAATGTCCTGGGGCAGAAATTGCTCTACAAAGTAATCCAATCATATTCTGGTTCTTCAGAGGTGTGTGTTTGGTATTCTGTTTCCAGAGGTGCTTCTCCCAACTCTCTTATTCCTAGTTTTTGACTGCAAATTAGGCTGTATCTTCATTAGATCTATGAATCTCTTCCCAAATGCCTTTCACTACAAACTCCACTGCTCTTGGGAGCACATTTAGGTTTAAATATCTCCATACAAAAGAGGTCAGTTCCTTTGGGAACAGATTAGGAGTTACCTGTTTTACAGCCTGCCCAGTCAAAATTCTCCCTCCAGGCAAAATCTTTGAACAAGGGCTCTGGAGCTGGTGGTGGGGACAATGGCAGGCTTCTGAGTGACACTCAGTGAAGGGAGGGTGCAGTAACCTACAGTCCTCTCCTGCCTTGCCTCTCCTGGCTTGCCTCTCCTGGCTTGCCTCTCCTGGCTTGCCTCTCCTGGCTTGGAATCACAGCCTCACAAGCAGGAAGAAGGACTATTGGAGCCCCGGTATTCTCAGCATGCCAAAGAAGGGAGCCACCCGCCCTCCTACACACACACTCAACCACTCTCACCCAGGACTTAGCTTAAGCAACAGGTAATGGAGGACAGAGTGAGAAACACTGTTCCACCAGGGAAGTAAGCTCTCCAGCTGGGAACTGGGAGAGAGCCCTGTGTCCTTGACGTCAGCCATCTGGAATGGAATCACTGCCTCAATGAGCTGGGAAGATGGTGAGGTGTGGTCTTAGTTCAAATACCACAGACTCTCACCTCTTACCAAATTTCCATTGATTTTCTTGAATAGATGTTTCTTTATTTGCTGGTTTCACTTAAGACCATTTCCAGAGGTTTTAAATGGCTATTTTAAAATAATTTTCACCAGTTTCACTGGGAAGCAGGTCAGTGGAGCTCATCACACTGCCCTTCCTGAAGTCGATCTCAATTTTCCCTATTTTTATAACGCCTTAATCATTTCAGTGAGAGCCTTAGAGGAGATAAGTTGGATGATTGTGCTCATGTCATACTTACTCAACATCAAGATCCATTGCTTAAATTTGCTTATGTCAAGGTAAGAAATGCCCAAGCCTGTAGAAAGTTTTTAAAAGAATTTCTGTCGTGCAGGGAGGCCTGCGGGGTCTCTGCTCCCAGTCCCCACATAACGCAGGATATGGTGAGGCCAAAAAGGAACACCCATGGAGCCATAGATGGGGGAGTCATACCACTATATTCTCTCTGGCGGCTGGGTTGGAGACACAGGAAGCAGGAGCCACACTGTTCGCAACCAGCCATCCTAACTACAGTCCGCACTTGCCAGCCACCATCTTCTTGCTAGCCCCCATTTTTCTCTCTCCTTCTCTCTGCTAGCGTAGCCACAGCAGTTATATTAGTGGCCATTGGCTCACTGGTTACAGCTGACGGCCAACTAGCCACAGCTGATGGCCATGCAATCACAGTTGATGGCCATTTACTACCTGAGCCAGCACCTGTCTATGTGAGGCCGAGAGCCTGGAAACTTCTTTCTGGGGCTCTGCCCCCACAGTTTCTTTAAACCAAACTGATGACATAGCCAGGAAGCAAGATCTCCAATGCTCCCCAGAGTGACAATTTTAGTTTCTTTTATACATTTGGAATTAAGAAGAAAACATAAGGAAGATTACATGAAGATGGGAGAAAGCAAGGTACAGGATAGTTCACAAGATTATGTGCTCCCTTGAGGGTGGATAGTTAGAAGAGCGGGCCCTTCTCGGCACAATGCCCTGGCTTGGTTCCCACACGAGGAGTCAAACCCAGCAGTGTCCAGACTTGGTTCCTACACTGGAGGTCGAACCCGGGCCTCTTGGAGGAAAACCAGGAATCCTAGCCGCACCGGCTTGGTTCCCACACCTGGGGTTGAACCCGGGCTTCCTGGAGGAAAACCAAGAATCCTGGCCACTATGTTGCCAGAGGGTGGGACCTCCTCGATATAGTGTCCAGGTTCTTAACATCTCAAGCAAAGAATTGACCGAGATATAGAGGTAAAGTAGTGAAAGAGCAGTTTATTAGAAGAAAAAGTACACTCCAAAGAGATAGGAGTGGGCCAAGCAGAAGGCAGTGGCTCAAGGGCGCCAACTAATGAGGCCTTGTTAGTTTTCATTTTCTCTTTCTAGGATGGGCTGCTCCTCTCCAGGCATGGGACCACTTGATTGACACCTGTGATTGACAAGGGGCTATTACCTCATCTTTTTAAACTGTGCGTGTTCGTTGCCAGAATTCAGTCTGTTATAACGATATTAATGAACTTCCGGGCATATGCATGATATTATAATGATGACATAATGAGGCCCAGGTGAAATGAAGGTCGTTGTGGCCTTTACTGTACAGGTGTGAGTGACTGGTTTAATCTAGTTGGATATTTTGGACCCATTTGTTTCCTCATAGGGGTAGATAATTATAATGAAAAGAGGACGTTTTGGGCAGCAAGGGGAGGTCTTTTGGGCAGTCACATTCTGTGGGTTGTGTTGGACGTGCTGGAATGCAAAGACCCAATGCCTGTCTCTAACTGCCTGCCTTGTTTTCCCCTTAAGAGATATGCTCCCCATAAAATCTCTATGGGAAGTTAAGGTACAGGTGGTCTTTTCTCCTCTATCTGCTTCCTGCTGGGCAAGGGTGTAGAGCTGTCCCTACCTGTTGGGGATTCACAGAACTCACACCCTATCTGATCTTAGATGAGAGGAAGGGGTCTCAAGATCTGCCTGAAAAACTGTGTTGGTTTCTTTGATTGGGATTAGTAATCTTGTTGGTGTATCATCTGTATCCCCAAGGCCCCTGAATGAGGAAAAATAGGTTTTAACTAATAAATTTAAAAACGTTGGCTTAAAGAGCAGAGCTCAAAGCTATTGATGCGGGGTGGCTATGTGATGGAAAATCCGTTAGCTCTATGGAGCCTGTGGCCATTCAACCGGTCATTCAGGCGGCATTAATTGTCCAGGAGCTGGGCCCAGAATGGGTTGGAAAGAACATTAGGCTTCAATGATTACAATTACTAAGTATAAATCATTACAATTTCAGGATAATTATCTAAAGCAGGGGGTAAAACCATTTCTTATGATTATAAAATAATTAAGCAGGGGTGTAGGAACTAAGAAACTGGGGCAAAGGAAACTTAAGAAAAAGGAAACTTAAAATCCCTATAGGAAAGAAAATTTAAAGTTTTCCCGGGGGTGGTGGTGGGCTATTCGCTTGGCCTGTATTACATATGCCTGCCTCTGAGGGGTCTGAAGAAAAGGCATTTCAAGGGTATGTTAACCTAGATGGACAGAGCTTGCTTAAGGTGATCAACATTTTATAGGCCTGGGGCGTGATGACCCACAGTGACCTCTACAGTTAGGAATTTATGATCGGATCACACTGTAAGGTTACTTTTGGTCACTGAACTGTACATAACCCCTTTTTCATCCATACTCATTATATCCCCAATAGCTAGCATTATGCTTTGCATAAAGTAGGCTCGATGATACTGATGATATTCCAGTCAGAACTGTCTGGAGAATCCTCAAAATAGGGAGGAAGATAATTAACAGTTACTTAGTGGTTCAAAGTGTGGGTGGTATGCAGTGGAACCAATTCCACCACCTCCTAGGTGGAATTCTTCTGAGTTTGTTATTTTCAACTGAAAAAATGTACCTATCAGTTAAAGTTGTTGTGGAAGTTAATACATGCAAAGTACTTAACACCTAATATATGCTTAACAAATAGCAGCTAATGTTTCAGACACTGCTAGGCACTGTTGCATATCATTTCATTTAGTCCTCACAATAATCCTGCAAAAAGTTGTTAGTATTGTTACTTGGTAGGTGAGGAGAGAAAGACTCAAGAAGATTAAGTAATTTGCCTAAGATCACCAGTAATAAGAGACAAAACCAGAATTTGAACCTATATCTCTCTGGGTTTATGCTTTCCATTCAACACTACTGTAGAAACTGAATTATAAGGTTAGTTAGGAGAGTTACAGAAGCCAATTTCCAGACTTACACAAGTTTCAATCCCATTCAGTGTCTATTTCTACATGTAGCAGCTTCTATTCTCATATCATTGAACTAGCCTCAAGAAACTTACCCTTCTGTGTTGACATTTCTAATAAGACAATGTCTCACTGTTAATTCATAGATAGATATAATTATTTATAATTATAAACCTACCACGTGATGGTAAGAGAATCAAAATCTCCTCTTTAATAGTATCAGAAATGGAGCCTGTCCGTTTTATGGGAAAAGAATCTGCCTGTGGTGTGTGTGTGTGTGTAGGGGGAAAAGGGGACTAAGTCTCATGGCACTGACTGTTGTCCTCCAAGATTCCCTGAACCTTGGGTAAGCATTACTTTCAGCTGCCATTGTTATGGGAGTCTCGGTTCTTCTTGCCCAGGCAGTGAAGAATCAAAGGTCAGCAAGTTGATAAACATGCAAGGAGGGTTTATTAGTGTCTCAGGGAAGAGAATGGGCCTAAACTGAGGTAGGAGAGAAGGGGAGAGAGAGAAAAAAATCTAGGCCCCCGTATTAGTGACATGTTCTCAGAGAAAAGAATGGGCTTAGCTGAGGTGAGAGAGAAATCTCCTGAGATGACTGGAGATCTGTTGACTCAGATCCTCATCTTGCTCCAGACCACCTCCGGTCATCTGTTGTTGTAGAAAGTGATATGTGGCTGGAGGCAGTTAATCAAAGCTAGTTAGGAGTTTTTCTGTAGGCACTATGGACCCCCTCCCACCCCTCCTCCTCTTACATTTTCTAACTTCTACCTAACACAATCATCACCACTGTCTTAAGAAATATGGATCCCTTTTTTATACCAGAACTCAAATAAGGACACTACTCTTCCCTGCACTACAGCTGAGACCAGGATACCTGGTTCAGATAAGACTTTACCAAAGATTTGAAAGAGAAATGGCCTCAGAAAAGCATGGCTGACACAGTGGCTTACAAGCTAGATCCACCCAGGCTGCTGCCATTGGGAGGCATCACTTTGGCATTTTCCACTTGGGATCACATATCACCTTCTCAAAGTCTTGAACCCAACGAGCAAGAATGCTCCCTTCCTGCCTAGCTGGTCTCCTGCTCAGTTCCAAGCCTCCACTTGTTCCTCCACAGGTACTCAATGAGCACCTAACCTACGGCAGGCACTCTGCACACCCTAGGGACACAGTGGTAGGTAAAGAGCAGCTGCCTTCACAGTATGCACGATCTACAGGGGACAGACAACAGATAAACAACAAGCCCCTGACAGATGGCAATAAATACTGAGAAGGAATAATGAAGTCTCTCTGAGAAGGTAACATTTACTGAGCTCTGAGGGTTGAGAAGGAGCCAGTAAATTGAAAAGCAAAGAGAACATTCCAGGTAAAAGGAACAGTAAGTGCAAAGGCCCTGAGGCAAGAAGGCGAGACAGCAAGAAGGCCACAGTGGCTGCAGTGCAGAGAGCAAGGGACAGGGAGGATGGCAGGAGGTGGAGAAATAGGTTAAACTAGAACACACAAGGTCTTTCAGGTCTTGCTAATTGTGAAGAGAAGCTTCTGAAGGGTTTGGAGAAGGAGCATGTCATGGTATGACTTATATTTTAGAGCTCCCTCTGGCTGCTCTGTGGAACAGGTTAAGAGGCTAAAGCTGTCTTCCTAACAGTATGGTAGTGGTAGCAGTGAAGTAAAAGAGAGAAATGGACACCTTTGATGCTTATTTTGGAGGTAGAACCCACAGACTTGCTGATGGATTGGGAGGGGTGTCTCTTGACCTGTGTCTCATGCTGGTAATGGCCATCTCCTTCCTGAGCACTTCTTCCCATCCACAAGGGCTTAGCTCACAGGCCTCAACAGGACAACCTTCCGAGACCACAGACAGTGACTCCCCCTTGCAGAAGACCCACTCAGGAACAAAGGGAAGAGCTGTTCTTCCCAAGTACAGGAAATAATGGAGGCATGGCTGGGGAGTGTGCATGCCAGGTATGGAGTGGTTAGGAAAGGTGCACGGATTCCTCAGATAAGTATACTCAAGTAGGGACCTTCAAGGTGCAGATTTGGCTGAGTCACCCCCCAATGTCCATCAACTGAACATTCAACAACACTGATATTACCTTATGCTTGTACAGAGCTTAGTACTTTACATAAACATTTGCCTGCTATTGTCCCAGCCCTGAGTGGTTAGGACAGGTATTAATACTCATCTGACAGAGGAAATAACAGAGGACCCACAAGGAGCAGAGACAATATATATAGTACTTGTGAAGATACAGGTTCCCTTATGTTAAAGAGGTACCGTGTTTACCCGAAAATAAGACCGGGTCTTATATTAATTTTTGCTCCAAAACACGCATTAGGGCTTATGTTCAGGGGATGTCATCCTGAAAAATCATGCTAGGGCTTACTTTCCAGTTAGGTCTTATTTTCGGGGAAACACGGTGGGAGGACATATGGCTTAGGGAAGGAGATGGGCTATAGGAAATGTACCCCAAATGGAAGGAGAGGAGAGAATGACCACTTTTCCAGCATCCACCCCATACCAACTGGCATCATCTTCACCATCCTTAATACTTCTGCCACTTGACACTACAACCAACTCCCTAGGGCTTGGAGGAGTGATGATGGGGGTCAGCAGCCCTGATCAGCCCTTCTCAGTCCATATTAGCATTTCCCCTCACACATCTCACCTCAAAGGTGAGATCAAGTCTTCCCGTTTTTCACCTCCCAGATTTTGTATTTCATATGACTAAGTACTTCTTGGTTTTCGAGCTTGTTTGGAGGAGTAGAGGTACCTCATCCTCTAGGCACACTCCAAGAACCCACAGAACTGCTAACCAGTGTCTGGGAGGGTCAGAGGAAACAGCAACTCCCTTCTCTATTTCCTTACTCGCAAACCCCTGGAATCCCTGCCTCTAAGTCAGGTACCTTATGGCTCCCATTTTCGTTTGTGCCCGTCAGTGGACTTTTCCAGACACTTTCTAAAATCGTTTGGTGTGAATCGTGACTCTCCTTTAACGGCCTCTTATTCACTACAGAGCACCCGGCCGGCGTACCCTGGGCAGGGCACGCTCCTGCCGGCTGGTTGTCCCAGGGCGGCGGATACCCAGTGTTTGCCGCGCGTCCCCGGACCCAGTGTGCCGAGCTGCCTACTTGGGTCACCACCCTGGGCTGAGCGAGGCCTCCCGCCTGCCTTCCCGCCTCAGTGGGCTTGGGCGCGCCGCGGGCGTCTGAGCCGGATTCCTTCCGGAATCAAAGCCAGCGCCCTCCGGCTCTACTCACCACCGTGGCCTCGGGATGTCTGGGCGTCCCCTCTGAAGATGACCCCGCTCTAATCCACGCGTGCGAATGCTAGCCGCCCGGTGCCGCCCCACCCCGACCAAGGGCGCTCCGGACCCCGCGCAGTGACCGCCTCCGCCGCTCCTTGTCGGCGTACGCGCGTGCGTGAGCGCGTGCCGACCGGGCCCGCGCTACCCGCTCTCGGGTGCCCCCGCCGCTCAGCGCGCGTCGCAAGCGCCGGGAGCTGCCGGCCTGCCGATGCGCCGCGCCCTGCTGGGTGGGTACCTGGCCTCACCCCAGAGCCGCGTGCGACCGGAGTCCGAGCCGGCGGTGGCTGGCCGGAAGCCTCCTTAGCGGAGCCCCGTGATGTCAGCTGGCCCGGAGCCGCGGCCGCGCGGCGGCGAGGATGGGACCGAGGACACCGCGCCGCCGCCCGTTCGCTCGTCGCCCTCCGACGGCGGTGCAGGTGCCGGCCCCGGCCCGGGCTCCGGTTCGCTCGCCCCGTCGTCCGGCAGCCCCGCGGCCGCCGTGTCCCCCGCGCCCTGGCCCGCGCCGCTGCCCGCGGCCCAGCCTCCCGCGAGTCTGTGGCTGGAGCTCGGACCCGCCTGCATGAGGACGCAGCAATGCCCCAGCGAGTCGAGTGGGCAGACGAGCGGCGACCTCGGCACTAGCAGCAGCAGCGGCGGCGGCAGCAGCGTGGGGTTGTCCCCGGGCTCCGACTCGGACAGCAGCGGCGTAGTGTGCGCCGGCCACGGCGGCATGCGGGGCGCCCTGTCGCGCTCCTGGAGCCTGGAGAGCCTGCGCTCGGCCACCGCCGGTAAGGGCGCCGCGCCGCCCTCCGCGCCGCCCTCACCCCTTCCACTCCTACGTCTGTCCTTTCGAGCTCATTCTGTCCTTTCCCTGTGAGAGTGTCTTTCCTCCTTTTCTCACTCACTTTTTCTATTTCTCGTTTCCATCTTCTGGTTGCTTTGCCCTTCTGATTCCTTTTCTTTTCCTGTTTTCTTCTGATTTCCCATCACCACCTCCCATCATTCCCCCTCCCGTCCCTTCTTTCGTTGACTTCAGCCAGTGGGCTACTTGTTCCAGCCGGGACCCTGACGCCTCATCCTGCAACCCCCACCCAGAGTAGCAGGTCGCTTGGTCAACTAGGAAAACTAGGTGTTTAAGGTGAGGATAGAATTTGGTCCCTGGATGCACTATTTATTTCCCTTCCCCAAACTGTTCCTGACCAGTGGCACACGTCTGGCTTAATGAGCTGCAGCTCTATAACCTCTATAAAACAGAGGAGACAGGAGAGGGCTCGCTGGCCTAGGGTGGACGGGATGCAATGTGTCTGAGGCTCCTGGTCCAGAGGAGGGTGGTTGTTCTGGCCCTCTGAAACAAGCATCACAGTTTCCCTGAGATGGGATTGCTCTTTGTCCCCTGGGACCATGCACTCTCCTTAGTGCTCCCCTTTCTACTCTGAGAACTGAGTTCTGGGTACAGACTGAGAGAAAGACTTTGATCCTAAATATTAATTATGCAAGAAAGCCCAGAGTGGTTTTATGAATGATGACTCTTGATTAGTTTCTAAACTGAATTCTTGATATGTTACTTCTTGCAAACATTCAAGTTATTTTTGAGGTCTGTGGTGTAAGCTGTAGAGAAAGACAGGCAATGCTGGAAATCAGGGAGATAATGCACCCATTATGCTTATGAGTGGGGTGGAGGGTGCGACCTGTGAAAGCCTCAGAGCCCTACCTAGGCAATGGAGGGGATGCTCTGCAAGTGCCTGAGTCAGAGCAGTGATGCCAGAGGGTTGGAGAGGGCCATTCAGGCAGCAGGTTTGCTGCCTTGACCCCAAGGTGGAGCACAGGCCACATTGGCCTCTGTTGGGAAGAGTAGAGTGAAAGATCTGCTCTGGGTTGTGAGAATGGTAGATACAGGGTTTGAACTCTGTCTAAAGTCAGTAGGTTTGGGAAAGGAAAGTGAAGGGATGACCAGACCTCTGCATTGAGCATTCCATGACTCTCATCTACCCGGTCCCAAAACAAACACATGAAACTCAGAAAAGGTGAATGATTAAACTGTTGTGTCTCCTCCAATTAAAAGTTTTTCAGAATTCTGCAGCTCTGACTCATCCCATCCCAATTCCCTTGAAAACTCTCCCTCCTCTCTGCGGTGCATAAATAGAACCCAATTTGAGAAAACCAAACTAGATAATACTGTAAGTGGCACTTAAGCAAACTGGCAAAGGACCCCTTCTTTCTCTTTACCCAAGTGGCTTTCCTTTGTCTTCCAGAGTTGAAAGGCTTACCTGCTCTACTTAGCAATAGCAAGCCCCTTCCAAAGGGCTTGTACACCTGTGGACCCCCTTGCCATTTCTTCCTTCTGCCCAAGGCAGGGGTAAGGCAGATGGAGATGGTGATACCTGGGTGTTAGACAACTCTGAGATTCAGGGACACCTTAGACCAGGCCAGGGGTCTTGAGGCAGCCTGGATGAATTTCAGAGATAGCTGTATGTGCATGAAGGTCTTGGGTAGGGGAGGGTATGGGGGCAAGGTAGAAGTTAAGGCCTAGGAGTCTGCTCCTTGAGGGGCTCAGCTGCTCCCACAATGGCAGCAATAGTTTAAAGCATCATGATGTTGGAAGAGTTGATGTGAGACCCAGAAGCAAATGCCATGCCCCTCACTGGACAACTGACGATGGGTTCCAGCTATTGCTGGGCATGTGGGCAGCATACTGTCTGTGCTCAGGGCAGGCAGGTCTGTCTCCAACCACAGAGACACTGGGGAAAGAATTTGAAATAACCTCTTTATGCTCTTCCCCCACTCACTCGCATCCCACAACCCTCTACTTCCTGCCTTGTTTTGGAAGGCCCTACATCAGTAGTGTTCAATACTAATATGTGAAAGGGTACTGCCACAAGCAGCTGTTTGAGTCCATGAAGCCATGTCTCAACTGGATTCCTGGAAAGAATTAAGCCCTGATGTACTAAGACACCATTATATGCAATGAATGGACTCTCTTTTCTTCTACAATGGTAGTAGCTATTTGCCATCCTTGGGAAGAATTGAAGAAATAAGCACTCAGATAATTATCTTTGGATTTGTGGTTCAGATGAGGAAATCTGATTGGAAAGGCTGCCATGGAGGAGGACTTCATGGGCGAGGAAAGGGAAATTACATTTGTTGAGCATCTTCTGTATGCCCAGCAGGATGTTCCCTATTGTTATCTCATTAACCATATAAAATTCCAGTGAGGGATGCATTGTCATCCTACAATCCAGATATGGAAGCAGGTTCAGAGAGATGCAGTAACTTACCTAAGTTTGCCATGTCTGACCCAAAGCTTCAGGCCTGGATTGATGTGATTTGATGGGGGTCCTCATGTTACCTGGAAATGGTGTTGTACCTTGGTTCTTGTCTTCTTGAAGGAAAGACTTAAATCAAGAGACAGTTTGTGCAGCATGAACAGGAGGAGTTAATTAGTAAAAGAAAGTACACTTTCAGACATGGAGCAGGCTGACCCAAGGGAGGGAAGCAGCCTGGCCTTACTTTGCATGAAGGCTTTTATTTCTATCGGTAGAATGGCCTCCCTCCTCCCTTTTCTTATCTTTCTCCCCTTGAGGTGCCTAGTTTTCCCTTCTCTGGCATTTAGCAATGCATTTCTTTGATTTAGGGGCATGAGTAAACATATCCCTTTGATTTAGGGGCACATGTAAACATCCCCTTGGTTTGGGGGGACGAGTAAACACACCTTTTAGGGGTATGTGTAAACCTGGAATTCTGTTGGGCTAGTAAGGTGTCCATGATCCTGACAAACAGGATGTGTCCCCCCTCCCTTCTCTGACTTTTAACAGCACATCTCTTTGATTTAGGAGTATGTGTAAGCCTGCAGCCCTGCCGGGCAGCTGCCAGGGGTTTTAACCCAAGTAGGAGCTGCAGCAAGGGGCTTTCTAATGGGGCTAAATTTCTGCTTCTGCTCATTTCTATCTCTCTACCTATGCTTTCACTTTCCTAGGTTTGGAGTGGAGGCTATGCCAGGCCCAGCAAGGAAAGGTAGTGTGCTGGGGGGTTCTCACACTGAGGTAATGTCTTGGCTACTTGCATGCTCGCTGTTGTGTTTAATGAACAGTCACTGCTTTTTTCTGGTTCCCAGCTACCCCATTTGCAAAATGAGGACATTCAAATCAAACATCTGACCTCTTTCTAATCAACTCTAAAATTCCATGATTTTACTCAGAGCTACTGATTAGGGGTGGGTAGCCCTCAGTGAGTTGGCATGTCTTGCATATTGTATTTCTGTTTGAGTGGTCTGTGGCTCTAAGACAAAGCACATATGTGTTTAATTGAACTATTTATCTCTTCAGAAAGAAAGAATTACCAGTAAAAGATCCTTAGCAAAACTTAATTATTGTTGTCATGATTCTTTGATAGAGTATATTGCTAAACTTTTCTAAAGTTGTCAGCAAGAACCAGAAAGGCTGGTACAGGAGGCTGTAATTGCATCTTACCCTCAGGGCAGAGCATTAGCCAGGCAGCCTAGCAGAGGACCGCAGACTCTCCTTGTTTCCAAAAGACTTCATGATTTCAAATGTCAATCTTGGCATTTTCTATTGAAATATTACTTATCCTGGTATGGGGAAGGCTTTTATAAAAGACAGATTCTGAAAATAAAATGTAGTTGACAGGGTGAACTTTCCATGGCCTTTTTTCTGTCCCCCTGTTCTTTTTCCCCGAAATTCCTGTAGCCTCCATAGCCCTCAGCTATGCTATCACACTGCTGTTACTTGGCTAAGGCTTTTTAAATTTCTATTCTGGATGTGTTTTCTGACAACTTTAATTCCCAATTCAGGCTTCTGGGGTTGACAGTTTTTACTTACCTGTGCTTTTGCATGGTTAGCGTCATGATTTCTTCTTGGGAGAAAACGCATGCTACATTCACGTCCCTCTGCAAGCCCCAGAGACACTTTTCTTTTTTTTCTCTCTCTTGTTTTTTTTTTACTCAGCTAGGAATCACTTATGCGAATGCTATGCCACTCTTGCAATCAGAGACTTATTTAATACATCATGTTTCAGGCTCAGCACTAGGCTTTAGAAATGGTAGACAAGTCATACAAGGTTATTGACCTTAAAGAAATCACAGCACAGAGACAGGAAGTGACTATTCTCTAGGACTCACAGAGCTCAGAAAAGCTGTTACACTTGTGGTTCCTGTTTATTACAATGAAAGGATTCAAATTAAAATCAACCAAAACAAAAAGCATGGGGAGAGTCCAGGGAAAACAGGCACGAGCTTCGAGGCATCCACTCCCTTGGAATCCCATGGACCATGCTTAATTCTTCCACCAACAGTGTGACAGTATGTAGGAAGTACTGCTAACCAGCGACATTCACCCAAGCCTTTAGGTCCAGGGCTTTTATTGAAGGTCAGTTACTTAGGCATGAGAGTCCACAAGACTGACCTTAGTTACTTAGTCTCCAGCCCCTCCAGAGGTCACACTAATGCAGTGTAACTCAAGGCCCCACCATAAATCACATTGTGAGCATGAACTACCTGCCCTGGCCCAAGGCCCCAGGTAGACAGAGACACTCTTCTGGGGCAGCAAACTCCCAGGAGCCAGAGGAGGACCAGTCCTTTCTTTAGAATGTGCAAGGCTTGAGCATCCACGGGCCTTTACTGCACGGAAGAGAGGCATTAGACCCAACCTGTTGCGGGGCAGGGACAGGGAGGAAGTGATTCAGAGGAACCCTTCTGGAAGAGGTACCGCCTGAGGCTTACTGCCTGCAAGTTATCTGTGCTGAGGAATAGAAAGAGCTTTCAGAACAGACGGTTAATATAAAGAAATGCAGAAAAATGTATGAAGGAATGGAGCTTGTATTTACTGAGCACCTGGGCCAGGTACTGTGTCACATGCTTTGAATATGAGGAATTGCAAATAGTGTGGAATGAGAAGCTTCACAAGAGACGAGGCTGGGCACAGGAAGATCAGGCTGTGGCTAAGAAACGTGGACTAACAATACTAGGAGCTGTGAAAAGGTTTTAAGCAGGAGTTTGATATAGTCAAATTGCTTGCATACGTTCTTTCCTGCTTTCTTTATATTTATTTTAAAAGTTATGCACAGTAAGAGTTACTCTCTTTGGTGTATAGTTCTGAAAGTTTTGACAGATTTATACAGTCATGTAACCACTACCATAATTGAAATATAGAAGAGTTTCATCACTCCAGAAAATTAATGCTGTCCCTTTGTAGTCAACCCCATCCTGTTCCACCAGTCCCTGACTCATCTATTCTCCATCCCTATGGATTTGCCTATTCCAGAATGTCATATAAATTGAATCATATCATAGTGCCTTTTGTGTCTGGCTTTTCTCACTTACCATAATGCGTTTGGGGTTCATCTGTTTTTGCACGTATCAGTAGTTGTTTTTCCTTTTAATTGCTGAATAGTATTCCATTGAATGGATATACCAGTTTGTTTATTAGTTCACGAACTAAAGGATATTTGGGTATTTCCCAGTTTTTGTCTATTACAAATAAAGTTTCTATGAACATTGTGAGTCCTTGTATGGATATAAGTTTTCATTTCTCTTGGGTAAATACCTAAGAGTGAACTGTTGGGTCATTTGGTATGTGTATGTTTAACTTTCTAAGAAACTACTAAACTCTTTTTCAAAGTAGCTATATCATTTTGCATCCTCACCATCAAAGTATGACAGTTTCCATTGTTCTGTATACTTGTTGGCACTTAGTATTGCCAGTTTGTTTAACTCATTATATTAGTTGTGTAATGTTTCATTTGGTTTTAATTGTACATTTCCCTAATGACTACTGTTGAACATTTTTCATATTCTTATTTGCCATATGTATGTATGTGAAGTACCCGACTTTTGCCCAGTTTTTGTTGGGTTGTTTTCTTATTATTGGGTTTTGAGATTTCTTTATATATTCTGAATATAAGTAGTTTGTCAGATGTATGATTTGCAATTTTTTTTTTAGTCTGTGGCTTGTATTTTAATTCTCTAATAGTGTCTTTTGCAGAGTAAAGAGTTTCTAATTTCAGTGGAATCCAATTTATAATTTTTCTTTTATGGATTACACTTTTAGTATTGTATCCAGGAACTCTTTACTGAACCTGAGGACACAAAGAGTTTCTCCTGTGTTTTCTTCTAGAAAGTCTTACAGTTTTACATTTTATACTTAGATCTTTGATCCATTTTGAGTTAATTTTTATATGATTTCAGATGAGGTCAAGGTTCAGTATTTTTTGCATATGCATATCCAATTGTTGCAGCACTATTTGTTAAAAAGACCATCCTTTCTCCATTGACTTGCCTGTGTACCTTTGTCAAAAATCAACTTCCTATATTTGTGTGGCTCTATTTCTGTACGTTCTGTTCTGTTCCACTGGTCTAAGGGTCTGTCCTTTTGCCCACACCACGATGTCTTGGTTGTAGTAGCTTTATAGTATGTCTTGGAATCAAATATGTGAACCCTCTAATTTTGTTCTTTTTCAATATTGTTTTAGTTGTTCTGTTTGTTTGCCTTTTCACATACATTTTAGAATCATTTGTCAATATCTACAAAATACCCTCCTGCAATTTTGTTATGCATTGTGCTGAATCTGTAGATCAACTTGGGGAGAATTGAAGTCATGACAGTATGGAATCTTTTAATTTATGAACGTTGTACATCAGAGGCTAAGAAGCCAAGCCAAGAACTCCCCACTAGATCTGACCTGCAGTACCTATAGATTTGGGCTAATCCCTGCCTTCTAAAAGCTTCCAAAGTATCTTTAAGTTCCTGGTCATGCCAGAAAGTAACCTTCCTTGCAGACCTATAAGGCTAGGAACTGTATTAAACTGGGATCAGGCCAGTTTTTCCCAGAGGGCTTTGTAAACATTGGTTCCATGAAGTCAACCTTAGCACCTTAAAAGTGTCTGGTCATATTTCATTAACTTAGTATTATTCTCAAATATCACATTGCAGGCAATGCTTTGGTTGCAGAACCAAAGTTCCAAGTATTCCTGTTAACAAGGAAGACAGATTCTTATTGAATTTATGCAAATTATTATATTGCTATGAAAGTAAGAATACTCAGTAGGACTTTCCAAATTCTGTAGGGGTCAGGAAGGGAGAAAAAGGTATTATTTACAAATGTTTTATTTCATTTTACAAAAGCATAGCCTACTCAATGACTATTTACGAATTAATGATAACTTAAAAGAAAACAACGGGTTTTCTTGTGTATCTAGGAAATAGAACATCAAAATACCAACAATGTTCCAAATAAAACCAACAGTATTTCTTTATCAGTTCATTTGGTTTTATGTAATTAATGATCGCTCTGGTCTGTCTTGGGTTTGCAGTCTCCCAAACCCATCTGCTTCTCTAGCAGAGTTCTGAAGATCCTGACTCAGTTCACTGTTTATATAATATCATCAGAACCCTGCACCCAAAAGTACCTGACATGGTCTTTTCTGCGCTCTGAGAAGGTTCTTTGTTGATGACAAAGCACTCAGGCCAGTAGCTAAAGTATCAGAATAAAACAAAAATTTATCTGTAAAAGATTTAAAGTGACTGTGGTTAAATTATTACTGATAATTTAAAAAGTGAAAGTTCTGATGAGAATTTATAGCAAGAGTAGTGCAACAGACAAGGAAATGTAGTTGTTTCTGTAGTGTATAAAACAAGATAAAAGTCAATCAAAAAATTTTAGTCATAATTATAAACATAATGATTGATCTTATTTTTAGAAAAGGCATATTAATATTACATCTAATTTATTAAAATAAATGAATACAATGTTTACAGAGAAAAAATCCAGGTATAACAAATAATAATCTTCACAAAATTATATTATGAATATATCAATCTTACAGTTAGAACATACCAAGAATATCTATAAAGAGATTCGGTAAGTGTAGAGCAGGTCCTAAACATCTGTATATTAATAAAACTCCATAAGTAAGTGATGTGAATCCCCAATTGAAAATCACTGGCGTATAAGATGCGAAACTCAAATTAAAGAAGTAAAGTTAACATTTAAAAAATAAATAGAATTATAACTAATAACACTTCTATTGTATGATATTAGGCACGGTAGTACCAGGACTCTGATAAATATAAACACAACATGGACAGCACAGGCATTGGCAGTTCTCTAGGAACTTTCCGTATAGCCCACAATTTCTGAAATATTTATATTAGCATTTACCCATTCAGATTGAACCTAAGGAAGGCTAAGCATCTCTTCTGACTTGACAGCTCTTCCCATTCAACTCATCAGTAGCAACCTATCAAATAAACCTAAATTTCTAGCACTTGTCTTTTTTATAAGGTGGAAGAACAAATGTTTTATGATCTTCCAGGGTCCTTCTGGGAATTCCCAGACAGTTTTAGGTGCAAAAGTTATCATTTAAGATTTTATTTAGGGGATGGCCGGGTGTCTCAGGCCATCCTCTAAATTAAATCTTAAATGATAACTTTTGCACCTAAAGTTGGAGCAAGCGCCATACCCCTAACACTGAGATCGCCAGTTCAATTCCCACATGGGCCAATGAGCTGCGCCCTCTACAGCTAAAATGGTGAACAACAGTTCGACCTAGAGGTGAGTAGCGGGTGAACTGCGGTGAGCAGCTGACTGACAGCTGGTGACAGACCGCCTCAGCCTGGTGGAGCGCAATGCCCATAATACCAAATGGGCCAGGGAGCTGCGTCCTCCACAACTAGACTACGAACAACGGCTTGAATCAGAATTGGGCAGGGGGTGGGGGATTAAAAAAAGATTTAATTTAGGGAAAGGATCATGGGTTATTAAGAACCAGTACTTGACTAGATATTTAACCAACGTGACAATAAAATATTTCTAAAATAAACATGATTGTAAAGTATCTTAGCTCTTTCCTAACTAAGAAACTTCAGTGTTCCGAAATGATAAGGGGCATGACAAGGTCAATCAGGGGCATGACAAAGTCAACATACAGCATAAGATACGATTTTGATAATACACAGAATCTCTGCTGTCCAGGCAGATTACACAGAAAGCAACAAATAACCCTTTGCAACCTCTTATTAAAAGCAGACCAATAATCCAAGAAAATGTTGTCATTTTAACAGAAGGAAAACCAAATTATTTGTTTAATGTTTGATACTAAAGCTCCTTTTGCAAATCTTATCAACTCCTAGCTTTGATCATGACAAGTAGAATTCCCCTACAACTTTCTATATATTTCTATCTACATCCTTTACAGTACAACTTCAAAAGTGGAAAAAGCAAACACATTCATTAACAGATCCAACTATATAGAGTCTCTCTGTAGCACATAAAAGCAAAAAATAAGAGTACAACTACTGTGTTTCCCTGAAAATAAGACCCTGCCGGACAATCAGCTCTAATGCATCTTTTGGAGCAAAGATTAATATAGGACCCGGTCTTATTTTACTAAAATATAAGACCGGGTCTTATATAATATAATATGATAATATAAATATAATACCCGGTCTTATATTAATTTTTGCTCCAAAAGGCACATTAGAGCTAATTGTTCAGCTAAGTCTTATTTTCAGGGAAGCGGTATGTTTAGTAGTCAATGATTCCTTATTCTATCTTATTGAAATAATCTAAGTATCTATTGAATATCCATTAATTAACTCCAAGGTTAAGTTACCAAAAAATCTTGGAAATTATTTTCAATCTGACATACTTACTGTTGAAGGAAAGTTTGTCAGTATATTCATTTAATTTAGTGAAACAGAAATGTAATTTTTTCATAATCTTAGATATTTAGTAGGAGCAATGCTAGCTTATATAATCAGTGAACCTGTGTAAGTTTAGGAAGAACATACCCAAGTAGAATAAAAATCTACACATGTATTTTTTAACACTGATAATTATTTAACACAGAGAAGACATAACTCTATTTATTAAACCAAATGTTAAACTAGTCTTGTTTGTTAAAGAATTACCTAAATTATGTGAACTTGAAAACATAGTGTTTCTGAGTTAGTTTCTATAAGAATACCTCTGTTTTTTCACATTGAAAGTATTTGGGGTTCAATTTACTTCTTGTGATTTTAGAAATACTCAGTTTTATGAGTGCTTATTGATATTTAAGCCAATCAGAATACAGCTGCTTTAAGAGATGTAATCTAATTTGATAATACTATCTGGAGTTAGGAAGATATTACACACAGAGAGGGAAAGGCCTTTCTTGATTGTAGACATGTAAACATACAGACACACAGAGAGAAAGCTTATAGCTTCAATTATAAAATTTCAGCCATGTGTCAAACATAAACACCAATACAAAACTCACCAGTCCAGATATCCACTTCCTGGAGGGCATGGAATTTTTCATTTTTTTTTTTTTTTTTTTACTTTTTGCTGTACAAAGCAACATAATAGACATGTATACTCTTCTTATTTGATTCAAGCTTAAGATAGACAAATACAGAAACAGAGAAGACCAACAAACCAGATTCTCCATCATCTTCACTCAACAGAAGTGAGATCTTTATAAACCATTAATCTGTTTACAGACATCACCAAATGGTCAGACCATGAAACCGAAAGAACCCCAAACCAGAAATCAAGTGAGTACTCAAAAGGAATCAAAATAGAATCCTTACCGTGCTAGTGACAGACTCAAGTCCAGAGCACCGGGGACCAGGAGTTGTCCCCATCACAAGTCAGGAAGGAGAGGCCCATCACACGGTGGGGTCAGCAGGAATCTGAAGGCGAGGTCTGCCTCCTTTCAAGTCACGGCACCAAAATTGGCCGAAGACAAAATACACTGGGCAATTGTGATGGTTTTACTCAGGCTATTGCAATAGGAGGAATGTTCAGTAATGAGGCGAGTCTTGGAGAAGAGGGAGAAAACTTAGGGTTTTAAAACAAGGAGATGGTTGAAGAAGAGTGGAGGTGGTCTTACATCAGGACGTGGGCAAGCAGGGTAGTCCTTGTCTCTCACAGCACACAGAAGGATCACAAAAGGAGGGGGATTTCTGTTTTCTGGGAGCACAGGGCTCAGCTAAAGTACAACATTGTCAGAAATGTCCCCTTTGTTTCTCTTGTCGGGAACGGATTGTGTAGTTTTGGGATTATTTTTCCTGAAGTGTTTGGAATTCAACAGTAAATCAAATCTGGGCTTGGAGGACTTATTTGTTGTTGTTGTAAGGTATTTTACTATGAATTAAATTTCTTTAACAGATACAGAATTATTCAGGTTATGGACCTTTGATAGTTTGTGTCTTTCAAGGAATTGGTCTGTTTTAACTAAGCTGTTGAATGTATGGGTATAAAGTATTCACAGTATTCCCTTATTATGCTTTTAATGTACGAGATTGGACAATTAAGTTCACAAACTTTGTGGCAATGATGTCGCTAACCTTTTTTGATATCAGAGAGATTATTCGTTTATGAATTTGTACCAACTGGACTTTTAACCAAGTTTACTATTTGGAAGTGCTGAAAAGACTGTGTGAAAAAGTTAGATGACCTGAACTTTTTGCCAACAGTTCATGGCTCTTGCATCACGACAATGCACCAGCTCACACGGCACTGTCTGTGAGGGAGTTTTTAACCAGTAAACAAATAACTGTATTGGAACACTCTCCCTACTCACCTGATCTGGCCCCCAAGGACTTCTTTCTTTACCCGAAGATAAAAGAAATATTGAAAGGAAGAGGACATCAGGTTAATATGACGACAGCTCTGATGGCCATTCCAGAAAAAGTTCCAAAATTGCTGTGAAGGGTGGACTAGGCACTGGCATCAGTGCATAGCTTCCCAAGGGGAGTACTTCAAAGGTGACCATAGTGATATTCAGCAGTGAGGTATGTAGCACTTTTTCTAGGATGAATTTGCGAACTTAATTGTCTGATCTCATATTTAGAGTTTTCTTTTATTATTGTAATTGGTACTTTGTATCTTTTTTATTTTTCATTCAATCTGACTAGACGTTTATCAATTTTATTGGCTTTTCAAAGAACCAACTTTGGTTTCATTGATTTTCTTTATTATTTTTCTGTTTTTAAGTTCATTGATCTTTATTCCCTGTTTTCTGATTATTTTGGATTTATTCTGTTGTTCTTTTTCTAGTTCTGTAAGGTATAAGTGTAGATAATTGATTTGAAACTTTTCTTCTTTTCTAATAAAAACATTTAAGCCTTTAAATCTTCCTATAAGCGCTACTTTAGCTGGATCTCACAAATTTTAATATTTTCAGTTCATAATTTTATTTTCATCCAATTAAAAATATTTTCTAGTTTCCCTTGTGACTTCATTTTTTATCTATAGATTATTTAGAATGTGTGTTTTTTTTTTTAATTAGTTTCAGGTGCACAAGACAAAGCAAAACTTAGACGTTTATCATTTATATCCATCACACTGTGTGAACCCCCCATGAATGTGTTTTTAATTTCCAAATTTTGGGGGATTTTTCCACATGTATTTTATTGATTTCTAGTTTAATTCAGTCAGAGGACATATTTTGTATGATTTAATTCCTTTAAACTTTTTAAAGCTTTATGGCTCAGAATATGGTATGTATTGCTTATAGTTGGGTGCAAATTCCATTTTGAAAGGTCAGTTTTACTTTCCTATAAGGAGGACAATGTGAGTCCCTCCCGAACAGAGCTCAGCTGGGAGGTGTTGCAGTGATCAATTCAGACGAGCCAGAATGGAAGTAGCAGTCAAGCCTTTATCACTCACTGTGATAATATAAGCAAGAGGAGGGAGTGTTGCTCCCCTAAAGCTCTATTTTCCCCCATGTGTCACTGTAGATGGGGAGAATGTCTCATTGCTGAGGGAGCCAAGAACAAAAGAGTCCTTTCTGCCATTGTGGACAGGCCAGGGCTGGAGGAGCAGGGCAAGGATAGGAGTACTGGGTACTGAGTCAGTGGGGAAAAGCATCTTCAGGTTTCCCTCCTAACCCCCTATAAGGAAGCCTTGGCAGAAGCACCTAAGTAAGGCCTTCACATAAGACCCAAGATAAAGAGGTCTCTGAACAGAGCCTCCTGGGCTGGGAATGCAAATACAGTAGGATCATGTCTGGCTGGGGCCTGAGTCCTTGACTCACCTCCCTTCAGAAGCTGCAGTGGATTGAGTGTGCACCAAGCCTGCTGTGAAGAGAACAGCTTTCCCCCATAAAAGTCTTTGTAATTGCCTTTGGTCAGACCCGAAAGATTACACACACGTTTTTGGCCTTAGAGTTTTTCATGGTTATCTAAGCAAGATTGAGCTAACGC
The DNA here is from genome assembly GCF_057876585.1 of Rhinolophus sinicus. Taxonomy (NCBI): domain Eukaryota; kingdom Metazoa; phylum Chordata; class Mammalia; order Chiroptera; family Rhinolophidae; genus Rhinolophus; species Rhinolophus sinicus. Next base: position 94,668,268 of record NC_142501.1, read on the forward strand.
ACTATGGTTGGGAGACTTGAAAGCAGACTTCAGAGGTGCTGAGCAGGAGGATTGCTGGGACTGGGTCATAGATTGTGTCATCAGCTGCATTTCCTGGGAAACAGACAGAATTTAGAGTACAGGATGTCTATTCAATAGTGCTTCGGTGGCAGGGTGGGGAGGGGGGTGGCCCAGTGGCTCAGGTGGTTGGAGCACTGTGCTCCTAACACCGAGGTTGCCAGTTCGATTCCCAACATGGGTCAGTGAGCTGCTCCCCCTACAGCTAAGATTGTGAACAACGGCTCTCCCTGGAGCTGGGCTGCCATGAACTACTGTGTGCTGCCAGCCGCCAGCCGCCAGCAGCCAGCGTGAGTGGCGGGCAAGGCAGCCGGTGAGAGCGGCCGAGGGATGACTGGCGACCGACTGCCTCAGCCAGGGGAAGCGCAAGGCTCATAATACCAGCATGGGCCAGGGAGCTGTGTCCTACACAACTAGACTGAGAAACAATGGCGTGGGGCGGGGGGAGGCGGAAGTAGGGGGAAAGAAAACTAGTGCTTTGGGAAACAGTCTATGCAAGGATGCAAGGATGCAAAGTCCGACTATGATGCAGATCCAGTAGCAGTTATGGCCAACATCCCACGGCATGCAGGAGCTAGAATGGCTTTTCAAAGTTGTCTTGATTTGAGCTAAGATGGCTAGGCCTTTGTCCTTCCATGTCAATTGATTGCGGACCACCCCACGAAGGGGCAGGGCTTGTGGGTATGGTGGCTCTCTGAAGCTGCAGCAGTTTCTGAAGGAACTGTCACTGAAGTCTATCTGTCATCAGTTTCCAGCATTGGAGGGGGCCCTGAGCAGTGGCAAACAGCAAGAGAGGAGTCTGTAACTCCCAGGCGTTTGACATGGATGCCTGGGCAGATAGAGAAGCTGTCACTGAGATGAGTAGTCCAGACTTGGGAGAGGAAGATGCTGAGTTAAATTCTGGACATGTTGACAACTTGAGAATCAATAAACAGTGAAGTTAAGGTCCCCTTCTTCCAAGAGTATGGGGCACTAATTTCATTCATCATATTTTTACTTTCTGAGTTACCTTTGACAACTTGGGACCTTGCTGACACTGGAGAGAATGCCCCTCTGAGGGCTAGCTGAGTCCTAAAGAGAAAACACTCATCTAAGACCATGCTATTCAAATGCAAAGCAACCAATCGAGAGTCCACACCCCAACCACCTCCTCAGTGGGGCTCTCACACTCTGTCACTGTGCCCAAATCACCCCAGGGTCAGGGACCAGACAACTGGAGACAGCCCCGATACCCCTAAACCTACTGAAATTGTTTAAACTAGCTAATCCTAAGGCTCTTTACCCTGCCTTGCCTCGTCTTTCCTGCTGAAACCACAGTGAAGGCTTTCGCCCATGTTTTTCCCCACTCCTCTGTCTCATGACCAACCTTGGTGCTTCCCCATGTGGCCCTATGCGGCAATCCACGTTTTGTATTTCTAGAAAACCGTGAGTATAAACTTCTTCCTTCATGACAATCATTTCTGTGTCTGCATGTCTTACCATACCTGATTAAAACAAATCCTGGGTGCATTTTACAACACTAAGTTAGGTGATCTGGGCTTCCAGACCTGTCATTTAATCATCTCTTTTCCCATCCTCTGCAATGAGCAGTTGAAAGAACTGTGCTGAAAGGATGCAGATGAGGAAGAGAAAGACGAATGCCATTTTAATTAAGGATGGTTGTATTTAGTCCTCACAACGGTTCTATTTTATAAATAAGAAAAATGAGAGCTCACAGAGTTTAAATCACTGACTTATGGTGATTACATCACAGAGCTGATTGATAGAGTAGTTTAGAGTTGACCTCCAATCTCTCAGATTTCCATGTACCATTCTTGCTGCCTCTTATTGGAGATTCTTATTTGGTTTCTGTTGAACAGGTGAGGAAATTGACCCATGGGGAGATTGTCCAAGACAATTAGTGTGAAAGTGAAAATAGAAACATCTATCTCAGTGTGTGTGACCCACAGCGCTAGTCTTGATCAGTGTTAAGTGGAAAAAGGGAATCCAAAAATCAAATAAATTTGGAAAATGCAGGTTAAACATCTCAGAGCCTATAATTTTCTTATCTGCGTTGTAGCACTTTCAAAATACATTTGACTCCAGAATGTGTGTGTGTGTGTGTGTGTGTGTGTGTGTGTGTGTGTGTGTGTACATCTGAGGAACACACTTGGGAAATGCTGAACTCACGCTTCCGTTTCCTGCTTGTGCCTGCAAGTCTCTTCGGGGCTCTGAGTTCAGCGATGGGGATGGTTATACAGTCGAGAAGTTACAAAGGAATCTTCTGAATTATGCTCACTAAAGTCAGCTAATAATAGTGCCAGCAAATAATTTACTTTGAGGGGAGGAGGAAATATGAAGGCAGATGTGGAAAGTTTCAGAAAATAATATAGACAATTCTAGGTGAATCCAAAGGTCTTCAGTGAAAACCTGATATGTGTAAGATACAGTGAAGAAAGAAAAGATGGGACCCCATAGACTGGAGGCAAGTGATATAAAAAAAGGGATCCTAGTTTAAGCAAAAGAAGAGATATAATGTAAAAAGACTGAAATGCAGCCCACAGAGAGTCTGGGAATTAGGCAGTCAACCAGTAGTGTGGTGTGTGTGTGTGTATGTGTGGTGTGTGTGTGTGTGTGTGTGTGTGTGTGTGTGTGTGTTGGGTGTGCCTACTTTTCTCTGCATCGGCTTCCTTCTTTTATCTGTTTTGGAAAGCAGTGTCTTCCCCAGGTTGCCTGGAGCAGCCCATTGTCCAAGGTCAAATGTTGTAGTCTGACATTTGACTACATGAGATGAGAGCCCAAGTCTCTCTCATTCCCAATTCTAGATCCTAATGGAGGATCCAGGCTCCCTTAACCTGTATAGTCATCTGAAGCCAGCACCATCGTGTTTGCCTGTGTGAGCCAGACAGGCAGTCCAAGAGGCATCAATACTGCAGGGAGTTTCCAGTCTCATTAAGAAGACACTATTTATGCACAAGAAGCTGTGAAGACACTGATTGCTAGGAAGCATAGCTCAGACATGCCTGGTAAAATGGAGGGGAAAAGCTCCAATGAAAGCTGGTGAGGCTGGATCTGAGGGAACTGGATAAGTGGAAGTACAGCTATTCTGTGCTCAGGAGGCACAAAGGGTCTGGCATGGGGCTACAGCACAAAACTCAGGACCTTCCCCTACAGCCACAGGGATACACTGGTTTGGGGCCCAGCAAGAAGAACTGAGTTCCCCATAGGAACACACTTCATTTCATCAGTGCCTCTACTTCATTTTCAGGTGGCAGCTATCTCCCCCAAGAAAACAGGGTTGTAAAAGGGCTAGGTGTGAGAGACAGGTGAAATTTTAGGAAAATAATTGGCAGTAGGTGCTTAACAATTGTTTGCAAGTACCTGCTCACCCAGTGCTTCCCTTTGTCAGGCTTGTGCCCCTTGCTCTGCCTTTCGCAATTCAGCAGGCTTTGATGCAGCCTTCTCTTCTACCCTCCTCCATGCCATCTGGAAGGCTTTGGGTTATCCTGCCCCAGGTGGTCTGTACTGATGGGGGGAGGTGAAGTTGGAAAGAGCACTTTCCTGTCCCTGAAAAAGTAGCATAGACAGTGAGACTCCTTCAGCATATTGTCACTCATGCATACACACAGCACGTGGACACAAGCTTTTCTGTACTTCCTACATTTCTTTCTTTTGGTGTATCTGCCATGGTACTCCAGCAGCCCCATGACCAGTGAGTGAAGAGCATAGCTATTGTGCATGGCCGGACAGCAAAGGGGTGGGCTGCTACGGGGCACTGACTTCACCTCGCACTGTTGGGGCTGGCCCACGCACAGGGGCCGGTGCCACAGCCCAACGAGCCAAGAGCTCATGGGCTATACTGCACCATCCTGGCCCCAGACACATCTCTGCGGGGTCACAAGGAGATGGTTCTGTGGAATCGGTAGGTAGCCCAGCCTTCCTGAGTTCTAGAAGATGCTCCTGAGAGGACCAAGATGATGGATTATGTTCCACTGTGGAATGACCTCTACATCTCGGTGCTTCATCTCACTGGCGTCCTGGGCTAACTGTCTGCAGACCCTCAGCATTGGACGTTAGGAGCTTTGTCAAGGCTACAGTGGCAGTGGGGTTTTAATGGAGAAGCAGCTTGTGAAAGTAATGAACAATATGGATTAATGTTTTAAGCATCAAATCTGATCTTTTAATTTATTTTAAAAGAAATAGCCCATGAGAAGTACTGGAGCACTGAGAAGGACACTGGGCCTGGGAATCATACAGATACTGGGTTTGGGTCCAGCTGTGCCTGTTGCTGTGACAAGCTGACAAGTGACCTAATTCTCTGCCCCCACGTTTCTCATTTGTAAAATCAGAATCATAACATGAAAAAGATCACCAATCTGACATTTTCCAGAGAAAGACTGCATGCTTTCTCTGTTAAAATAGAAATTGAATTTCTTATTAGCTTCTCGGTGAGTTTACAGCCTTCGGAGCTGCAATTCAGCCATGTTGTGTATTGATAAAGACAAAATTACAACTTCCAGTTCTACAAGATGAGCTGAGAAAACTTGAAAAATTCACCTGCTATAAACCCCTCAATACGCTGGATAAAATACAACAAAAATTACCTTGACTGCATGGGTCAACTCAGGAATGGAAGAGAACTCCCAGGTGCCAGCACTAGGAAGCTCCGAAGATGAGTCAATAGTTACATACTCTGACACTCTAACCCAGGGGTGTCTAAACTTTTTTCAGCGTTTTTCACCAAGGGCCATATGCGGTAAAATACACAAACAGCCAGGCCACTCACTTGAGGTGAAGTACGTATTGCCTCACCTGGCTTATTATGTAAACTAAATATATTTTTGGAATTTGCTGTGGGCCAATAAAAAAATGGATCGCGGGCCGCAGTTTGGACACCTCTGCTCTAGCTGATGGGGAAGAGAAGGGCATTTAGCCTGAAAACATAGCAGGTCAAGTTATTATTATCCACTTGGGAAGAGAAGATCAGGCCTTGGCCCTATGCAAGGCTGGGAGATGGAACTAAAACTGTTACTCAGAACTGAGACCCTTTAAGAGCTGTACTATCAGTGGAAGAGTGGATTTTTTTATTTTACTCTACTCTTGTTATCTCTCTTTGGGTTCCAGGTAAGGGAAAAAGAGTCTCCTTGAGAATTTGAACCCCTAAAGGGATATAGGCTTCAAATTTACTTCAACTCTGGCCAACCCGGTGGCTCAGGTGGTTAGAGCTCCGTGCTCCTAACTCCGGAGGCTGCCGGTTCGATTCCCACATGGGCCAGTGGGCTCTCAACCACAAGGTTGCCAGTTCAACTCCTCGAGTCCCGCAACGGATGGTGGGCAGCACCCCCTGCAACTAAGATTGAACACGGCACCTTGAGCTGAGCTGCCGCTGAGCTCCTGGATGGCTCAGTTGGTTGGAATGTGTCTTCTCAACCACAAGGTTGCCGGTTCAACTCCTGCAAGGGATGGTGGGCTGTGCCCCCTGCAACTAGCAAAGGCAACTGGACCTGGAGCTGAGCTGCGCCCTCCACAACTAAGACCGAAAGGACAACAACTTGACTCGGAAAAAAAGGCCTGGAAGTACACACTGTTCCCCAATAAAGTCCTGTTCCCCTTCCCCAATAAAATCTTAAAAAAAAAAAAAAATTACTTCAACTCATTCATTCTGAGAAACTAAATGAGTTGGTTAAAAAGAAGAAAAAAAGATTAAACACCGATTAAATTGAGAAATCACGTAAAATTAATCCCTATTTAGTGATAACCCAGGGCATTTTAGAAACATCCATATATCTAAATGTGTTCAAAAAGAAGAAAGTAGAATAAGAGAATGTATTGAAGGATGCATGGCCACAAATTTTCCAAAATGGATGAAATATATGAATCTTTAATTCAGCAGTCACAACCTGCCCCTCATCACAGGGAAACTGCAGAGCACCAAAGAGAAGTAGGAGATGTTAAAAGCAACCAAAGAGAGAAATGTCAGATTACTCACTATGGAATGATACTAAATTGAAAGCCTACTTATTAGCAGTAATAGTAGAAGCCAGAAGAAGAATAACTTCAAAGTACTTCAAATTGCTAAGAATTCTTTACCCAAATAAAGTATCATTTGAGAGGGAGGTTAAAGTAAAGAATTGGAGGCTCGTCTTCTTTTCTGGTACAAACTTAAGGCAATATACTTTCCTCCAAACAAATTGTGTTCCAGACATTTTTATATCATTTTGAATATTATTCAGTTCAAAATATTTTCTAGTGAATAATTTTCTTTGTCCCATGGGTTACTTAGAAGTGTATTACTCATTTCTAAATATATGTGAATTTTCTAATTAGCATTTTGTCATTAATTTCTGACTTATTTGGATTATGACAAAATATCTGCATGATTTCAACCTTTTTAAATTTGTTGAAACTTGGTTTATTTTCAGTGTTTCATCTATACTTGAAAATGATATGTATTCTGTCCTTGTAGAATGCAGGATATGTTATTTAAATCAAATCTTCTTGCTGTATTTATTTGTCTGCTTGTTCCATCAAGTTGTTGTGTAAAAGTATGCCTAAATCTTCCACTAGAACTTTTTATTTTTATATTTGCTTTATACATTTAGAGGCTATGTTATTAGGTGCATACAAAATTTGGTTTGGTTATATCTTTTTTTTTTAAATTAAAGTTTATTGGGGTGACAATTGTTAGTGAAGTTACACAGAGTTCAGGTGTCCAATTCTGTAATGTATCATCTATATATCACATTGTGTGTTCACCATCCAGAGTCAGTTCTCCTTCCATCACCATATATTTGATCCCCTTTACCCTCATCTCCCACCCACCTCCCCCCTTACCCTCTGGTAACCACTAAACTATTGTCTGTGTCTATGGGTTTTTGTTTCTCATTTGTTTGTCTTGTTCTTTTGTTGTTTTTGGTTTATGTACCACATATCAGTGAAGTCATACGGTTCTCTGCTTTTCCTGAATGACTTATTTCACTTAGCATTATAATCTCAAGATCCGTCCATGTTGTCACATATGGTCCTATTTCATCTCTTCTTACTGCCGAATAGTATTCCATTGTGTACATATACCACAACTTCTTTATCCATTCATCTATCGATTTTGGTTGTTTCCATATCTTGGCCACCGTAAATAAAGCTGCAGTGAACATTGGAGCACACATGTCTTTATGTATAAATGTTTTCAGATTTTTTGGGTAGATACCCAGGAGAGGGATTGCTGGGTCATATGGCAATTCTATTCGTAATTTTTTGAGGAACCTCCACACTGCTTTCCATAAAGGCTACACCAGTCTGCATTCCCACCAACAGTGTATGAGGGTTCCTTTTTCTCCACTGCCTCTCCAATACTTGTTACTATTTGTCTTGTTGATGATAGCCATTCTGACTGGGGTGAGGTGATAGCTCATTGTGGTTTTGATTTGCATTTCTCTGATGATTAGTGATGTTGAGCATTTTTTCATATGTCTATTTGCCATTTGTATGTCCTCTTTGGAGAAATGTCTCTTCAAGTCCTCTGCCCATTTTTCAATTGGGTTGTTTGTTTTTTTGTTGTTGAGTTGCATGAGTTCCTTGTATATTCTGGATATTAGCCCCTTATCGGAAGCACTGTTTACAAAAATCTTTTCCCATTCAGTTGGTGGCCTCTTTATTTTGTCAATGGTTTCTTTTGCTGTGCAGAAGCTTTTAACTTTCATATAGTCCCCCTCATTTATTTTAGCTTTGACTTCCATTGCCTTTGGAGTCAAATTCATAAAATGCTCTTTGAACCCAAGGTCCATAAGTTTAGTACCTATGTTTTCTACTATGCAGTTTATTGTGTCAGGTCTTATGCTTAAGTCTTTGATCCATTTTGAATTAATTTTGGTACATGATGACAGATAGCAGTCCAGTTTCATTCTTTTGCACGTGGCTATCCAATTCTCCCAGCACCATTTATTGAAGAGGCTGTGTTTCTTCCATTGTATGTTTTTAGCTTCTTTGTCAAAAATTATCTGTCCATATTTGTGTGGTTTGATTTCTGAATTCTAAATTCTGTTCCATTGGTATACGTGTCTGTTTTTCTGCCAGTACCATGCTGTTTTGATTACTGTTGCCCTGTAGTACAAGCTAAAGTCAGGGAGTGTGATACCTCCAGCATTGTTCTTTTTTCTTAAGATTGCTTTGGCTATTCGGGGTCTTTTGTGGTTCCAGACAAATCTGATGATTTTTTGTTCTATTTCTTTAAAAAATGCCATTGGGATTTTGATGGGGATTGCATTAAATCTGTATATTGGTTTGGGTAATATGGCCATTTTAACTATGTTGATTCTTCCAATCCATGATCATGGAATGTCTTTCCATTTCTCTGTGTCTTCTTCAATTTCTTTCAAAAATGTCTTATGGTTTTCAGCATATAGGTGTTTCACATCCTTGGTTAAGTTTATTCCTAGGTATTTTATTCTTTTTGCTGCAATTGCAAAAATAATTGTTTTTTTTTCTTTTTCTGAGATTTCATTGTTAGTATATAGGAAAACAATGGACTTTTGTACGTTGATTTTGTAGCTGACAACTTTACTGTATTTGTTGATTGTTTCTAATAGCTTTTTGGTGGAGTCTTTAGGGTTTTCTATATATAGCATCATGTCATCTGCAAAGAGTGACAATATAACTTCTTCATTCCCAATTTGGATGCTTTTTATTTCTTTCTCTTGCCTGATTGCTCTGGCAAGGACTTCCAACACTATCTTGAAAAGCAGAGGTGATAGGGCACAGCCCTGTCGTGTTCTTGAATGTAGAGCAAAGGGCTTCAGTTTTTCACTGTTAATTATGAGATTAGCTAAGGGTTTGTCATATATGGCCTTTATTATGTTAAGTTATTTTCCTTCTATACCTATTTTATTAAGTGTTTTCATCAGAAATTGGATGTTGTATCTTGTCAAATGCTTTTTCTGCATCAATTGATATAATCATATGATTTTTGTCCTTTATTTTGTTTATATGTGATCACATTGATGGATTTGCGTGTGCTGAACCATCCTTGTGTCCCTAGGATGAACTCCACTTGGTTGTGATGAATAATCTTTTTAATGTATTGTTACATTCGATTTGCTGGAATTTTTTTTAGGGTTTTTGCATCGGTATTCATCAGAGATATTGGTCTGTAGTTTTCTTTTTTGTGCTGTCCTTACCAGGTTTTGGTATCAGGGTGATGTTGGTCTCATAAAATTAGTTAGGGAGTATTGTCTCTTCTTCAATTTTTTGGAAGAGTTTGTGCAGAATTGGTATTAGATCCTCTTTAACGGTTTGGTAGAATTCACTAGTGAAGCCATCTGGTCCCGGACTTTTGCTTTTGGGAAGATTTTGGATGACTGACTCAATTTCGTTACTCGTGCTCGGTCTGTTTAGATTTTCCAGTTCTTCATGGTTCAGCCTAGGAAGGCTATATGTTTCTAAGAACTTGTCCATTTCTTCTAGGTTATTGAATTTGGTGGCATAGTATTCTTGGATGATCCTTTGTATTTCTGTGGCATCTGTGATAACTTCCCCTTTTTCATTTCTGATTTTGTTTATTAGTGTCTTTTCTCTTTTTATCTTAGTGAGCCTAGCCAAGGGTTTGTCAATTTTGTTGATCTTTTCAAAGAACCAGCTCTTGTCAGATTAATTTTTTCTATCATCTTTTTGTTCTCTATTTCATTTAGTTCTGCTCTGATTTTTATTATTGCCTTTCTTCTGCCGACCTTAGGTTTATTTGTTCTTCTTTTTCTAGTTCTTTAAGGTGTAACGTGAGGTTATTTATTTGGGATCTTTCTTGTTTCTTGAGATAGACCTGTAATGGTATAAATTTCCCCCTTAAAACTGCTTTTGCTGCATCCCAAACATTTTGGTAGGATGTATTTTCATTTTCATTTGTTTCTATGTGTCTTCTGATCTCTCTTCTAATTTCTTCTTTGATCCAGTCATTCTTTAAAAGTATGTCGTTTATCATAGATACAGATAATAGTTTAGTGGTTACCAGAGGGTAAGGGGGCCGGGGGGTGGGAGATGAGGGTAAGGGGGATCAAATATATAGTGATGGAAGGAGAACTGACTCTGGGTGGTGAACACACAATAGGATTTATAGATGATGTAATACAGAATTGTACACCTGAAATCTATGTAATGTAACTAACAATTGTCACACCAATAAATTTTTTAAAAATTACAATTATGAAAACTTTATAAATAGAAAATTTTTAGGCTATGATAGAAAAATATTATTCCATGATCAGTTTTAAAACTGAAAGTATGTAAAAAGGATTCCTGTGCATGGACCAAAACAATAAAAACACAACAACAACAAATGAAAGAATAACAGTATGTTGTTTAATCTCCATGTATTTGTGGTTTTTCCTGCTTTCTTTTTGCAGTTGAGATCCAATTTCAAAGGCTTGTGATCAGACAATATGCTTGGTATGATTTCAATCTTCTTAAATAAGCTGAGGTTAGTTTTATGTCCCAATATATGGTCTATCCTTGAGAATGTTCCGTGTACACTAGAAAAAAATGTATAGTCTGATGTTTTAGGATGAAGTGCTCTATAAATGTCAATTATGTCCATTTCATCTAATGTGTCAGGTAGGGCTGCTATTTCATTATTTATTTTCTGTTTGGATGATCTATCCATAGCTGTCAATGATGTATTTAGGTCCCCTAGTATAATTCTGTTTTGGTCAATTTCTCCCTTTACTTCTGTTAGTAGTTATTTCGTATATTTTGGTGCTCCCTGATTGGGGGCATAAATATTGATGACTATTATGTCTTCTTATTGTATAGTCCCCTTTACCATTATGAAATCTCCATCTTTGTCTCTCGTTACCTTTTTCACCCTGAAGTCTGTTTCATCTGCTATCAGTGTGGCGACACCTGATTTTCTCTGGATACCATTTGCTTGGAGTGTCAATTTCCACCCTTTCACTTTGAGTTTATGCTTGTCCTTGTAGCTGAGATGTGTCTCTTGGAGACAGCATATGGTTGGGTTTAGTTTTTTGATCCAATCTGCTACTCTGTGCCTTTTTATTGGTGAGTTCAGTCCATTTACATTTAGGGTGATTATTGATATGTGAGTATTTCTTGTCATTCTATCTTTAGTTTTCTGGTAAGGCTGTGTCTCCATTGTTTCTTTGCCTTTTTGTTGTTGTCTATTATTTCTGTGTGGTGGTATTCTATGATGTTTCCCTCTGTTTCTTCTTTTATTACAGTATATATTTCAGTTCTGGATTTTTTTTGAGTAGTTACCCTTAAGTTTATGTAAAAGAAAATTTGATATTTAGAGTATTCCATTTTCTTCAGCACGCTTACTTTCTCCATTCCCATATTCCGGTTCAGGCCTTTACTCTCCCCCTTTTTGAGTTTTGGTTGCCACAAATTGTCCCTGTTGATGGTGGTCGAATAGCCTCCTTTAGTATTTCTTGTAGTGCAGGTCGTGTATTAGAAAACTACCTCAGCTTCTGTATGCCTGGAAAGGTCTTTATTCCTCCTTCATATCTAAAGGATATCTTTGCTGGGTATGTTATTCTTGGCTCATAATTTCTCTCTTTCAATAGTTTGAATATTTGGTTCCACTCCCTCCTGGCTTGTAGAGTTTCTGCTGAAAAATCTGATGATAATCTAATGGGCTTTCCTTTGTAGGTTACCATCTTCTTTTCCCTGGCTGCCTTGAGGATTCTTTCCTTGTCATTGATTTTTGACAGCTCTGAGGTCTCTGCCATGAGTGTTCGGTTCAGCTGTGTTATATGCTGCCCCTCAGCCCTGTGGGCCATAAACAGAGCCCTAGCAGTCTGAGTTCTTCCCTCTCCTGAAGCTGCGGTAGTTCCAGGATGCAGGGAGGTCGGAGCACTGAGCTAGGTCTGCGTCCTGCGCCTGCGCGGCCCCGTCTCCGCACTTCTCCCTTCCCTCCCCTGCTCACGCAATTTGCCCACCTTTAGGTAAATTCAATAGTGAGACTCTTCGTCTTGCCTGTCTGCTGTGTATGGAGTCCTTTGTGGAGTTATAGCTGTTTAATTTGTTGTAAATTCCAGGGCAGATTTCCAGAGGCTCACCTCATGCCACCATTTTGATGATGTCTCTCCCACATGCCTCATTTTATTGTGCTTTGTTTTATTGTACTTCACAGATATGTACTGTGTTTTTTAAAAATTGAAGGTTTGTGGCAACCCTGTATTGAGCAAGTCTATAGGCACCATTTTTCCAACAGCATTTGCTCACTTTGTGTCTGTGCCACATTTTGGTAACTCTAGCAATATCTGAAACTTTTTCATTATTATTATATTTATTATGGTGATCATTGATCTTTGATGTTACTATTGTAATTGTTTGGGGGCTCCACAAACTGCACCCATTTAAGAAGATCAACTTAATAAATACTGACTGCTCCAGCTACCAGCCGTTCCCCCATCTCTCTCCCTTTCCTTGGGCCTCCCTATTCCCCAAGACACAACAATATTGAAATCAGGCCACTTAGTAACCCTACAATAGCCTCTAAATGTTTAAGTGAAAGGAAGAGTCACAGGTCTCTCACTTTAAATCAAAAGCTAGAAATGATTAAGCTTAGTGAGGAAGGCAAGTCAAAAGCCAAGACAGGCTAAACCTAGGCCTCTTGTGTCAAACAGTTAACCAAGTTGTGAATGCAAAAGAAAAGTTCTTGAAGGAAATTAAAAGTGCTATTCCTGTGAACACAACAGCTTTATTGCTGATGTGGAGAACATTTTAGTGGTTTGGAGAGATCAAACTAGCCACAACATTCTCTTAAGCCAAAGCCTCATCCAGAGCAATTCTATTTGGCTGAGAGAGATGAGGAAGCTGCAGAAGAAAAGTGTGAAACCAGCAGAGGCTTGTTCATGAGGTTTAAGGAAAGAAGCTATCTCCCTAACATCAACATGCAAGGTGAAGCAGCAAGTGCTAATGAGAAGCTGTAGCAAAACTAAACAGATGTTCATTGTAGATGAAACAGCCTTATATTGGAAGAAGATGTCATCTAGGACTTTCATGGTTAGAGAAGAGAAATCAGTGCCTGGCTTCAAAGCTTCAAAGGACAGGCTGACTATCTTGTTAGGAGCTAATGCAGCTGGTGACTTTAAGTTGAAGCCAATACTCATTTATCACTCCAAAAATCTTAGGGCCCTTAAGAATTATGCTAAATTTATTCTGCCTGTGCTATATAAATGGAAAAACAAGGCCAGAATGATAGCATATCTGTTTACTATACAGTTTACTGAATATTTTAAGCCCACTCTTGAGACCCACTCCTCAGGGAAAAAAAAAAGATTCCTTTCAAAATATTATTGCTCATTGACAATGTACCTGGTCACCCAAGAGCTCTGATGGAGATGGACAACAAGATCAATGTTGTTTTCATGCCTGCTGACACAACATCCACTCTGCAGCCCATCAATCAAGGAGTAATGTCCACTTTCAAGTTTTATTATTTAACAAATACATTTCATAATGCTATACCTGCCATAGGCAATGATTCCTCTGATGGGTCTGTACAAAGAAAATTGAAAACCTTCTGGAAATGATTCTCCATTGTAGATGCCATTAAGAACATTGCTGATTTATGGGAAGAGGTCAAAATATCAGCATTAACAGTAGTTGGAAGAAGTTGATTCCAACCCTCACAGATGATTTTGAGGGGTTCAAGACTTAAGTGGAGGAAGTAACAGCAGATGTGGTGGAAATAGCAAGAGAACTAGAGTTAGATGTGGAGCCTGAAGATATGACTCAGTTGCTGCAATCTCATGATAAAACTTTAATGGATGAGGAGTTATTTCTTATAGATGATATCTTTAGATGGAATCTACTCCTGGTGAATATGCTGTGAATATTATAGAAATTGCCACAAAGGATTTAGAATATTACATAAACTTAGTTGTCAAAACAGCAGCAGGTTTTGAGAGGATTGATGGCAATTTTGAAAGAAGTTCTACTCTGGGTAAAATGATAACATACTACAGAGAAATCGCTCATGAAAGGAACTGTCAATCAATGTGGCAAACTTCATTGTTGTCATAGTAAGAAACTGCCACAGCCACCCCAACCTTCAGCAACCACCACCCTGATCAGTCAGCAGCCATCAACATTGAGGCAAGACTGCCCACCAGCAAAAAGATTATGACTTGCTGAAGGCTCAGATGATAATTAACCTTTTTTTTTTTTTTTAGTAATACAGTATTTTTTGACTAAGGTATATACATTGTTTTTTTTTAGACACAATACTATTACACATTTAATAGACTACATTACGAGGTCTGACAATCAAGTTTGCAAACTCATCCTAGAAAAATTGCTACATATCTAGGTCACCTTTGAAGTACTCCCCTTGGGAAGCTATGCACCAATGCCAGTGCCTAGTCCACCCTTCAAAGCCATTTTGGAACTCTTTTTCTGGAATTGCCATAAGAGCTGTCGTTGTATTACCCTTGATGTCCTGAATGTCATCAGAATGCCTTCCTTTCAGTATTTCCTTTATCTTTGGGTAAAGTCATGGGGGGCCAGAGCAGGTGAGTAGGGAGGGTGTTCCAATACATTTATTTGTTTACTGGCTAAAAATTCCCTCACAGACAGTGCTGTGGGAGCTGGTATATTGTTGCAATGCAAGAGCCATGAATTGTTGGCAAAAAGTTCAGGTCGTTTCCATCTAACTTTTTTGTGCAGCCTTTTCAGCACTTCCAAATGATAAACTTGGTTGACTGTTTGCCCAATTGGTACAAATTCATAATGAATAATTCCTTTGATATCAAAAAAAAAAGTTTGTCCACATTGTTTTGACTCTTGATTTGGACTGACGGAACTTTTGTTGGTCATGGATAATTGGCTGACTTCCATTGTGCACTTTGATGATTTGTTTCAGAGTCGTATTGTACACCCATGTTTCATCACCAGTGATAACATGGCCCAAAACATTGTCTTTCCTCTCCAAAAGATTTTGGCAAACTTCCACTCTTGTTTGCTTTTGTTCATCAATGAGCCTCTTGGGGACCATTTTTGCACACACCGTTCTTATGCCAAGAAGTTCAGTTAAGATTTTCCTGTTTCTCTATCAATGTTTCCTTGTTCTGCTATGCTTCTCACAGTCAGCCGATGATTTTGACGAGCAATTCAATGAATTTTTGCAATGTTTTTACTGGTTGCCCTGACCTCTCTTTATCAGTGATGTGTTCTCTCCCCTCAGAAAAACATTTAATCCATTTGTACACTGCTGTTTTCTTCATGGCGTTATCCCCATAAACTTGGACTAATATGTCCCTGATTTCACTTCCACTCTTACTAAGTTTAACAAGAAATTTAATGTTTGTTCATTGCTCTAATTCAAGCTCAGACATTCTCATGACAGGACAGAGAAACACACAACAACAATAATGAACGCCACTCAGCAAGACACGGTCACATGTCGACACAAACACAGCTGTGAGACACTGATATACCAAGGTTATGAAACCTTACTGAGCTGTTTATACAGTGCTGCCAAAGTAAGTACATGGTGGCAAGTTCTCAAACTTAATTGGCAGACCTTGTATAGTGTAAACATAAGTTTTATATGCACTGGGAAACCAAAAAACTCATGTGACTGACTTTATTGTGATACTTGCTTTATTCAGGTGGTCTGGAACCAAACACAAAATATCTCCAAGGTGTGCCCATATCTTGTAAATGGTAAAGGATTAATGTAAAGAATGTATAAAGACCTTTTTAAAATGGATAAGAGAAAAACAGACAACTCAATATAAAAATGGGCATATGGCATGAATAAGCAGTTCTTAGAACAAGCACTTGAATAATCAATAAATATATGAGCAAATGCTCAACTTCTTTGATAATCAAGAAAGGCAACATGAGAAACCATTTCACACCCTTCAAATTGGCAGGAATTTTAAGTGTCAATGCCCAGTATTGGTGGGATGTACAGGGTTAGGAATACTTATAAATTATTAGTGTAAGTGTAAGTTTATGCAGGCAATTCGAAGAGAATTCAATATCTGATAAATAACAATATCTAGTAAAGTTGAAGATGATTATCTGTTCATCCTAGATAAACGCTTCAATATATGCATGTGGGGACAGCTGTGTGATGGTGCTTCAAGGTTTGGTTATATTCAGGAAATGTGGAAGAAGCAGGATTCAGAAGGATACATGCAGTATGATAGTATTTATGTAAATTTGCAAAACACAAATAAAATCCATAACAGTTTATCTTTGTATATATCAAATTGAGAGTCCTGATACAGACACCATACATCTATGCTCAGTTAATTTTCAACCAGTTATCTGTTCACTCACTCACTGGATGAAAGAATAGTCTTTCAACAAATGATGCTGAGACAACTGGATATCCACATGCAAAAGAATATACTTGGGCCCCTACCTTACATGATATTAAAAAATTAGCTCAAAATGCATTATAGGCCTAAATCTGCACAGTCTGAATGAAATATATATATATATATATATATATATATATATATATATATATATATATATATATATATATGGGTTTTCATATCTATCTATCTATCTATCTATATCTATCTATGGGTTTTCATATATATATAATGTGAGAGCTGAAAACCCTCACTGCATGGGGCAGTATACAGGAGACATGGCTCTATAGCAGCTGGAGAAAAGCTGCTGATGGGTTTTAGTTGACAACTGAAGGAGTCAGCAATTGGGTGGAAGGACCAAGTAAATTAGGCCACTCTTCCCAGTGTTAGTGAGCTATTTGAAATCTAATCTTGGAGTGATTGATTAGGCCAGAGCTAGGGCATTGCAGGTGTGTGTACTACAATGGCAGAGCAATCTGGAGTGTGCTCAGAAGAGTGATCAGGCTCACTGTGCTGTGTCCATGACTCCTTTGGGATCTCTGTTCTGTGTACATATAAGTAGTACAGTGTCTTTTCCTGTGTAGCGCCCTGTGTGCCGTCCAGAGGCACTTTGCCTGCCATTCCTGGCTTCCAGCTGTCTGAATTGACCTTTCTACATTGGCTCACTTCCTTTAATCCATCATATACATCTATTACTGTGTCGAAAATAAACTCAAAAGTACCAGCATACTTGTTCCCATTTGTGTGTCCCCACTCACGCACTTGGTAACCTCATTTTGAGTTCCTTCCCCATTCTTTTCTCTCTCTCCAAATTGTACCTATCCTTCCCTGCTCAGCGGAAATCCCCCTTCTGCCAAGAGCTCTTCTCTCACCACACCAGCTTATATCTCTATTTTAAAGCTCCTTTCTTCATTCCTTGTTTGCCCCCGTGGTGAACATAGATCATCACCTGTAACACTCCTTCGAAACCTAGACACCTTCTCAGGCAGAGCGCTATGGTCAGTTATTGGTGTGTATCATGGATAGTGGCAAAAATGCCTTACCTGCTGTTTCTCATTTCCAGCTTGATTCATGTTATTTGTATTGTTGCCTCATTGTTTTTCTCATGTATTGGTTGTTTCATTAGGCAGACTGTCCCATCTCCCACAGATCATAACAGGAGTGTTAGGCACACAGTTGTAGTTTAAGAATGTCTGTTACCTTACTGGTTTGACTGTCTCTTTTGTCTGGAGATACGATTATGCGACTCCAAAGCCTGTGTTGAAATCTGCCAAAAACATCAAAAGGGCTAATTTCACAAGGCTTTGGAGCCATTTGTACTTCTAGCTGCCTTCTCTGTCTTCATCTTTCCAAAGTTCTCTGAAGAAACCTTTCTTCTCCAGGGGGCCAGGGTCTTTCACAGTCTTCCTGACAGTCCGTAGCTATTCCCACTCCTGACCCTACCTGAATGCTATTCCTCTTCCTTTGCCTATCCAAAATCCCAATTGTATTTAAGATCCAGCTTCAGTGTCTCTTGTTCTTGAAAACATTCTCTAGCCCACATCTCTCTCTTACTTTCTTGTACATGGGAATGCCTGTAATTCCTTAGCATTTGGTTGTTTATTAAAATTTGCATTTATCTTGGTTTCTCAGTGGAAAGTAGCTTGCTCTGGATGTAGCCAGACTTCACAAGCACACCCTCCCTCTTACTCACTCTAAGACATGACCTCTTCAAACCTCACAGTTCCTTACTTATTAAAAAAAAAAAAAAGAAAGAAAAAGTGATTCCTGTTTCACACTGTCTCTGTATGAGGTGAGACAATATGTATGAAAATTTCTTTCAGTTGATGTTAATTTATTTTCTTCCTCCATGAACATTAGAACCATCTCTTAATATTTCTTCAGTATTCTCTGCAACTTCTCTAAACAGAGCTCTGGTCAAAGCAGAGACACTCAGTAAACCCTGATTGATGGGACTGCATTGAGTACCCCAGAAACACCAGGATGAGTTGCCTGTGGGAAGGTGAGTAAAAAAAATCTAAAAGACAGCCTTTCCATATTTGTTGGGTCAATGAGAAAGATGACAGCCCAGCATCCTACTAGAGTCTGCCCTGTCTTAGAGACCCAAATGACACTGATGTTAAGATTGGATTAATCTTTTCTGAACTCTGATTTAGCCAGAAGTCAGCATTTCTTTGAATAGTGTGTGACAGCAGTTGCTAGAATGCTACTTAAATGCAGAAACATTGAGGAGAAAATATCTGACAACCTAGCCTAGAAATTCAAAGCTAAACACAGTTATATGTCCATCAGCTGATGGCTTTCAGTTCAGTCTTCTGGGAAATAGGCTTTTGTGAAATTGATGGGCTTAATTACAAAGAATTTAATTAGGATAACTGGACAACTTGGAAAAATTTACGCAGAGGTTCTGCACAAGGCGGTTTTGTTGACATAGGACTTTTAAAAACCCCAACACTTTCAAAAGCCAAAGTAAAATCTCTGCTGGGGGGCCACCATTGGAGGGGAGACTCACCCCACAGAGCCTCTCTGTAACTCCCCACCCACAGTGGTCAAGACCTGCCTCTGGGGAAGACTAGAAGGGAGGAGCCTGGCTGAGTGTAGTGCAATCTATAGATACACCTTTGGAATCAAAATATCTGTTAGTTTTTAAAACACATTCTGAAATGTTTCCACTATGAGTGTCTTTTCTCCTCAAAATAAAAATTTTGAGGCTCAGGAAGAGAAGTGGGTTTGACAAACTGACTCAGTGGCCAAGCTAATCCCTCCTCAGAGTTGGTATCAAGTCCTTCGGGTCCATGTCCCAGACCTGGCCTTCCTGCATGTGTGTAGGGGCCACATGCACACACCACCCTCATCCTCCCACCCCACCGGTATGTGCAGTGGTCTCTGTCCCACCCATGTCCTTGCAGAGCCCAGGTGTAGTCCTCTGTGCTAACGCAAGAATGAATGATGGTCTATACCCAGGGACACACACATTTCAGCGGAGACCTTCTGGAGTCAGCATCTCCACTTTTTTATTTAGTCCAGTGTTAGAAAATAGCTTGCATATTGTTTTGTGGTTGCCACCTGGGAGGCAGGATCACACCCGAACCAGATATCACCCCCAAACCTGATGAAGATATTGAGTCCGATGACACCACATGTATACCAAGAGGGCATGACAAAGTTTATTGTTCACATAATAGAGCTCTGGGAGGACAGGACCAGCTCCCAGCCTGCCTGGAATAGCTGGAGCAGAGTGGGTGGTGGCTTGGGATTGTATTGTAGTTGGGGATGGGCTGAGGGGTCTTTCTACCTCCACCGTCTCAGGTGGGGCTGCAGGACGCAAGGAGAACCTTGAACAGAGTCAGGGCACATCAGCAAGCAAAGTAACCCCAATAATTTGGAGAGGCCTTTGACTTTCTAAAGAACGTAATCTAGTCCTGAGCTGTGCTGGATGCAATGTGAGTGGCTTGTACTATATGTATGGTTCAGTTGGCGTTATTTTTGGTTTGAAGCATAGATTTTATATTCAAGTTAAAGTCAAGAATGTACATGCTTTGAGGCATGGATTTGGGGGCAGAATGTCAAGATCTGAATCCCAGCTTCACCATTTTTTGTCTGCGTAACCTTGGGCAGGTTGACTTAAAATGCTTAGTGCCTCAGTTTCTTTAAACTGAGATAATAATGCCTGCTTATGAGTTTGTTTGGAATAAATGAGATTATAATAAAGCGATTAACTGAGTTTCTAATACTAGTGAGGAAGCAAAATGTTTTTATTATTCCTGAAGTACCAACACATGCAGTAAACTAAGAAAATAAATCAAGAAGCCTAAAATTGTGAGGGAGGAGGCAAAAGTATTATAAAATTTGAAGATTATTATTTATTCTTGAAAAACCAAAGAGAATTAACTATTTAGAAACAAACAGATTCAGTAATGTAACTGGTCAAGAAATCAGTACAAAAATTAAATTTCCAATATGTAAAGCAAAACAAGTAATATTTAAAAATTAATAGTTTTTCTATATATAAGCCAGAATAATGCAAGAACATAAGTCACATATATCTCTAACCAAATTTAAAAGATACTTTTGTATCTTGAAATGCGAAGGAGCTATAAGAAGCTTTTAAAATTTTACTGAAACAAAACTTGGAAGTTAGAAAACTTTTGAATAGCATAAAGTAAATGTCATCTCTTTCCTAAATTAATTAAGCTAAA
Source organism: Rhinolophus sinicus (assembly GCF_057876585.1). NCBI lineage: Eukaryota > Metazoa > Chordata > Mammalia > Chiroptera > Rhinolophidae > Rhinolophus > Rhinolophus sinicus. The sequence goes on from NC_142501.1 coordinate 94,688,843, forward strand.
CATTCTATTTAGTTCAATTCATTCATTTATTCAATAAATAGTGAGCATTTTCTGTCAGTCACTGTGCTAGAGCTGAGGATAAAATGAGAAACGACATCTGTGGCCTCTCCCTGTTGGACACTGACATCTAAATACTATACCAAGGTACTTGGAGGTAGCCAGAATCTGGTGTTTTTGATAAATGGAATGAAGAAAAAAAATTAGGATGTTTTGAGGCCAATTAACACAAAAGTAGGTGTTGCAAACATGGTAGTCCTATTATTTTGAGTTTATAAATGTAAAGCAATTTAACAATCAAATGCAGAGTGTAAACATTGTGGCCTTTTCCTGATGCCTGACACCACATCACAGTGTTAGGCTCATTCATTCATCACATTGTCACTGAGGCATTGCCATAGGCACTGAGATACACTGGAGACAGAAGCCAGTTATAAAACCTTCTTGGTGAGAAAATTGGGAACTTTAATGTGAGCTATAGACTAAATGATATTATTGAACTAATGTTCATTTTCTTATGTTTGATCCTGGTGTTGAGCTCATGTGGGAGAATGTCTTTCCTAGGAGATGCATGCTGAAGTATTGAGGGGTGAAGTGTCCTGATGGCACCACAACTCACTTTAAAAATGATTCTGCATAAAACAAAGTGTGTGGGGAGAGAATGTGTGTATGGAGAGAGAAAAACAACTAGAGAAATGATGTTGAAGGGTATACACTTGCAACTAGTGGATAAGTAAGTCCTGGAGATCTAATGGACGGTATAGTGATTATAGTCAACAATACTGTATAATGAACTTCAAAATCGCTAAGAGAGTAGATCCTAATTTTTTTCACCACGAAAAATAAATGATAATTATGTGACTTGATATAGGTGTTAGCTAATTATAAGGGGTAGTAATAGTATTGCATTTATATAAAATTCTGAAAAATGCAAATTAACCTGTACTTATAGAAAACATATTTGCTCTTTCCAGAGATAGGGATAGATGGAGGACAGGATTTCAGGGAAGCAGGAAGAAACTTTTGGGGATGATTGAAATCTAAGTAATTTTCAGTGTGGTGATGGTTTCACAGATGTGTATATATGTCAACACTCACCCAATTCTACACTTCATAGAGTTTATGGTATGTCAGTTTTACCTCATAGAGTTATAAAACAAACTAATTAGTGTAACTCACCATATTGACAGAATAAAGGAGTGCTGACCTTTAACAAATAGACAGCCAGCTATTTCTCTAGCAAAATTTATTAGGGGTTATTTGGGAACAACAAAGTATTGCAATTCAGGACATGAAGTGTAATGGCAAACCAATTGTAAAGTCCATAGAAACAAAGGAGAGGAACTCTCTTTTATGGATGTGGGAGGGGCTGTTGTAAACAAAGAGTCCATTGGAGGAAACTGAAAGTGTGCAGTATAGTGACTTTTCACTGGCTGAGTTATGGCAGTCAGAGATGTAAGGTATGTTTCTTCCTATTGGGGTCAGTAGTGTGTGTCGAGTGACACATGCGTGAGAATGTTCTCTTCTGGCCCCTCAACTCCACTATAAATTAGGTTTCTATTTATTAATTTTCATAGGAGAAAAATCATAGGTGTCAAAAAAGGATTTGATAAAATTCAACATTCATTTCTTTAATTTAAATTAAGAATAAAAAGTGGTAGCAATAACAACAACCCTTCAGCAAACATCATACTTAATGGTCAGATACTGGAAGCTTTTTCTTAGAGATCAGGAATACCATGTGGATGCTGGTCCTGCCCACTTCTATTTAACATTGGATTGGATCTCTTAGCCAGAACAAGTAAGGCACGAGAGAAGAGATAACAACTGAAAACGAAGAAAGAAAGCTGTCATTATTTGAGGATAACATGATTTTGTAATTAGAGAAATCTAAGAATCTTTCCAGTAGAAAGCAACCAAGACAGTTATATGTCTAAAAATGAAAGGACAAAATTATAATTAATAAGTGACTTTACAAGGATGCTGGATTCAAGGTCAATATGCAAAAATCAATCGTATTTCTACACAGAAAGCAATTAAAGATGAAAATTTTAAACAAAATAATAAAGAAATGAAATAGAAAATAAAAAGAAAGTTTTAAACAATACATTTACTATTGCATAGAAAATACCAAAGTACCTAAGAAGAAAAGTTGCTCAAGACCTCTACACAGAACACTATAAAATATAATTGAAGGAAATTAGAAGACCTAAATAAATGGAGAGATACACCATGATAAGGGATTAGAAGATTAAGTATTGTAAAGATGTGAGTTCTCCCCGATTTTCCCTTTTATTAGCTTAATTACACTGTTTTATTATTCATTTAGTGGTTAGCCTAGACATTTCAATATCCTTGACTTATCAAAGTCTCGTATAAGACTTATCAAAGTCTCCACTTCCTGGACAATGCAAGGACAATGCATTTTAACTCTATTTATTCTCCTCCCATCTTTTATATCATATTTTTTGTATTTTACTTCTATATGTAGTTTAAACTACATAAGATATTGTTGTATGCAGTCAGTGTTTCTTTTGATTTATTTATTGTTTATTCTTTCCAGGTTTGTTGTTCTGTTAGAGATAATGTCTTATTTGAGGGCAATTCTTTTAATAATTTTCTCTTTGTCTTTGTCAACAGTTTTACTCTGATGAGCTAGGAGTGTTTTTCACTGTAGTTATCCTGATCAGGTTTCACTGTGTTTCTTAAATCTATGGCTTCATATCCTTCATGAGTAAGGAAGAATTCTCAGCTTTATCTATTTCTTTTGCCCCGTTCTCTCTTCTATCCGTCTTCATTCCAACTACACCTACGTTAGTCTTTTTCACTGTATATTTTGTGCCTCTTAACAGTCTTTACTTCTTTTTCTTTGTGCTTCAGTCTCAATATTTTTTCCAAATTGTGTTTCAGTAAGCTAAATCTCTCCTTAGCTACATCTAACTTGATGTTAAATTTTCCTCTGTGTTCTTAATTGAAGTCATTCCCTTTTCCAGTTCTATAATTTCTGTTTTGTTCTTTTTATAATTTCCAGTTCCATGCTATCATTCCCAGTTTTTTCTTTTAGTTATTGAACATATTAAGCATAGTTGTTTTAAAGCCTGTCTTATATCTCCATTTTCTGGATTCTTTGTGGATATATTTCTATTGTTTATTATTTCCCTTGGCCGTAGCCTCATGGTCATGTCTCCTCTTATGCCTGATTACTTTTTATTGGATGCTGGACATGGTACATGAACAATTGCAGAAATAATTTGTGGCTCTGGATTATGTGATCTCCCACCCAAGAGGATTTATGTCTGTTTCTTGTGGGCAGCCAGCTTGCGGCACTACCAATCCTAAATTACCTTATCCAAAAGAGTTTTGAGATAACTCAAATTTGGGATTCAGTCCCTGTGTGAGAGCTGGTCTGTCTCTGGTTTATTGTTATATCTGGGCTCCCAATCCAAGCCTTGAGAATTTACTAGAGTCTGTCTGCCTTAGGATGTCCTATCCTCCAGCCCCACGTGTCTGTTCAAAATCTCTGTTCAGCTTCTCAATCCAAGTGTTTGGAAGTGGCCCAGATGCTACATATACTCCTAAATTTCTCTCTTCTCCTCAATTTTAGCCCTGCAATTTCCCATTTCTTTAATATCTCTCTGGTACCTTCAAACAGATATTTCATGCAGCTTTCTCTTTTAGCTGTTTCTTCTATTTTTTAAAACTAGCGTATTTTATCTGTTTATTAATTCTTCCTAAGTATTTGTTTTAAAATGTAAACAGCTGAATCGTTACTAATTATGAAGATAATATATTCATCTTGGATATTCAAAATAACAGAAAATTATTAAAGTTAAGTTGACTTGAAATCCTGCCATCCCAATATTTTGGTAAATAATCTTTTGTATATGTATGCCTTTTCATTATTTGTCTTTTCATTATTTTTTATAAATAAGATCACACTCTACTTATAGATTTATAACCTACTTTTTAATGCAATAAGATGTTTTAGCAACTTTCTATTTTAATAAATATAGAACTAAATCATCCTTTTGAATTGTCACTTAATAATGTACATTTAGTTTGTCTTTAATTTTTTCTATTATAATCAATGCTGGGATCAATATACTTGTAAATACATATTTATGCACTTTCTAAGTACTTAATTTTGTGACACAAAGTCCTAGAAGTACAATAGTTGGATCAATGTATTTTTCTTTGTAAAACTTTTCTCAAAGCGTAATACACACACACAAAACTGCACCAATAATAACTATATGGTTTGATGAATTTTCACAAAGTGAAAATTCCTGTGCAACCAACACCCCGATCAAGGAATAGGACATTACCAGCACAGCAGTCTCTGTCGTTCAATTACAGATTTTAGTCCATTACATTTAATGTGACCATTATTATACAGTCACACACCACTTAACAACAGGGATACATTCTGACAAATAGGTCTTTAGATGATTTCATCATTGTGTGGATCATCACAGAGTGCACTTACACAAACCTAGATACAAACCTAGATACATGCCTACTGCATGCCTAGGCTATATTGTATGGCCTTTTGCTCCTAGGCTACAAACTTGTATAGCATGTTATTGTACAAAACAGCAGAGATTAACTCAAATGAGAGAAAATGAGAATCAAGCAATCAAGAGACACAGTTAACACAAGATGTATGGGGCTGCTGCCAGCATAACAGAGCATACTGTTTTACAGCAGACTTTTTTTTTTTTGTAAGTAGAAAGAGTACCCTCTAAAATAACAATAAAAAGTATAGTATAGTAAATACATAAAACAGTAACGTAGTCATTTATTATTACTATCAATTATTATGCATGCATATAAAATTATAGCACATAATGATATGTGCTATACTTTTATATGACTGGCAGTCCAGTAGGTGTGTTTGCACAATCATCACCAGAAAAGGTGAGTAATGTGTTGTGCTATGATGTTACAACTATGATGTTACTGGGCGATAGGAAATTTTCAGCTCCATTATAATCTTCTGGGACCACCATCTTATATGTGGACTGTTGTTGACTGAATGTCATTATGACTTACGTTTACCATTTTTCTTTTTTGTTTTGTCTCATTTTCTTTGTATTTCTCTCTCTCTCTCTCTCTCTCTCTCTCTCTCTCTCTCTCTCTCTCTCTCTCTCTCTCTCCTTTCTTGCCTTATTTTGGGTTGATTCCTTTCCTTAAATCCCATTATAATTTATTATTGATTTATCACTAATTCTTTGCATTATTTTGTAATAATTGCCCTAGAGATCATAATATATATTCTTAAATTTTCACAGTCTAAGAGTAATATTATACCACTTTATGTAAAATTAAAGAACCTTGCATTTATATAGCTTCATGTATCTCTTTCCCTTCTTTTGTGATAGGGCCATCATATACATTCAGTTACATACACTATAAATCCCACAATATAATGTTATACATTTTGCTTTAACTGGTTATATGTATTTTTAAGAGGTTAATTTTTTAAATAGCATTTAATTTTTTAAAATAGCGTAATTTTTAAAAATAGTGTTGTGTATACCCACATTTTTACCACTTTTTGTGCATGTCATTTCTTCTTCAAGATGAGGGTTTTCATATGTTATCATTTCACTTCACCCTGAGGGATTTCACTTAGCATTTCTTGTAGTAATGATCTGCTGGACAATAATTCTTTAAGTTTTCATATTTCATTTTTTTAATGTATTTTATTTTGTTATTGCTTGTTTTAGTTTCAGGTGTACAAAACAATGTAATATTATAGTTAGATATTTATAATACACCCCTCACAAAGTGATAACTGCCACCAATCTACTACCCCTCTGACATCAAATATAGCTGTTACAATTCCATTGACTATTAATATATTCCCTATGTTGTACTCCATATCCCATGGGGGGGACAAGAATATATATATATTATATTCAGCTTCAGGTGTATAGCACAGTGGTCAGGCATCTACCCAGTATCTGAAGTGTTCTGCCTAATAAGTCTAGTACCCATCTGGCACCCTACATAATCTTTACAGGAATATAATTATTGATTCTATTCCCCAAACTGTATTTCATGTCTCTGTGGCTATATTGTGACTACTAATTTGTATTTTCTAATCCCTTTACCTTCTCCCCCATCCCCACTCCCTCACATCTAGCAACCATCAGTTTTTTTCCCCTATATCTCTCAGTCTATTTCTGTTTTGTTTGTCCATTTTTTCTGTTCTTTAGATTCCACATATACATAAGTGAAATCATATGATATTTGTCTTTTCCTGTCTGACTTATTTCGCTTAGCATAATATTCCCTAGGTGCATCCATGTCGTTGCAAATGGTAAGATTTCATTCTTCTTTATGGCCGAGTAATACTCCATTGTATAAATATACCACAGTGTCTTTATCCAATCATCTATCGATGGGTATTTTGGTTGTTTCCATATCTAGGGTATTGTGAATAGTGATGCAATAAACATAGGCGTGCATATATTTTTTTCAAATTAGTGTTTTGGATTTCTTTGAATACGTACCCAGGAGTGGAATTGCTGGGTGATAAGGTAGTTTCATTTTCAATTTTTTCCATAGTGGGTGCACCAATCTGCAATTCCCCCAACAGTGCATAAGAGTTCCCTTTTCCCAATGTCCTCACCAACACTTGTTGTTGTTTTTATTTATTGATGATAGCCATTCTGACAAGAATAAAGTGGTATCTCACTGTGGATTTTATTTGCATTTCTCTAATGATTAATGACATTGAGCATTTTTTCATATGTCTGTTGGCCATCTGTATGTCTTCTTTAGAGAAATATCTGTTCATGTCCTCTGCCATTTTTTAATTTTTTAATTAGGTTGTTTGTTTTTTGGTGTTGTATGAATTTTTTATGAATTTTGGATATTAACCCCTTATCAGATATATTATTAGCAAATATCTTTTCCCATTCAGTAGGATACCTTTTTGTTTTATTGATGATTTCCTTTGCTGTGAAAATATTTTTAGTTTGATGTAGTCCCACATGTTTATTTTTTCTTTTGCTTCCCTTTCCTGAGGGGATATATCAATAAAAATATTACTAAGGGTAATGTCTGCAAATTTACTTCCTATATTTTCTTCTAAGAGCTTTATTGTTTTGGGTCTTACATTTAAGTATTAAATACATTTTGAATTTATTCATGCATATGGCATAAGAAGGTGGTCCAAATTCAGTTTTTGCATGTGTCTGTCCAGTTTTCCCAGCACCATTTATTAAATAGACTGTCTTTACCCCAATGTAAATCCTTGCATCTATTGTCATAGATTAAATGACCATATAGATATAGATTTATTGCTGGGCTCTCTGTTCTATTCCATTGATCTCTATGTCTGTTTTTATGCCAATACCATGCTGTTTTGATTACTATTGCTTTGTAGTATGATTTGGTGTCAGGTGGTGTGATACCTCCCACTTTGTTATTATTTCTCAAGATTGCTGTGGCTATTCAGTCCTTTATGATTCCCTATAAATTTTAGGATTATATGTTCTAGTTCTATGAAAAATGTCATTGGTAATTTGATAGAATTGTATTGAATCTATATATTGCCTTAGGTAGCATGGACATTTTAACTATATTAATTCTTCCTATCCATGAGCATGGGATATGTTTCCATTTATTTGTATCTTCTTTAATTTCTCTCTTCAATGTCTTACAATTTTCTGAGTACAGTTCTTTTACTTCCTTGGTTAAATTGATTCCTAAGTATTTTATTGTTTTTGAAGCAATTGTAAATGGGATTGTTTTCTTAATTTGTCCTTCTGATAGTTTATTATTGGTGTGTACAAATGCAACTGATTTCTGAATATTAATTTTGTGTCCTGCTACTTTATTAAGTTCAGTTATGAGTTCATATAGTTTTTTGTGGAATCTTTAGGATTCTATATATATAGTATCATGTCATTTGTGTATAACAACAATTTTACTTCCTCCTTTTCAATTTGGATGCCTTTTATTTCTTTCGCTTGTCTGATTGCTGTGCCTCCAGAACTAAGCTAAATATAAGTGGTGAAAATTTGTTGGCGTATAGTTGCTCATAGTATTTTCTTAACAATTTTTTGTATTTCTGTGGTGTCTGTTGTCACTTCTCTTTCATTTCGGATTTTATTAATTTGGGTCCCCTCTCTTCTTCTTGATGAGTCTGGGTAAAGGTTTGTCAATTTTGTTTATCTTTTCAAAAAAACCAGCTCTTGGTTTCATTGATCTTTGCAGGGTGGGGGGGGTTGTTTGTTTTTTTTGTTGTTGTTTTTATTTTTGTTTTGGTCTCTATTTCATTTATTTCCACTCTGATCTTTACTGTTTCCTTCCTTGTATTCACTTTGGGCTTATTTTGCTGTTTTTTTTCCACTTCCCCTAGGTGTCAAGATAGACTGTTGATTTGAGATTTTTCTTCTTTCTTGAAGTAGGCTTGCATTGCTATGAATTACCCTCTTAGGACTGCTTTCATTGCATCCCATAGATTTTGAGACATTGTATTTTAATTTTCGTTTGTCTTAAGATATCTTTTGATTTCTTCCTTGATCTCCTTGTCGACCCTTTCATCATTTAGTAGCATGTTATTCAGTCTCCATGTGATTGTATGTTTTCCAGTTTTCCTTTTGTAATTGATTTCTAGTTTCATAGCACTGTGGTCAGAGAAGACACTTGATATGATTTCAATCTTCTTAAATGTATTGAGACATGTTTTGTGGCCTCACATGTGGTCTATCTTGGAAAATGTTCCATGTGCACTTGAGAAGAATGTATATTCTGCTGCTTTGGGGTGAAATGCTCTAAAAATATCGATTAAATCCAACTGGTTTAATGTGTCTTTTAAGGCCACTGTTTCTGTATTGATTTTCTGTCTGGAGTATCTGTCCATTGGTGTCAGTGGGGTGGAGTGTTGAAGTCCCCTATAGTGTTACTGCCGATCTCTATCTTTATGTTGGCGAATATCTGGTTTATATATTTAGGTGCTCCTATGTTGGGTGCATAGATATTTACTAGGGTTATGTCTTCTTGTTGGATCGCTCCTTCTATTATTATGTAGTGCCCTTCTTTGTCTTTTATTATAGTCTTCATTTTATTTTTTATTAGTTTCAGGTGTACAAAACAATGTAATAGTTAGACAGTTACACCCCTCACAAAGTGATAATGCCCCTCATCCAATCTACTACCCCTCTGACATCGTAGATAGCTGTTACAATTCCACTGACTCTGTTCCCTATGCTGTGCTCCACATCCTTTGACAATATATATATTAAATTACAGGTGACATACAGTATTATTCATCTTCAGCTTCAGGTGTACACTGCAGTGGTCAGGCATCTACACCGTCCATGAAGGGTCTTCCCTAATAAGACAAGTGTCCATTGGATACCCTACCAAATCTTTACATTTTTGATTATATTCCCCAAACTGTCTTTCGTATCCCTGTGTCAATCTTGTGGTTACCAATTTGTGCTTTCTAATTCCCTCACCTTCTCCCTCATCCCTACACCCCTCCCATCTAGCAACCCTCAGTTTTTTCTCTATATCTCTGAGACTGCTTCTGATTAGTTTGCTCGTTTTTTCTATTCTTTAGGTTTCACATACATGTGAGATCATATGATATGTGTCTTTCTCCATCTGACTTATTTCATTTAGCATAAATGTTGTCTTTATTTTAAAGTCTAATTTGTCCGATATAAGTATTGCTACCCAGATTTTTTCTCATTTCCATTTGCATGAAATGTCTTATTCCATCCCTTTACTTTCCATTTGTGTGTGTCTTTTGATCTGAGGTGCATGAGACCCACATGCATGGGTCTTGTTTTCTTATCCACTCAGCTACCCTGTGTCTTTTGATTGGAGCATTTAATCCATTTACATTTAAAGTGATTATTGATAGGTACATAGTTATTGCCATTTTATTATTCCTATTTCTGGTCTTCATTAGTTACTTTGTTTTCACCTTTCTTCTGCTTAAACATTTTAACATTCTTTTAACATTTCCTGCAATACTGGCTTGGTGGTAATGAATTCTTTACCTCATTCTTTTCTGGGGAACTCTTTATCTCTCCTTCAATTTTAAATGATAGCTTTGCTGTAGAGCAATCTTGGGTGTAGGACTTTGTTTTTCATCACTTTGAATATTTGCTGCCACTCCCTTCTGGCCTGAAAAGTTTCTGTAGAAAAGTCAGCTGTAGTCTCATGGGAGCTCTCTTATAAACAATTAGCTGTCTTTCTCTTGCAGCTTTTAGGATTCTCACTTTGTCTTTAACCTTTGCCATTTTAACTATGATGTGTCCTGGTGTGGGCCTGTTTGGATTCATCTTGTTTGGAACTCTCTGTGCTCCCTGGGCTTGTATGTCATTTTTTCTCACCAAGTTAGGGAAGTTTTCAGTCATTAATTCTTCAAATATGTTCTCAATTCCTTGCTCCTTCTCTTCTCCTTCTGGTATTCTTATGATGTGAATATTGTTGCACTTGATGTTGTCCCACAGGTCTCTTAAACTATTTTCTTATTTGTTTAATCCTTTTGTTGTTGTTGTTGTTGTTCCAACTGGGTGAATTCTACTACTTTGTCTTCGAAATCGCTGATTCAATTCTCTGCTTCATCTAATCTGCTGGTGATTCTTTCTAGTGTATTCTTCACTTCAGTTATTGTATTCTTTATTTCTGATTGGTTATTTTTCATGGTTTCTACAGCCTTCTTTATGCTTGCTATCTCTTTGTTGAAATTCTCACTAAGATCCTTAAGTATTCTTATCAGTATTTTAAATTCTTTATCTAGTAAGTTGACTGCACCATTTCATTTATTTGCATTTCTGGAGGTTTCTTCTGTTCTTTTATTTGGGACATGTTTCTTTGTTTCCTCATTCTGACTGTCCCTCTGTGTTTGCTTCTATGTATTAGGTAGATCACCTATGTCTCTCAGTCTTTGCTGGGAGACCTTATGTAGTGTGTGTCCTTTGTAGTCGAATTGCTTAGTCTCCCTAATCTCCTGTGCATGTGTTCCAGAGGTGTCCCTTGTGTTGTGAGTGTTCTGTTGTAGTTTAGCATTGATTTTATTTTAATTTTTTATTTTTGACTTGTCAGTGGGTGGGACTGACTCTCAGACTGAACAGCAATGGGGCTTGGCAATGCCCACAGTGCATGAGCTGCTGTATGCAGGCTGACCCTTCTGCAGAGGCTTCACCCCTGTGGGCTTTTGTGCCTGTTGAGAATTCCCTTTGGGTGTACCCTTGTAAGTCAAACCAAGTAGTGCTCTGGTTCGGTCTGAAGCTCGCCTCTGGGTGTATTGTCTCTGGTGTTGCTTGGTCAGGGCTCTTATGCTGGTCAGTTTTAGCCCTGCCTGTGACCAGCCCATGGCTACCTGGTAGATGCCTCAAAGCCGTATGAGGTTGGCTGCTGCCCGTACTGGACCTGGATGTATGTGGGGGTGGCTTCTCTATGAACGGAAGCTGGCTGCCACCAATGTTGGGCCTGAGGCAGCTTAGCAAAATGCTCAGGGCCCCCTGTGCCTCTTGCCACCTGTTAGTTGCCCATAAAGCCCAATTCTTGAAAGAGACTCCTTAGGGGTGTGTGCCTGGCTGGTTGACCTTGCTGTTGAGAGTGCCCTCCGTGATGCAGCATTAGCTGGGTGGGGTAGAGTTCACAAAATGAGACTGGTGAGTCATGAAATGAGACTGGTGGTTTTTACAATATTAATGCAGATTCAGATCTTACGCCTGTGACCACCTTGCATTGCGCCCCTAGGACACTGCAGCCAGCCTCCACCTCAGGCTCACAAATTGCCCAGAGCTGCTCCCGAGTGGTTGTGGTAGTTTTTGGGTCACTGTTCACCACCAAAATCTCCCCAGGCTGTTGTGGATTGTTTGCTGCTGTAAAAAAGCTCTTCTGTGGTTTGTGAAGGCGGAACAGGTCACCCGGGTGCCCGGAGTGCCCCTGGCAACGCAGCTGGGGGTAGGGCAGAGTTAGAGGAGACTACAGAATATGGTCAGTGGTTTCCACAAATTCAGTGTAGTCTTGGATCCTGGACCAGTGCTGGGCCCTCGACAATCCCACAAAACAAAACAAACTAATAACAACAAAAAACAAATACACACACACTCAACACTTACACACAACAAACAATCAAAACAAACAAAAATACGAAAAACCAAAAATAACAGAACAAAACAAGAAATCAAAAATAAAGCAAACAAGAAAGCAAAAAAAAAAAAACCCAGAAAAAGTTTAAAAACCAGAAGAAAAAAAGAACAAAAGGAATAGAGAAAAATAAAGAGAAAGAAGATGAGAAAATAAAGAAAGAAAAGAAAAATAGAGGGCGAAATAAAAAAGGGAAAGAAAAAGAAACAAAGAAGAAAGAAAAACAAGTAAGTTAAGTCCGGTCACTGCCAGTCTACATTGCAGAGTTGGTTTTGGCTTAACACCCTCTAACAGTCTCCCCTGACCATTGCAGGTTGTCCTTTGCTATAAAAAACCTCCTCCATGCAGCTTGCAGAGGCGGAGCTGGCCATGAGGTACCCAGAGTGCTCCTGGCAATGCAGCTCTAGGTGAGCAGAGCAGGCTTCCAGGATGCTGTGCATGTGTGGTCAGTTGTTGCTACAGAGTTAGTGCAGTTTCTGCCCCAGCCCATGAAAACATGCTGAGAACACCATGGCCAGAGCTTCTGAAATCCAAAAGCTTCCCCTGCAGCCCAACGCTGAGCCTGTGTGTTTCCACTGCTGTGATTACCTGCAGGGATCCACCCGGAAGGGTAAGGGTGGGTTGTGGAAAGGTGGCTGGTGCTTGTGGCTCCGACCAGCCCAGAGCCGCCTCGTGACCCCCTGCCCCACCCCCAGCTCTTTCCCTGTTGCCAGAATGTACGGGACTGTTGGTGCAGCTCTCAGGGTTGTAGATATTTTATTCCTTAATCCAATACTACTACCTGTTTGTTCTGGAGCCTACTTATAACAATGGGAGGGTGGGGATGGGGTGAGCTCTGGGAGGGAGGGGGGGGAGGAAACTAGGCTCTGTGTCTTTGTTTTCTGATTTCTGCCTGGTGTGTGGGCTTAAACCACCATTCTCACCTGTGGTCTGCCTCAAACGCTGGATTCAGCCATCTTGTATGCTTATCCCTCAGGCAGAACTGTGGGTCACAAGGGGTGTATCTGGAGCCTGAATTTTTCCCTCTCCCGAGGCTGCAGCTACAGTCTGAATCCTGGTGCCCCCCGCCCCACGGCCTGTGTCCTTGCACTCCCCCATATCCTCCTCCCCCACTAGCCCAATTTGCCCACCTTCAGGTGATTCATCGTGGGAGTCTCTCAGGTGTACTTGTGTGATGTGCAGGGAGTCCTTTTTTGAATTATAGCTGTTCAATTTGTTGTAACTTCCAGAGGAGATTTCAAGAAGAACTTCTCATGCGACCTTTTCTGTGACATCATCCCTAGTTTTCATTTTTCTTAAGATGTCTTTATTTCACTTTTATTCTTGAAAGGTATTTTTTGCTGATATAGAATTCTGAGCTTTTCCCTCTCAGAAATTCAAAGATGATGTTACACTGTCACTGTCCTCTATTATTTATGATGAAAGTCAACTATCATTTCACTGAGGTCTGTCTACTTATATTTCTCTGTATTTATCCTGCTTGGGGTTCACTGATATCCTTGAATCTGTAAATTTGTGTCTTTCATTAAATTTGTGAAATTTTTGGCCATTATTTCTTCAGATTTGTTTCTGCCCCATTCTCTCTCTCCTCATGTATACTAGGCCATTTGATATTGTCCCACAAGTCATTAAGGTGCTGTTCATTATTTTCCAACTTTTTTAAATCTCTTTTTCAGATTGGATGCTTTCTTTGGTCTATTTTCAAATTCACTGACTCTTCTGACATTTCCAATGTGCTGTTAAACCCATTTATTAAGTATTTTTATTGAAAATACTATATTTTCCAGTTCTAGAATGTCCACTTGATTATTTGTTGTAATGTTTTCTTTTTTAAATACTTTTTTCTTTTTCAATTACAGTTGATATACAACATTATATTAGTTTCAAGTGTACAGCATAGTAGTTCTACATTTATATAACTTATGAAGTGATCACTCCAATAAGTCTAGTACCCACCCGATGCCTTACATAGTAATTACAATATTATTGGCTATATTCCTTATGCTATACTTTACATCCCCATGACCACTGGGTAATTACCAATTTGTACTCCTTAATCCCTTCCCCTTTTTCACTTATCCCCCAACCCATCTCCCATCTAGCAACCCTCAAAGTTTTTCTGTTTCTATGAATTTGTTTGTTTTGATTGTTTATTTATTTTGTTCTTTATATTTCACTAATAAGTGAAACCATACGACATTTGTCTTTCTCTGTCTGACTTACTCCACTCAGCACAATACCCTCTAGATCCATTCATGTTGTTGCAGATGGTAAGATTTCATTCTTTTTTATGGTTAAGTAGTATTCCATTGCCTACAAGAGACTCGCTTCAGACTGAAAATAAATGATGGAAAAAGATATTTCATGAAAATGGGAACAAAAAAATAAAGCTGGGGTAGCAATACCTATACCAAACAAAATAGACTTTAAAACAAAAGTTATAACAAGAGACAAGGACTCAGTAATTCCACTTCTGGGTATTTATCCAAAGAAACCCAAAACACTACTTCGAAGGCACATGTGCATCCATATATTCATTAAAGCATTATTTACAATAGCCAACATATGGAGGCAACTTGGGTGTCCATTATTGGATGAATGGATTCTTTCTTATCATTTTTACTTCTTTGTCATTTCTTATCTCTTCATTCATTAGAAGGATGCTTTTCTGTTTATTTTTGAGATTGTCACAATAATTTATCTGCTAATTCTGATGGCTAGATCATCTAAGTGTGAGTTTTCATTGGTATATTGACTTGAGTATCAGTCACATTTTTGTTTTCTTCCTACGTCTAATAAATTTGGATTGTATCTTGGTCATTGAATGATAATTATAGAGTCTTTGGATTCTACTAAGTTTCTCGGAAGAATGTTGTATATTTTTTTTTTGCTTTTAGCAAGAAGTTGTTACTAAAGTAGAATTTCACATTCTTTGTTTAGTTTTTAGCCTTTGCTAGATTTCTTGGAGTCTTCCCTATATCTTCACAGTTCAGGAATCAGCCAGAGATTTGGGCAGAGTTTTACCCAGAAATTATCTGTAGCTCTCCACCTGCAGCTCTCTCTTTTCTGTGATTGTTCTCCTCATTCCAGCTTCTATAATCTCCCTGAATTCTGTTTTCTGATTCTTCAACCAATGAGATTCTGACTGCAGGTTTCTGTCTGAATTTTAGCTAGCTCTTAGAGCCTTCCCTAAGGTAGAAAGCTATAAGATCAGGAAAATCACCCAGTAGTGTTATCTTTTTCCAAGTATCAACTCTAGTTTCTGCCTGCTTTGGGTCATTCTCCAGGGCCATCATATAGTTGTTTTGTGTATGTTTTCCAATGGGTATAATTATCTGTGAGATAGTTTGCCTGATAGTAGCTATTCCAGTTAACTAGAAGCCATTGAGATGAAAGAAATATTTTATTTATTGAGTGGTTGAGGGAGATATTTTGACAGTCTCTGACATGAGAAATTAAATTTTACTTGACTGTAAACACCTCTAAGTAGAATAGTCAAGGATTGGTGACTCAGAGTGAGTGTTACTGTGGTAGCTAAGATTAATTTATTTACACAATTGTCATACAATGAATGGAAGTTAACATACTTACAGAGCCCTACATCTTAGCATATTTGAGGGAACATTTCCACATTAGAAATCAAATTCATGTTTGTGTTTTAAAAGCAGGTCCAAAATGGGCAGTGTTTTTAAGTTAATTTTGGTTAGGTCTTCAGGGGGAAAAAGGATATAGGCAAATTGATAGAGCAGAGGTATGTTTGTGGGAAACTACATAGACTTGAAGCCATAGGATTCAAGTTTGTGTCTCAATTCCACTGTCATTTTCTCTGTGATCTGATAAAGCCTCTCCAGGCTACAGCATTTCTCTCATGCAAAAAGAAAAATAACAGTTCACCTGAGAGAGGAGTAATTGAAAATATTTGTTGAGTCTGAATCTGAAAGGTTTAGACTGCATTTTCTTGGTCGTAAAGCAAAATTATCCAGGCATTTTAGCACAATTGATATTTTCAGCCCTTTTTATCCCAAATTTAACCCTCTCCCTACCCTCAGGTTATTCCAAGTTTCACCAGTGTTTAAGCCCATGGCCAGGACTTTTATGGGAAATAAATGAGAGAAAAGTCGCTTGAGCAAATTTGTTTTATTTATCTGAAAGGATATTTTCATTTGAATAGACAGTGAAAAGGTTGATAGGAAAATGAATGGTAGCAGAAGAGAAGCAAAATGCAATTTCTGGCAAGTCTGAATGATTCCAGTAATAATTCAGGACTTGATCCCCCAATGTAAGGACCTTAAGCACATGCCCCTGTTTTTACCACTTTGCCCACAATTGCATGCTTTTGATGTCTACCCTAGTGGTTCCCAGTGGCTTCCATCAAATTAGTTACTCTTCAGATTGGTCAGGAGCCCCGGAGAGCTGGAGTGGAGTTGGGAGGGGACAGGGAGAGGAAACGAGCTTTGGGTGCCATGGTAAGGATTTTAATTCTTACTCTGACTTAAATGAGAATTGTTGCAGATTTTATGCAGAGGAGTGATGTGATCTGATTGTATTTTACCAAAGACCACTCTGGCTATTTTGTAGAGGAAGACCAGAGCTCAAACAGCAGACCAGCTAGGAGGCTATTGTGTCACTCCGTGGAGGCGAGGGCAGTGATGTGATCTACACCAGGGATTAGAATTGGAGGAATGAGACATGGTTGGATTCTGGATAATAAAATAGAAGCAGAGCTGATAGATTTGGATGTGAGCTATGAGAGAAAGAGAAGTGTCAATGATAAATCAAAGATTTTTGTTCTGAGAAACTGAAATAATGCAGTTGTCAGCTGTTAAGATGAGGATGTCTGTGAGATGAGCAGGTTTGGGTAGGTGGGCAGGAGTTCTGCTTGGGCACATTAACTTTGAGATGCCTCTCAGTCCTCCAAGCAGAAGAGCCAAGCAGGTGGTTGGATATGTGAGCCATGAGTTGAAGAGAAAGCTCCAGGCTAGAGAACTAGAGTAAGTCTTTAACACCAGAAAGATTTGAAGCTACCAGGAGCAGTGCTCAGCCACCTGTGGGGATGAGGTGGAGGGAAGGGGCAGGGGCTAGTCATCATCACCTAGCGCTGCGCTGGCAGAGCATGTCGTGGGCTTCAGAGCACACCTTACACCACCAGTGGGAAGCTAGTACAATGACTACAGCACAAACATATCCAAATATTCAAATGTGAAACCAAGTGTAGCTATGATAGACAGAAGATAGTTCACACTGACACTTACAAAGCCACAGGCTTCAGAGCAGAGTGGGAAATGATTTTCATTGTGAAATCACTTATTCATACAATAAGAATCATGATCTAGTGTATATGAATATTCTACAGTTGTTTCTGTGGACAGAACAATGGAAATGAAGTGTACACATATTTCATTTGTGTGTAGAATACGAGAGGCATATACAAACCACATTTCAAGAACCCAGAAAAACTATTCTGATTCAAGAAACCATAATCACTGTGAAAGGCACCTCAGCAGTTGCCTAGAACTAATGACAAAAACAATCTCTTCAAATATTAAATGCTGAAATTGAAGAATCATCAGCCTCAGGAGAAGGAAACATAAGGACACCCATAGCATTTATACAGAAATGATCCTCAAGATTAGTATAAAGCACAAGTTTCCCCAGATCTTTGCAATCTAGCAGTATATTTACTTATTTTAAAGGTGTAACTATATGTTAGAAAGGGTTGTCGTTTTTTTAAATATAATGGGCTGAAGAAAGGCTGCATGCATGTTTGATTTTAACTGAAAAGAGGTACAGACCTTCCAAACCAAGAGGTCAACTAGAATGAGTGTTGAATTTAAAGACCAGCTAACACTGATGGTTCACTCTGCATGTGAAGACATAACAATATTTAAAAAGTTACTTAAACATAAAACTGGTATTGGCTCAACTTCCTAAGGTAAATGCATGCATGGTCTCACCTCATTCAAGGACAACTTCACAATGAAGCAAAACCAACTTAAAATTATTTTTTATTGTGGTGAGAACATTTAACATGAGACATATCCTCTTAACAAAATTGTAAGTATACAGTACATTGCCGTTGACTACAGGTACAGTGCTGTACGGGAAATCCCTAGAGTTTACTCATTGTGCTTAATGCCCATTGATCAGCAGCTATTCATTTCTCCCTCCTCCTGGCCACCGGCAACTACCATACCATTCTTTGATTCTATGTATTAGACTATGTTAGATACCTCACCTAAGCAGAATCATTCAGTATTTGTCTTTCTGTGACTGGTTTATTTCACTTAGCATAATGTCCTCAAGGTTTACTCATGTTGTTGCATTTTGCAAAATTTCATTCTTTTTAAGACTGAATAGTGTTTCATTGTATGTATGTACCATATTTTCTTTATCCATTTTTCTACAAGTGAACATTTAAGTTGTTGCCACATCTTGGATATTGTGAACAGTGAACATAGAAATGCTAATATCTCTTTGAGATCCTGATTTCAGTTCTTTTGGATAAATACTCAGAAGTGGGATTTCTAGATCATATGATAGTTCTATTTTTATTTTTGAGGACCCTCTATGCTGTTTTCCATAACAGCTACAGCATTTTCATTCCCACAAACAGTGCACAAATGTTCCAACTTCTCCACATCCTCCTCGCCAATACTTGTTGTCTTTTGTTTTTTTGAAAACATCTGTGCTGGCAGGTGTGAGGTGATATCTCATTCTGGTTTTGGTTTGCATTTCACTAATGATTAGAGACTTTGAACATTATTTCATATATCAGTTGGCCATTTATATGTCTTTTTTGGAAAAATATCTATTCAAGTTATTAGACTATTTAAATTGGGTTATTAGTTTTTTGTTTTTTAAGATTTTTATTAAAATATGAGGTGTGATCAGAAAATATGGTGAATGTTTAAATTTAAAAAATTATTACAGTACTTTTACTTTTACAGTACTTTTACTTTTACACATTCCCCTCAAAATACTCCCCCTCACTTCAAACACACTTAGCCCATCGTTCTTGCCACTTTCTGAAGCAGTTCTGGAAGTTCTCTTTCATGAGTGTCTTTAGTTGCACTGTCGTGGCTGCCTCCATGTCCTGAATTGATTCAAAACTTTTACCTTTCATGGTCATTTTGACTTTTGGAAGAGCCATAAGTCACACAGTGCCAGCCCAAGTGAACAGGTGGGTGAGGACACACCATAATGTTTTTATTTGATAGAAATTGCCGTATACCAGAAGCGAAGTGTGATACAGAGCCTTGTCATGATGGAGGATGAAACCCTTTGCCCATTTCATGTTAATGCGTTGATCATGATCCATGACTTACGGCGCCCCTTAAAACACACCTTCTCTCAACCATAGCTCAGACCTGACTGACATCCCCGAACAAGTTGAAACTTGTCACACACTGTTACTGAGGTTCGACATGCCACTTCCCATATTGAAGATCCCTGCCTTTCCATTGGATGGCACTTGGCAGCAGCATTCACCATATTTTGTGATCACGCTTTGTATAGCTAACATACAATATTATATTAATTTGAGTGTACACCATAGTTATTCAACATTAATATACCTAAAGAAGTGATCACCATGGTAAGTCCAGCAACAATCTGACACTGTCCCACACTATCACAATATTATTGACTATATTCCCCATGCTGTACATTACATTCCCATGACTTATTTGTTTTATACCTGGAAATTTGAACCTTATTCCCCTTCACCTTTCCTCCATTTTTAAAAACAATTGACATTCAATATTATTTTATATTAATTTCAGGTGTACAGTGTAGTAGTTAGACATTTATATAATTTAAAAAATGATCCCACTGAGTAGTCTAGTACCCATCTGTCACTGTACATAGTTATTACTATATTATTGACTTTATTCTCTACGCTGTACTTTACATCCCCATGAATATTTTGTAATTACCAATTTGTACTTAATCCCTTCACCTTTTTCACCCTGCCCCCCCAACCACCCTCCCATCTATCACCCTGATAAATCTAGGATCCATCTGACACCATACATAATTATTACATAATTATTATCAACTGTATTCTTTATGTGTACCCTACATCCCCATGACTACTGTGTAACAACCAATTTGTACTTCTTAATCCCTTCCTCTTTTTCACCCACCTCCAAACCCCCTCCCATCTGGCAACCATCAAAATGTTCTCTGTATCTATGAGTTCATTTCTGTTTCTGTTTCATTTGTTTCTTTATTTTGTTCTTTAGATTCTACTTATAAGTGAAATCATATGAAATTTGTCTTTCTCTGTCTGACTTACTCTACTCAACACAATATCCCCTAAGACCATCCACGTTGTTGCAGATGGCAAGATTTCATTCCATCCATTCAGAAACACCCAAGTTGCCTTCATATCTTGGCTGTTGCAAACAATGCTGCAGCAAACACATGGATGAGCACATCCCCTCAGAGTAGTGTTTTGAGTTTCTTCAGATAAATACCCAGAAGTAGGATTAGTAGGTTCTTCTTTGTCTCTTGTTATAGCCTTTGTTTTAAAATCTATTTTGTCTGCTATAAATATTGCTATCCTAGATTTTGTTTTGTTTTCATTTCCATTTTCATGAAATATAGTTTTCATCCCTTTACTTTTAGTGTGTGTGTGTGTCTTTTGATGTAAATTGAGTCTCTTGTGGGCAGCATATGGAAAGGTCTTGTTTTCTTATCCATTCAGCCACACTATGTCTTTTGATTGAAGCATTTAATCACTTTACATTGAAAGTATTTGTTGATAGATATTTAGTTATTGCCATTTAATTATTCATAATTTTGATCTTTTTATTTTCATCTTAAAGATGTCTCTCTAACATTCCTTGTAATACTGGTTTGGTGGTGATGAACTCTTTTAGTTTTCTCTTGTCTGGGGAGCTTTTTATCTGTTTTTGAGTTCTAAATGATAGCTTTGCTAGGTAGACTAATCTTGGTCATAGGTCCTTGCTTTTTCATCACTTTAAATGTTTCATGCAAGTCCTTTCTGGCCTGTAGAGTTTCTGTTGAGAAATCAGACGACAGTCTATGGAAGCTCCCTTATACATAACTAACTGCTTTTCTCTTGCTGCTTTTAAGAGTCTCTCTTTGTCTTTAAACTTTGACATTTAAATTATGATGTGTCTTTGTGTGGGCCTCTTTGGGTTTGTCTTGTTTGGGACTCCATGTGTCCTGGGCTTCAGTATCCATTTCCTTCTCCAGATTAGGGAAGTTTTCCATCATTATTTCTTCAAATAGGTTTTCAGTTCCTTGCTCTCTTTCTTCTCCTTCTGGTACCCCAGTGATGTGAATGTTGGAACACTTGATGTTGTCCCAGAGTCCCCTTAAACTGTCCTCATTTTTAAAAATTCTTTTTGCTGTTCTGATTGGGTGTTTTCTGCTACCTTATATTCTAAGTCACTGATTCAATTTTCTGCTTCATCTAATCTACTGTTGATTGCCTTTAGTGTATTCTTCATTTCAATTATTGTATTCTTATTTCTGACTATTTCTTTTTTATGTTTTCTATCTCCATTTTTTTGTTTGTTTGTTTCCTGTCTCTTTGTTGAAGGTCTCCCTGAGATCATTGAACATACTGATAGCCATTGTTTTGAACTCTGGATTAGTAGGTTGCTAGTCTCCATTTTGTTTAGTTCCTTTTCTGGAACTTTGTTCTGTTCTTTTATTTGGGACTTGTTTCTTTGTCTCCCCATTTTGGCTGCCTCCCCATGTTCGCTTCTATACTAGGTAGGGCTGCTATGTCTCCCAGTATGTATGTCTCCATTTTGTAGTGGGGTCCTGTGGGGCCAGTGGCACAGTCTCCCTGGTTACTGGTACTTCAGGTGAGTCCCTTGTGTGGGTTGTGTGTGCCCTCCTGTTGTAGTTGAGCCTTTGTTGCTATTTGCACATCAGTGGGAGAGATTGACCCTTGGGCTCATTGGTTGTAAAAACTCTCTATGACTATAGTGGAGGAGTTATAGTGCAGGGATGACCTTACAGAGCAAGATTAAGTTTAACAGGGCTCTGGGGCCTGCCCAGTCTGCCCTTTGGGTGTGTCACCCTTGGAGGCAGCTGAGTGATGCTCCAGCTGGGTCCAAAGCTGGCACTGGGCCTGACTGCCCTGAGACCTTCTAGGAGGGACCCACCATAGGCCAAGTTCAACTGCAGTCTGTTACCTGCCCAGCGCCCCTGATTGAGCTACAAAGCAATCCACAGATGGCCACCACCCGTGCTGTGCTTGGAGGTGCCTCAAGAGGCCAAGCTGCAAACCAAGGCCAGCTGTGGCTAGTACTGGGCTTAGGGCTGCTCAGCCAGAGATACAGGAAATGCCAAAGCCAGATGATGCTTGTTTGGATTTTGTGAAACTTTGAGAGATTTTAGGAAAATGTGCAACATGAGCCAAGATAGGTTGTTTGTATTGAAAAGCCGCTGGAAGTGGTTTGGGTGTGCCCGAAAGTTGGGTGGGGTGAGGTCTCAGAATCACCAAGGCATGGCGAATGAATGGTGTTAGCCAGGCTGATGGAGACTCAGATATGGTGGCCACCTATGTCTGCATGCCAGGAGAAGGGAGAGCTCAATAAAGAAATAAAGGATTCTGCCAGCTTCTCCATTCAGGAGAAAGCTGCCCCTCCAACACTTACACTGAAGCGAGACAACTCAGTTCCCATTTGTCCCTGGCGCCTTTCGAGCTGCTGCCCCAGCACTGGAGCTCATAGTGAATGAGTCCATCAGCGAGTAAGTCCATGCATGGGCCCTTTAAGGGACCACTGAGGACTGCAGCCACCCTTGTCTCACTCAGCCACAATCTCTGCTGTTTTTTACAGCCAGAAGTTATGGGGACTCTTCTCCCTGGCACTGGAATCCTGAGCTGAGGAGCCTGGTATGGGGCTGGGACTCCTCTCTCCTCTGAGGGGGACCTCCATAGCCAAGATAATCCTCCTGGTTTCTAATGGTCACTCGCGGGTGTGGGAACAGCCTGTTCTGTGTCTCCTCTTCCTACCATTCTCGAAGTGGCTTCTCCTGTATGTCCTCAGTTGTAGGATGTCAGTTCAGCTAGACTTTAGGTGATTTTCAGTGATGGTTGTTCTGTAGTTTAGTTGTAATTTTGATGTGATCATGAGAGAAGAACAAATTGTTTTCCTACTCTACCTTCTTGACTGGAAATTACCAGGTTATTAGTTTTTTTGCTATTGACTTGTAGGAGTTGCTTATTAACTTCTTATCAGATATATGGTTTGCAAATATTTTCTCCTATTCCATAGATTACCTTTTCACCTTCTTGATTGTTTCCTTTGCTAAGCAGAAACTTTTTAGTTTGATTTTATTATTTTTGTTTTTGTTGCTTGTTCTTTTGATGTCATACTCATAAAATCATGCCAAGACAAATGTCATGAAGCTTTTCTACTTTTTTTTCTAGAAGCTTAACAGTTTCAGGTCTTACATTTAAGTCTTTCATCCATTTTGAGTTGATTTTTGTGTAAGATGTAAGATAATGGTCCAGTTTCATTCTTTTGTGACTATCCAGTTTTGCCAACACCATTTGCTGAAGAGACTGTCTTTTCCCCAGTGTGTATTCTTGACATCCTTATTGAAGATCAGTTGATTTTGTATGTGTGGATTTACTTTTGGGTTCTCTATCCTGTTCCATTTGTCTGTATGTCTGCCTTTATGTCAGTACCATATTGGTTTTATAATATATTGTGTATCGTGTATAATGTAGCTTCATAATATATTTTAAATCAGGAAGTGTCATGCTTCCAGCTTTGCTCTTCTTTCTCTGGACTAAATTGGTTATTTGTGTCTTTTGTGCTTCCATATGAATTATAGAATTGTTGTTTTCCATTTATGTAAAAAAAAAATACCTTTTGGATTTTGATAAAGATTACATTGAACCTGTAGATCACTTTGGGTAGTATGGACATTCCAATAATATTAAGTTTTGTAGTTCATAATCACAGGATGTCTTTCCATTTGTTTGTGTCTTCTTTAGTTTATTTCTTTAATGTTTTGTTGTTTTCAGTAGACAAGTCTTTCATCTCCTTAGTTAAGTTTATTCCTAAGTATTTTATTATTTTTGATGCTGTGGTAAATTGGATTGTTCTTCTAACTTCTTTTTCAGATAATCTGCATTAATATATGGAAACACAACTGATTTTTGTACTTTAATTTTGTATCCTGTAATTTTACTGAATTAATTTATTAGTTCTAACAGGTTTTTTGTTTTGTTTTGTTTTGTTTTGGGGGGGTTGGTTTTGGTTTTGTGTTTGTTTTGTTTTTTGGTGTTTGTTTTTGCAAACATAGGTTTGCAAAACCTATGTTCATAGGGTTTTATATAGATAAGATCACATCATTGGCAAACAGCACAATTTTACTTCCTTCCAGATTTGGATGCTTTCCCTCCCCCCCAATTGATCTGGCTAGGATTTCCAGTACTGTGTTGAATAGAGGCAATTTGAATGGACAACCTTGCCTTGTTCCTGACCTTAGAGGAAAAGCTTTCAGTTCACTATTGAGTATGATGTTTGTTGTGGGATTTTCATACATGGCCTTTATTGTGTTGAGATACTTTTTTCTTCTTTTTCTAGTTTGTTGAGATTTGTTTATTATGAAAATTTTAAATTTTGTCAAATACTTTTTCTGCATTTATTGAGATGGTCATGTGATTTTCAGCCTTTATTCTGGTAATGTGGTTATCACATTAGTTGATTATCATATATTGAACCATCTTTGCATCCCAGGGATAATAAGACCTACTTGGTCATGGTGTATGATCTTTTTAATGTGCTGTTAGATTCAGTTTGCTAATATTTTGTTCAGGATTTTGCATCAGTGTGCATCAGGGATACTGGCCTATAATTTTCCTTTCACGTGGTCTTTGACTGTCTTTGGTATCAGGGTAATTATGGACTCATAAAATGAGTTTAGAAGTGTTTCCTCCTTTTCAAAAGAAACTGAAGAAGACCTTAATTCTTTTTTAAATGTTTGGGTAGAGATACCTTTTCGATACATGAGATTATCTTGTTGCATTTAACTTAAGCAGCTTACACACTAAACAAAGGAAATTGTATCACTTGAAAAGCTTAATTTGTTTAAAATAACTGGCTCATTATAATTTTCCCTGAAAAACCATGATGTCTTATTTGGTACTTATCTTTTTGCAGTGAAAGTTATTATTAAAGTAATGCATATGATTTTATTGCATTGCAGAGAATTGAGGTGAAAATGAAAATTTGTATGTGACATGATTTCATTATATTATAGACTATTGTATTAATTTACCAAAACTTGTAATTTGGTAAAAACATTGCCTTTTGGGGATTTGTACTCCAAAAGTCTATGATCTAGACTGTTATACTGTGGGCTGCTTATGTTAAATGAAAAATCAGAGTCATTACCTAAGTTTTATAGCAGTCTAAACTTGAAAGAACAGTGATCCTTAGCACTTCACATTTGCCTGACAAAATTTGCCATGTGTCAAAAATCATGCCTCATTTATTGCTAAAGCATGCCATTGTTGCTGGACAGAACCGGGTCTAATTACTCAGCAGCTGCAGCCAAAAGACAACTCTGGGATGATTTTATGAGACACAACTCTATTGTAAGCCAGTAAGCAAGGGCACACCAGGGACCACTCCCAAAGCCCTGCATCCCTAAACAAGGATCAGATTCCTCTTCATTCAGGGAAATCGTGCACAAACACCAAGGTGAGCTTTGTCATCACGTGTACAGGTGGGGACATTCCTGTGCATGGGCAGTTTAAAAAACATGGCCATACATACATTGCATGTTCAAAAATGGTGGGAAATCTCCACCCCTGGGAGGAGATTTTAGTATTATAATGAGAGTATAATGAGAAAAGTTCATGAGGGGGTCAATAGAGAGCCCTCCAAGGTGCGTCAGCCACCTCAGGTGGTTTCAGCCAGATCAACCCCCTAGTCCTACAAAACATCCTTGGCTTGTCCCTGCAAACCAGCTCTGGCAATCATCAATGTCAGGGGTGGCATAGATATGGAAGACGTTTAACTAATTAAACCTTTCTGTTAAACTCTTAGCAAATTACAGGATATGGTTACACAAACCTTATAAAATCTAGGGTGATCTAAGTGGGTTTACAGGTTAATCTGCAAAGTTATGAATTCTAAATAAAACCTAGTCTCTGCTAGGCTACCTGGTAAGCTGTATTATGGTTAGATTATGATATGTCATATTTTTAATGTAATGTTTTTTAAGTAATTGTGACCACAAAGCATCTTTTATACATGAAGACCTGTACTTCGATTTCCCAGGTACATAATTCTTTGACTAATAGGGAACCATGGCACCAAACAGACAGGTGCAGCAGTGTGGTTCATAGGAGAGAAAGCCAGGAGGAAACAAGGGGCTATGTCCTTATGATGGCAGGACAGCTAGGAGGCCCTCGAGAGGTGTGGGGAGTAAGGTGGGCATTTTGGCAAGTTTCAATCCTGCCTCTGATGCTGGCTATCTGTGAGACCGTAGCAAGTGTCTTAATCTCTCTGAGCCCCGAGTCTCTACCTGTGCAATGTAATATATCTAATACTACCTATTTTATAGGTAGGCTTGAATCTGATGTGTAAAATAGAAAGCACATTGTAAATTCTCAGAAAAAGTTATTTTCCTCCCTGCAGTACGAGAACAGTAAGACTAGGGAGGACAAAGAAATTCAGTCTTTCCCATGAGAAAACCCTGGAAATTGCCTTGAGGTGGAGAGGGGAGTCAGAGTTGGTGCTATACATGTCATAAAGCTGATTGCCAAATGAACAAAGCTCTTAACGCTTCAATAAACAAGCTTTTGTGCAAACTTAATAAAAAATCTTGAGCTGAGGAGACCACGAAATGTGATATGGATACTGGATGGAATCCTAGATTAGAAAAAGGATATTAAGTGAAAACTGAGGAAAGTATGGACTTTAGTTAATAATAATGTATCAGTATTGGCTCATTAATTGTAACTAATGTACCTTATTAATGTAAGATCTTAATAATAAGGGAAAATGGGTATGGGGTATATGGGAATTCCTGTACTGTCTGCCTAGTTGTTCTGTAAACCTATAATTATTCTAAAGAATTGTTTATTAATAAAAAAATTTTTTTAACTAAAAGCTGAACAGGATTGATATAGAGCAGAAAGCAGATGCCAACCCATGAGCAAAGGCACCATGAGGAGAGGCTCATCATGGCAGGAAGACAGACAGGCATCCGAGGTCTGGTGGGGGCTGGCCCCAGCACAGGATGCCTGCTCCCTCTCCATCTTAGGGCCACGCTCCTGACTTCCCAAACCAGCCTTTCAGAGTGTAGGAAAGAAGTCTCGGCTGCGCCTGGTTATAGCTGAGAGGTGGCACAGGGCAGCTGACAGGCTATTAATGGATGAGTGGACCCTGCCTGTGCCACTTGCTGCTCTAGCAGTGAACGCGGACCTTACAGACCCTTGTTTGACTCACCATCAGCAGGAACCCTCCATGTAGAAGCAAATAAATAAAATATAAACAAAGTCAGGGCCCAGGGCCCTGGTCTGTCTCCTAAGTTGGGTTCCTTGCTAGCTGGGTGACTTTTAGAAAGGAACTTTACCTCCCTGGGCCCCAGCTTCCTCATCTATAGAACAGGGTACATTATTTAACCTTCCTTGTTTATGTCACTGAGATGTAGTAAGAAGCCCATGAGGTGACACACCTGACTATTTATTCTTGTTGGTTAGCACGGGGCTGCCTAGGACAGTGCTGCTTGTACAAGCTGTCCTTCCCAGGAGGTGACTGCCAAACCTCACCTCTTCCCTCTTTCCCCTTTCTCTATTGCTGGAACTCTCCCCTGTCCTTGGCCTCTCCCACCCTCTTGCTTCTGGGGCCTGGTGCTGTCACTATTGTCTGGACCACTCTACACCCCTTCACCACCCCTTCAGTTACCAACAGATCATTTCCGCTGCAAGGTGTCCAGGACTTCCCAGTCTTGTCACATTCTCCTGTGCTTGCCATTTCATGGCTCTGCCGCTGGCATTATTTAACTCCCATTTCCTGCCAGACTCTGGTCTCCTCAAGAGCAGGGAGTATGTATATCTTCTTCACACCACATCCTCAGAACCCAGTGTGTGTCTGGTAGCACACACACAATAGGGACTGAATACTTCTGAGTGAATTCAGAAAAAAATAAACACAGAGATGTAACAAGTGGAGGCCCCTGTCCGGTGGGTGCTAGGGAAGCAGCCAAGGCTGCCTAGATGCAGTGCTCTAGATGCCCCAGCATTCTAGCACTCCTGTTTCCACTGTGAGACTGTGTGCCAGGCTCTTTAGAGACTTCTACAAGGCCCCTGAGGCCACCCCAAAGACTGTGTTTCCTGTATCTGCTGGGGCAGAATTGCCCTGAGAGTTAGGAAATCACTTGTTCAGAACTCTTGACTGAGCACTGCATCTCAGACTTTCAGCTCTGCAGCAGGTTCACCTGGAGAGCTGTTCAAACAGTCTTTGGGCCCCACATGAGAGTCTGACTCAGCAGGTCTGGGCACAGGTCCCAAGAAACTGCATTTCTAATCAGTTCCCAAGTCATGCTGCTGGTCTGGGGACCACACTTTTTTATTTTTACAATTAAAGTTTATTGGGATCACAATGGTTAGTAAAGTTACATAGATTTCAGGTGTACAACTCTGTATTACATCATCTATAAATCCCATTGTGTGTTCACCACCCAGAGTCAGTTCTCCTTCCATCACCATATATTTGATCCCCTTTACCCTCATCTCCCACCCTCCTCCCCCCTTACCCTCTGGTAACCACTAAAACTATTGTCTGTGTCTATGAGTTTCTGTTTCTCATTTATTTGTCTTGTTCTTTTGTTGTTTTTGGTTCACATACCACATATCAGTGAAATCACATGGTTCTCTGCTTTTTCTGTCTGACTTATTTCGCTCAGCATTACACTCTCAAGATCCATCCATGTTGTCACAAATGTTCCTATATCATCTTTTCTTACCGCCGAATACTATTCCATTGTGTATATATACCACAACTTCTTTATCCATTCATCTATCGAAGGACATTTTGGTTGTTTCCATGTCTTGGCCACCGTAAACAAAGCTGCAATGAACATTGGAGCACACGTGTCTTTATCTCTAAATGTTTTCAGATTTTTTGGGTAGATACCCAGGAGAGGGATTGCTGGGTCATATGGCAATTCTATTCGTAATTTTTTGAGGAACCTCCACACTGCCTTCCATAGCAGCTGCACCGGTCTGCATTCCCACCAACAGTGTATGAGGGTTCCTTTTTCTCCACAGCCTCTCCAACACTTGTTACTATTTTTCTTGTTGATAGCCATTCTGACTGGGGTGAGGTGAAATCTCATTGTGGTTTTGATTTGCATTTCTCTGATGATTAGTGATGCTGAGCATTTTTTCTTATGTCTATTGGCCATTTGTATGTCCTCTTTAGAGAAATGTCTCTTCAGGTGGGGGACCACACTTTGAGAAGTACTAATTTCCAGGGCTCTAGGTCAGAATAGAAAGATTCCTTGCATTGGCAGAACCACTGCCTTTCCTTACAAGTAGAGACAATCGTTTGAGTGTTGTTCATCAGAGGTGCAGGAGCCTTGCTGACCTTTTGTGCAGAATCTGGAATTCTTAGCTGTATTGCTCTCTAAATGATCTGAGTTGTTAGAATCTCAGAATGGATCAGACAGACTTGTCTTCCTACATAAAAATTAAGTATCCCAAATTAACACTGACTTTGCACTGACTAGTCCATGTTGTGTTTATTCATTCATTCATTCATTGAAAATGCCTGGGGAACACTGTGTGATCACACCCTTGAATGCTTTCACGTAAGTTAACTACATCTGAACCTTCCATTGACCTTGCTTTGTAAGAAAAGCAAGGTATTTAGCCAGAGCTCAGACAGCAGCAAGTGATAAGCAGGCTGTGCCAGCCATTCACACAGACCAGCACAGGGCCTGGCTTTCCTCCCACTAACTTTAGTCCTGGGATTATTCTCCCACGCTTCCCACTTACACCCCCATGTACTGCCTCCTCTTTCCTTCATATATGCAGACACCTCCTCTATCCCAGACCCTGTACCGGAATCCAGATATTAGATGATGAATTAAAATATTGGGAGACTTAAGCTGAAACTTGCTTGACTTTTCTCTCAGGCTGCAGATCTGCTAGATGAGGATCATTTTGTGAGCTGTTGAGACTGGAAATTAGTACTTCTCAAATCTGGGACTGGCAAAAAAAAAAAAAAAAAAAAAAAAAGCCGAGAAAAGTAGTGACTCTTACAAGGAATCTGTTTTATCCCCCCCCCCCCCAAGACACCATGGAGTTTTAAAACCCCAGAGAAGAAGGTTAGAGAGAGAGAGAGAAAGAGAGAGTGAGAGAGAGACTGCATCTTTTAAGACATATAGTATTTACATATTACAATATAGGATGTCTAGCATTTGCTTAAAGTAATGCAGTGCTGAAAGAAACCAAAGAAGATCTGAATTATGAAGATATTCTGTGTTCACAGATTGCAGGACTCAACAGAAAAAAAATATCAGTTGTCTCTGAATTGATACCCAGATTTAATGTAATTTCTATCAAAATCCCAGCAAGACATTTTCATAACTATAGACAAGATTATTCTAAAATTTATATAGAAAGACAAAGGAACAAGAATAGCTAAATTAATTCTGAAAAGGAGGAATAAAGTAGGAGGAACCACTCTACCAAATTTTGAGGATTATTAAAATTTACAGAATAGAAGACGGTGTGGTCTTACTTAACTATTGGAGAGGAGTAGACAAATAGATCAATGCTACAGAATAGAGAATCCAGAAATAGTGCCAAACAAGTATAGACAACCAATTTTTTAAAGTTTTATTAAATATAAACCACATATCATACAACTCACCCACTTAAAATGTAAAATTCAGTGGTTTGGGTATATATATATATATATATTTATTTTTTTTTTACATTAAAATTATGCTTAGTAATTTTCACCCTCCCAATTCCTCTTTGTATTCACAAAAATTGTTTATTTTTTTATTAGTTTCAGGTGCACAAAACAATGTAATAGTTAGAC
Organism: Rhinolophus sinicus; assembly: GCF_057876585.1. NCBI lineage: Eukaryota > Metazoa > Chordata > Mammalia > Chiroptera > Rhinolophidae > Rhinolophus > Rhinolophus sinicus. The sequence goes on from NC_142501.1 coordinate 94,720,033, forward strand.
ATTTATCATTTATATCCCTTACACAGTGACAACCCCCCTCCCCCCATTCACTACCCCTCTGACATTGCACAGAGCCATTACATTTCCACTGTCTCATTCCTAATGCTGTACTCCGCTTCCTGTAACTATGTGTGTGTGTGTGTGTGTGTGTGTGTGTGTGTGTGTGTACATATATATATAATTGTACTTGACGCCGATTATTGTTCAGCTTCAGGTGTACAGTGCAGTGATTGGGCATCTGTGGTACATATATACAATGGAGTATTATGCAGCCATAAAGAAGAAGGAAATCTTACCATTTGCAACAATATGGAGGGACCTATATTGTTATTTTTAATTGTGATAAAATAGATATTAAAACTTTTTCCATTTTAGAATAAGGAAGTTGTGGTATATATACACAATGGAATACTATTCAGCAGTAAGAAAAGATGATATAGGAACATTTTGTGACAACATGGATGGATCTTGAGAGTATAATGCTAAGCGAAATAAGTCAGACAGAAAAAGCAAAGAACCATATGATTTTACTGATATGTGGTAAATAAACCAAAAACAACAAAAGAACAAGACAAACAAATGAGAAACAAAAACTCATAGACACAGACAATAGTTTAGTGGTTACCAGAGGGTAAGGGATGTGGGGGATGGGAAATGAGGGTAAAGGGGATCAAACATATGTGATGGAAGGAGAACTGACTCTGGATGGTGAACACACAATGGGATTTATAGATGATGTAATACAGAGCTGTACACCTGAAATCTGTGTGATTTTACTAACAATTGTCACCCCAATAAATTGAAAAAAAAAATTGTAACACAATGAATGACGCTAGCATTCATTTGATTAACGCAGTCTTTTGAGCAAATGTCATATTACACGTTGTTACCGTAATTCAATTCAACTTTGAAAACTAATATATAGATAAACATCTCTTAAAATGTATACCTTTTTTGTCCCCCCCACCCCCGGTATATGAGAAATATATTTTGGTCATCTGATATAAATCATAATAGTGCAAGTACTTAAAAAATATAGAAAGAATTCCATTAAACTATTAATACTTTTCTGGCAAAAAAAAAATTTCCATTTTAAGTGTATAATTCAATAGCATTAATTGTTTTCACAATGTGTGCTGTCATCAGTGTTATATATTGCCAAACTTTTCGTGACCCCAACCAGAAACTCTGTAACTATTAAACAATAACTCCCCATTCTCCTTTCCTTATAGCCCCTGGTAACTTCTAATCTATTTTCTGTCACTAAAATGTACCTATTCTAGATACTTATATAAATGGAATCATAAAAGATGTGTCTTTTTGTACAAGGCTCATTTCACATGGCATAGTGTTTTCAGGGTTCATCCATGTTGTACGATATATCAGAATTTCATTTCTTTTTATGGCTGCATAATATTCTATTGTATGTACATACCACATTTTGTTTATTCATTTGTCTGTTGATGAACATTTGGGTTGTTTCCTCCTTTTTTGGCTATTGTGAATAATGCTATTATGAACATTGCTGTACAGATATCTGTTTGAGTTCCTGATTTCAATTCTTTTGGGTACATTTCCAGAAGTGGAATTCTGGATCATATGGTCATTCTGTGTTTTACTTCTTGAAGACTTGTAAAACTGTTTTCCACAGGAGCTGCACCATTTTATATTCCTGCCAGCAATACATTAGGGTTCCAGTTTCTCCACATCTTCCTCAACACTTGCTATCCTTAAAAAAAAAAAAAAAAAAATAGCCATCCTAAAGGGTGTGAGGTGGTATCTCACTGGTTTTAATCAGCATTTCTCTAATCATTAGTGGCATTGGGCACCTTTTAATATATTTATTGGCCATTTGTGTATCTTCTTTAAAGACATGTCTATTCAAAACCTCTGCCCATTTGTAATCAGTTTGTTGTTGTTCTTGAATTGTAGGAGTTCTTTATAAATTCTGGATATTAATCCATTATCAGGTATACAATTTGAAAATATTTTCTTCCATTCTGTGTGCTGTCTTTTCGCTGTCTTGAGACCATCCTTTCATGCACAATACTTTTAAATTTAGATGTAGTCCAGGTTATCTATTTTTTCTTTTGCTGCTATGCTTTCAGTGTCACATACAAGAAATAATTTCCATATCCAATGTTATAAAGCTTTCCCCCTCTTTTCTTCTAATAGTATTGTAGTTTTAACTCTGATGTGTTAGCTCTTTGATCCACTTTGAGTTAATTTTTGTATGTGACATTAGGTAGATCCAGCTTTGTTTCTTTGCATATGGATATACAGTTTCCCAATGCTATTTGTTAAAAAGATTATATTTTCCCCCAACTGACTGTCTTGACACATTTTTCAAACATCATTTGACCACGTATGTGACGGTGTATTTTTGGGTTCTCTATTTTATCCTGTTGGTCTACATGCCTATCCTTATGCCAGTACCACACTGTTTTTGATTACTGTGGCTTAGTAGTGCATTTTGAAATCAGTAAATGTTTGTCTTCCAACTTAGTATTCCCCCACTCCACATAATTTTGCTATTTGGACTCCCTTGAGAGTCCATATGAATTTTAGAATGTGTTTTTCTATTTCTATAAAATGCCATTGGAATTTAGATTGGGATTGAACTGAATCTGTAGATTACTTTGGGTGGTATTATCATTTTAGTAATATGAAGTCTACCAATCCATGAATGTGGGATATCTCCTATTTATTTAAGTTTCCTTTAATATATTTCACCAATATTTTGTAATTTTCATGTACAAATATTTTACCTCCTTGGTTAAACTTATCCCTAAGTATTATATTATTTTCATTGCTACTATAATGGAATTTAAATTTTTTCCTTTACAAATTGTTCATTGCAAGTATATAGAAATAAAATGTGTGTGTGTGTGTGTGTGTGTGTGTGTGTGTGTGTGTTGACTCATATTCTGCAACTCTGCTGAATTAGAAGCTCTAACAATTTATTGTGGATTCTTTATAGTTTTCTGCATATAAGATATATAAGATTATGTCATCTGTGAAACAGAGGTAATTTTACTTTTTCCTTTCCAATTAGGATGCATTTTATTTCTATTTCTTGCCTAATTGCTCTGGCTAGAACCTCCAATATTCTGTTGAATAGAAGTGGTGAAAGCGAGCATCCTTATCTTGTTCTTGATCTTAAAGAAAAAGCTTTCATTTTTCTCACTGCTGAGTATGATGTTAGCTGTGGCTGGGTTTTTTATATATGGCTCACACCATGTTGAGGACATTTTTTTTTAATTAAAGTTATCAGGGTGACAATGGTTAATAAAATTACATAGGTTTCAAATGTACAATTCTATAATATAGAATTCTATATATCATCTATATATCTATATATCACATTGCATCACTCACAGTCAGTTCTCCTTCCATAACCATATATTTGACCCTCTTTAACCTCTTCTACCATCCATCTCCCTGCTTAACCTCTGGTAACCACTAAACTGTTGTCTGTATCTATGAGTTTTTGTTTTTCCCTTTGTTTATTTTGCTCCTTTGATGCTTTCAGTTTTATATCCCACACATGAGTGAAGTCATATGGGTCTCAACTTTTTCTGTCTGACTTGCTTTGTTTAGCATAATAATCTCAACATCCATCCATGTTGTCACAAATAGCAGTATTTCATCTTTTCTTAAGGCAGAGTAGTATTCCATTGTGTATATATGCCACATCTTTTTTATCCAATCAGCTATCAAACTTTCTCTTACATAAACTTAATGGTAACCACTCAAAAAAAATCCAGAACTGAGATGCATAACATAAAAAAAAGAAGAAACAGAGGGGAAAAAATCATAGAATACCACCACACTAAAATAACAGACAACAACAAAAAGGCAAAGGAACAATAGAGACACCAAGACCAGAAAACATGACAAAATCGATATAGGAAATCCTCATATATCAGTAATCACCCTAAATGTAAATGGACAGAACTCACCAATAAAAAGGCATAGAGTAACAGTTTGGATCAAAAAACAAAACCCAACTACATGCTGTTTCCAAGAGATGCATCTCAGCTACAAGGACAAATATAGACTCAAAGTGAAAGGGTAGAAATTGATATTCCATGCAGATGGAATCCAGAGAAAATAGGGTGTAGCCATACATATCAGATGAAAACAGACTTCAGGATAAAAAAGGGAACAAAAGACAAAGATTGACATTTCATAATGATAAAGGAGACAATACAACAAGAAAACATAACAGTTACCAATATATATACTCCTAATCAGGGAGCACCACAATATACAAAGCAACCACTAACAGAACCTAAGGGAGAAATTGAGCAAAGCACAATTATAGTGGAGGACATAAATATGATAGCTCTGGATAGATCATCCAAACAGAAAATAAGTAAGGAATATCAGCCCTAAATGACACATTAGATGAAATGGACATAATTGACATTTATAGAGCACTTCATCCTAGAACACCAGACTATACATTCCTTTCTAGTGTACATGGAACACTCTGAAGGATAGACCATATATTGGGACATAAAATCAGCCTCAGCAAATTTAAGAAGATTGAAGTCATATTCTCTGATCACAAGGCTTTGGAATTAGATATCAACTGAAAAAAAAAAAAGAAAGGCAGGAAAAACCACAAATATGTGGAGATTAAACAACAAGCTCTTAAAGAACGACTGGGTCAAAGAAGAAATTAGAGGAGAGATCAAAAGATACATAGAGGGGCCGGCCCGATGGCTCAGGCGGTTAGAGCTCCGTGCTCCTAACTCCGAAGGCTGCCGGTTCGATTCCCACATGGGCCAGTGGGCTCTCAACCACAAGGTTGCCAGTTCAATTCCTCGAGTCCCGCAAGGGATGGTGGGCTCTGCCCCCTGCAACTAAGATTGAACATGGCACCTTGAGCTGAGCTGCCTCCCAGATGGCTCAGTTGTTGGTTGGAGCGCGGGCTCTCAACCACAAGGTTGCCAGTTCAATTCCTCGACTCCCGCAAGGGATGGTGGGCAACGCCCCCTGCAACTAAAATTGAACACGGCACCTTGAACTGAGCTGCCGCTGAGCTCCCGGATGGCTCAGTTGGTTGGAGCCTGTCCTCTCAACCACAACGGTTGCCGGTTCGACTCCCGCAAGGGATGGTGGGCTGTGCCCCCTGCAACTAGCAACGGCAACTGGACATGGAGCTGAGCTGCGCCCTCCACAACTAAGACTGCAAGAACAACAACTTGAAGCTGAACAGAACCCTCCACAACTAAGACTGAAAGGACAACAATTTGACCATTGTTCCCCAATAAAATCCTGTTCCCCTTCCCCAATAAAATCTTTAAAAAAAAAAAAAAAAAAAAAAAAGATACATAGAAACAAATGAAAATGAAAATACATCCTATCAAAATTATTGGGATCCAGCGAAAGCAGTTTTAAGATGGAAATTTATATCATTACAGGCCTATCTCAAGAAACAAGAAAAATCCCAAATAAATAACCTCACATTACACCTTAAAAAGCTAGAAAAAAAACAAAACAAATGAAACCCAAAGTCAGCAGAAAAAAGGAAATAATAAAAATCAGAGCAGAACTAAATGAAATAGAGAACAAAAAACAATAGGAAAAAATTTATGCAACGAAGAACTGGTTTTTGAAAAGATTAATAAAATTGACAAATCCTTGGCTAGAATCACCAAGATAAAAAGAGAAAAGACACAAACAAAATCAGAAGTGAAAGAGAAGTTACCACAGTTACCACAGAACTACAAAGGATCATACAAGAATACTATGAAGGACTAAATGCTACCAAATTCAGTAACCTAGAAGAAATGGAAAAGTTCTTAGAAACATATAGCCTTCCTAGACTGAATCATGAAGAACTGAAAATCTAAATAGACTGATCAACAGTAAGGAAATTGAGTCAGTTGTCCAAAGCTTTCCCAAAAGCAAAAGTCCAGCACCAGATGACTTCAGAAACAAATTCTACCAAACATTCAAAGAGGATCTAACACCTGCCCTCTTCAAACTCTTCTAAAAAATTGAAGAAGAGGTAATACTTCCCAACTCATTTTATGAGGCCAACATTACCCTGATACTAAAACCTGGTAAGGATAATACACACAAAAAGAAAATTACAGACCAATATCTCTGATGAATACAGATGCAAAAATCCTAAACAAAATTCTAGCAAATCGAGTACAACAATGCATTAAAAAGATTACACATCACAATCAAGTGGGATTCATCCCAGGGGCACAAGGATGGTTCAACATACACAAATCAATCAATGTGATAGACCACATAAACAAAATAATAGATAAAAATCATATGATAATATCAATAGCTGCAGAAAAGGCATTTGACAAGATACAACATCCATTTATGATTAAAACACTTAGTAAATAGATATAGAAGGAAAATACCTTAACATAATAAAGGCCATATATGACAAATTCGCAGCTAATATCATAATTAACAGTGAAAAACTGAAGTATTTTGCTCTACATTCAGGAACAAAATAGGGCTGTCCCTTATTACCACTGTTATTCAACATAGTGTTGGAAGTCCTTGCCAGATCAATCAGGCAAAAGAAAGAAATAAAAGGCAACCAATTTGGGAATGAAGAAGTTAAATTGTCACTCTTTGCAGATGACATGATTGTTTATTTAGAAAACCCTAAAGACTTTACCAAAAAGCTCTTAGAAACAATAAACAAATACAATAAAATTGCAGGCTACGAAATCAATGTACAAAAATCCATTGCATTCCTATATATTAACAATGAAATTTCAGAAAATGAAATGAAAGAAAAAACTCATTTTGCAATTGCAACAAAAATAATAAAATACCTAGGGATAAACTTAACAAAGGATGTGAAAGACCTATATGCTGAAAACTATAAGACATTTTTGAAAGAAATTGAAGAAGACACAAAGAAATGGAAAGACATTCCGTGTTCATGGATTGGAAGAATCAACATAGTTAAAATGGCCATATTACCCAAAGCAATATACAGATTTAATGCAATCCCCATCAAAATCCTAATGGCATTTTTTAAAGAAATAGAACAAAAAAATCATCAGATTTGTATGGAACCGTAAAAGACCCCAAATAGCCAAAGCAATCCTAAGAAAAAAGAACAGTGCTGGAGGTATCACACTCCCGACTTTAGCTTGTACTACATGGCAACAATAATCAAAACAGAGTGGTATTGGCAGAAAAATAGATACACAGACCAATGGAATAGAATTGAGAACCCAGAAATAAAACCACATAAATGGACAGATAATTTTTGGCAACAGAGCCAAAAACATACAATGGAAAAAAGACAGCCTCTTCAATAAGTGGTGCTCAGAGAATTGGAAAGCCACATGCAAAAGAATGCAACTGGAATGCTATCTGTCACCATGTATCAAAATTAACTCAAAACAGATCAAAGACCTAACCATAAGACCTGAAACAATAAACTGCATAGAAGAAAACATAGGTACAAAACTTATGGACCTTGGTTTCAAAGAACATTTTACGAATTTGACTCCAAAACCAAGGGAAGTAAAAGCTAAAATAAATGAATGGGACTATAACAAACTTAAAATCTTCTGCACAGCAAAAGAAACCATTGACAAAATAAAGAGGCCACCAACTGAATGGGAGAAGATATTTGCACACAATGCCTCCGATAAGGGGCTAATATCCAAAATACATAAGGAACTCATACAACTCAACAACAACAAAAAACAATCCAATTACCTGAAATCTATGTAATTTTACTAACAATTGTCACCCCAATAAATTTAATAAAATAAAATTAAAATAAAAATGCGCAGAGGACCTGAATAGACTTTTCTCCAAACAGGACGTACAGATGGCTGATAGACGTATGAAAAGATGCTCAACCTCACTAATCATCAGAAAATGCAAATAAAACCACTATGAGATATCACCTTACACCAGTCAGAATGGCTGTCATCAACAAGACAAATAGTAACAAGTGTTGGAGAGGCTGAGGAGAAAAAGGAACCCTCATACACTGTTGGTGGGAATGCAGACTGGTGCAGTCACTATGGAAGGCAGTGTGGAGGTTCCTCAAAAATTACGAATAGAATTGCCATATGACCCAGAAATCACTATCTTTGGTATATACCCCCAAAATCTGAAAACATTTATCTGTAAAGATATTTGTGCTCTGATGTTCATTGCAGCTTTGTTTACTGTGGCCAAGACATGGAAACAACCAAAGTGTTCTTTGATACATGAGTAGATAAAGAAGATGTGGAATCCTATTCTGCCATAAGAAAAGATGAAATAGTTCCATTTGCAAAAAAAAAAAGGATGGATCTTGAGATTATTATGCTAAGCAAAATAAGTCACACAGGAAAAGTCAAGAACCATATGATTTTACTGATATGTGGTATATAAAACTGAAAGAAACAAAAACTCATAGACACAGACAATAGTTTAGTGGTTACTAAAGGATAAGGTGGGAGAAGGGTGGTAGATGAGGGTAAACAGGGTGAAATAAATGGTGTTGGAAGGGGAACTAACTCTGCGTGGTGAACACACAATGTGATATATAGATGATGTGTTACAGAATTGTACACTTGAAACCTATGTAATTTTACTAACGATTGTCATCCCAATAAATTTTAATTCAATGAAAAAGAAAATGAATCTCGACCTAAATCTTATGTATTATACAAAACTAACTAACAGACAAAAAACAGGAAAATCTCAAAATGGATCATAGGTTTAAATGTAAACAGTAAAACTATAAAGCTTTTAAAGGAAATATTAAGTGGAACTAGTGTTTGGTGAATAATTCTTATACATGACTCCAAAAGCATGATCCATAAAAGGAAATATTGATAAATCAAACCTCATCAAAATTTACAACACTTGCTCTATGAAAACCCTTGTTAAGAGGATGAAATGATAAGCTGCAGACTGAGAGAAAATACTCAAGAACGACATGTCTGACAGAGAACTCATATCTAGATTATATGAATAATTCTCAAATTTCAATGTTAAAACGATAAACTGTAGAGTTAGAAAATAGGCCCTCCAAAATGAAGCAATAAGTCACCAATGAAGATATATGGGCAAACAAGCACGTGAAAGAAAGCTCAACACCACCTGCCTTCTGGGAAATGCAAATTAAGACCATGATGGCGATATCACTATACACCTATCAGAATGTGTAAAATATAAAATAGTAGCAATACCAAATGCTTGTAAGGATTCTGAGAAACTGTATCTTTCATACATTTCTGGTGGGAATGTAAAATGGTACAACTTCGCTGGAAAATAGTTTGGCAGTTTCTTTAAAAACTAAACATTCAACTGCCATGTGGCCCTGCAACCGAACACTTGGGCAATTGCATTTATCCCAGAGAAATGAAAACTTATGTCCACCCCCAAACCTGTACTCAAATGTTCATAGCAGCTTTATTTGTAGCAGCCTAAATCTGGAACTACCTGGATGTCCTTCAATGGGTGGATAGTTAAACAAACTTGTATATGCACTGCATAGAATATTAGCAAACAATAAAAAGAAATGAAGTATAAATATAAGGAACAACTTGGATGGATCTCAGGGGTATTTGTCTGAGTGACAAAAGCCAACCTCAAAAGCTTACATACTGGTTGCTGTGATGGTTACACAAATTTACACAATTGATAAAATGACATGGAACCTTACATACACACTGTAACAAGGTCAGTTTCCTGGTTGATATTGTACTGGAGTTACATAATTATTTGGGGAAACTGGGTGAAGTGTACATAGAACCTCTCTGCACTAAAGTCACAACACTCTATACTCTGGTGTGCTCAGGTTATTTCAAAATGAAAAGTATTTTTAATGCCCTAGAGGAAAATATGTGGCACTTAGACAAACTTTGGTTGACTACAGTTTATTTCAGATGTGTTATTGCAGTTATGATTTTTTTAAAAGAGAGAGTCCTCATAGAAATATGTACTACAGTATTTACAAATGAAATTATGTCATGTCTTGGAACTAGTGGGGAGGGGATGTAATAAATGATGAAACAAAATTGCCCACATGTTGAGAATTGTTGAAGCTGGATGATCGGTGTACAAGGTTTATTATACTAGTATCTCTCCCTTTGTACACATTTGAAACTTCCCATAATAAAACAGCTTTAAAAACATAAATGAAATTAAAATTATAAGGGCTTCTTGGAATTTTTGACTCTGTGATTCAGGAGCAGGTTCTTACTCCCTGCATAGGGCAAGGTATGGGGAAAGGGCACAAAGCTTCCATGCCCTCTCCAGGCTCCACTTTTCTCACACCTCCATGTGTTCACCAACCCAGAAGTTCTCTGAACCCTATCCTTTGGAGTTTTACAGAGGCTTCATCACATAGGCGTGATTGATTAAATCATTGGCCACTGGCAATTGTTTCAACCTCTAGCTTCTTGCCCCTCCCTGGAGGTCAGGGTACTGAAAGTTCCAACCCTTTAATCACATGATTGAGACCCCTGCCAACCAGCCCACATTCCTAGATTACCTAAGGGCTTTCCAAAAGTCACCTCAATAACATAACTAAAGAAACTTATCACTCTTATCACACGAAATTTCAAGGGTTGGTTTTAGGAGCTCTGATCAGGAAAGGGTCAGAGACCAAATACATATTTCTCATTATAAATCACAATATCACAGATTCCAATCTCACACAGTACATAAAAATTATTCTCAAGTGCATTAACAATTTAAATGTTAAAAGAAAAACTATAAAACAGTAAAGGATAACATAGGAGAATATCTGTATAATTTTGAGGCAGGGAAGCATTTTCTAAACATAAAAATATAAACCATACAGGACAAGATTGATAAATTTGTTTATATTAAAATTAAGAACTTCTGTTCATCAAAAGCACCTTACAGAGACAGCAAAACCACAAAATGGGACGTTATACTTGTGACACATATGAGTGACAAAGATTTATTATCCAGAATGGAGGGGAGAAAAGTGGATGTATCTATATATACATACATAGATAACATCATTTTTATATCAATTATTACATTAAAGGTAAACAACTCAATAGATAAACATTTCACATTTAAAAAATACAAATGACTCATAAACATAGATAAGATGATCAACTCATTAGTAACATGAGAAATGTAAGTTAAAACTACAGTAAAATATCATTTCATACCCATAAGCCTGTGAAAATTAAAATATCTGATAATGCCAATGTCATGATTTGACATTGAGTGATGGTGTTCACCTGTAGCAAATAAACAGCCAGATATGTCTCCAGCAAAATGGGTTTATTCAGGAACAACAAAGAATTGCAATTCGGGACATAAAGTTTAATGGTCAACCACACACAAGTCCAGAGAAACAAAGGAGAGGACCAGTCTTTTATGGACTTGAGAGGGACGCTTGTAAATGAGGAGTCTTTGGGGAAAACTGAAAGTTGAAGTATAGTGACTTTCCATTGGCTGAGTTATGGCAGTCTCCCATTGGTTGAGCTGTTACTGGGGAAGAAGGAATATTCCTCCTGCTGAAGTAGTAAAGTAGTGTCACTTCCTGTCAGAGATGCAAGGTACACTCTTCCTGTTGGGGTCAGTAGTGTGTATTGAGTGACATGTGCATGAGAGTTTTCTCTTCTACCCTTCTGACTCCATTTAAAATGAGATTTCTATTTATTAATTTTCACATTTCCTCCTTTTGATCAAGATCTTTCTCTGAAAGCATCGCTGATCAATAATCAGGTTTTCCAGGTTAAGTGGCCTTTTGTCCCTCAATGCCAGGAAGGACCTTTCTTTCTTAGGTGTCATTCCATGTAGGGAAAGTGCAGAGATTGGAAACCTGTTGTGGTCACATTTAAGTAACATGGATGGGTAGGAGGGAGATCAGATCTCTCAGGCATTTCCCATCTAAAGTCTGTGTCTTAGAATAACGAATACGGCAAAGGTACACTCAGAACTCTTTTTATTTAGTGTCTTTGTCTGGTTTGGGAATCAAGGTAATGGTGGCCTCAAAAAATTGTATTGTTATTTTACCCTCTATTTCATGTATTTGCATTCTGATCTTTAATATTTCCTTCCTTCTACTCACTTTGGGCTTTGTTTGTTATTCTTTTTCTATTTCCTTTAGGTTAGATTGTTTATTTGAGATTGTTTTCCTTGTTTTTTAAGGTAGACCTGTATTGCTATGAATTTCCATCTTAGGGCTGACTTTTACTGTGTCCCATAAATTTGGGGTCATCGTGTTTTCATTTTCATTTGTATCAAGGTATCTTTTGATTTCTTCTTGATATCATTGTTAACCCACTCATTTTTAGTAGCATGCTATCTAGCCTCCATGTGTTTGTGTGTTTTACAGGGGTGTTTTTCCTTGTAATTGATTTCTACTTTCATACCATTGTGGTCAGAGAAGATGTTTTGTATGATTTCAATCTTCTTAAATATATTGAGAACTGTTTTGTGGCCTAACATGTGGTCTGTCTTGGAAAATCTGCCATGTGCACTTGGAAAGAATATATATTCTGCTACTTTGGGGTGAAATGCTCTAAAATATTAATTAAATCCATCTGGTCTCGGGTGTCATTTAAGGCCATTGTTTTCTTATTGATTTTCTTTCTGGAAGATCTATCCATTGATGTCAACGGGCTATTAAAATCCCCTACTATGACTGTATTACAGTCAATCTCTCTGTTTATGTCCATCAATATTTGCTTTATATATTTAGGTGCTTCTACATTGGTTGTGTAAATGTTTATAAGAGTATGTCCTCTTGTTGTATTTATCCCTTTTTCATTATGTAATGTCCTTCTTTGTCTCTTGCAACAGTCTTTATTTTAAAGTCTATTTTGTCTGATATAAATATTGCTACTCCAGATTTTTTTCCATTTCTACTTGCATGAAGTCTTTTTTTCCATTCCGTTACTTTCAGTCTGTGTGTGTCTTTCAATCTGAAGTGGATCTCTTATAGGCAGCATATGCATGGGTCTTGTTTTCTTAACCATTCAGCCACCCTGCTATCTTATGCTTGGAGCATTTAATCCATTTACATTTGTGATTATTGATAGGTACATAGTTGTTGCCATTGTATTATTCATATTTTTTATCTTCTGCTCCTTCTTAAAGATTTAACATTTCTTGTAATACTGGTTTGGTGGTGATGAACTCCTCTAGGTTTTTCTTGTCTGGAAAGCTCCTTATCTGTCCCTCAATTCTAAATGATAGCCTTGCTGGGTACAGCAATCTTGTTGTAGGTTCTTGCTTTTCACCACTTTGAGTATTTCATGCCAATCCCTTCTGGCCTGCAAAATTTCTGTTGAGAAATCAGTTGATAATCTTATGGGAGCTACCTTGTGGGCAAATAACTGCTTTTTTCTTGCTGCTTTTAAGATTCTTTCTTTGTATTTAACCTTTGGCATTTTAATTATGATGAGTTTTGGTGTGGTCCTCTTTGGGTTCATCTTGTTTATGACTGTGTGCTTCCTGGACTTGTATGCTTATTTTCTTTGCCAGGTTAGGGGAGTTTCCAGTCATTTTTTCTTCAAGTAGGTTTTCAATTCCTTGCTTTCTCTCACATTCTACGATGTGAATATTGTTACGCTTGATGTTGTCCCAGAGATTTTTTAAACTATCATTTTTTTTTAATTATTGTTTTTTTCTTTATGCTGTTCCATTGGGTGTTTTCCACTAGCTTGTCTTCCAAATCACTGATTTGATCCTCTGCTTCGTCTAATCTGCTGTTAATTCCATCTAGTGTATTCTTCATTTCAGTTATTGTATTCTTCATTTCTAACTGGTTCTTTTTTATTTCTTCCTCTTTGTGTAAGTTTTTACTGAGTTGATCTATTTTACTCCTAAGTTAATTGAACATACTTGTAACCAGTGTGTTAAACTCTTTATCTGGTAGATTGCTTGCCTCCATTTTGTTTAGTTCTTTTTCTGGAGTTTTGTCCTGTTCTTTCATTTGGGACAATCTTCTTTGTTTCCTCATTTTGGCTGCCTCCCTGTGTTTGTTTCCATGTATCAGGTTGATCTGCTATGCTTCCCATTCTTGACAAGGTGGCATTATGTAGTAGCTGTCCTGTGGGACCCAGGACTCAGTCTTCCTGGTCACTTGAGACAGGTGCTCCAGGGGTGTCCTTTGTGTGGATTGTGTGTGCCATGTTGTAGTTGAGCCTTGATTGCTGTTGGCATGTCCATGGGTGCAATCCTCAGGCTGACCGGTTGGGAGGATTCACTGTGACCCCCCACAGACAAGCTGTTGTGTGGGGCCTGACCGGACAGATTGGAATTTACTATAGCAAGGTTCTAGTGCCTGCTGAGTCTACCCTTTGTGTGTGTCATTTGTGTAGATAATTGGGTGGTGTTCTGGTGTGATGATCTGAAGCCAGTGACCATGTGTTTTGTTCTGGGGCCTCTTGGGAGGGGCTCTAGTGCAGATACATATCAGCTGCTGCCTGCCTAGCCTGGAACCACCTAGTAGAAGCTACAAAGTGATCTTTGGTAGGTAGCTGCCTGTGTTGGGCCTGAAGTTTCCTGGGAGCGGCTAATCTGTGAACTGAAGCTGGCTGCCTCTAGTGCCAGGCCACGTATCAAGAGGTGCACAGGCACACTGAAGACAGCTGCTGCTTGTTCAGGGTTTGTGGCCCTCTCAGAGATTTTACAGAAGTCCACAGCATAGGTCAAGGCTTAAACCTTAGGATCTCAATAATAGTTAAAACAGCAGGTAAAATACAGCATCCAATAGTTTCTGAAAATACTATTTTTAATTTTATTTCTGCTGGTAGTAAAGAAGCCACATTACTTCCACAACATTCCAGAATCATGAGCTACTCTGAAAGCATATTTACTATCAGTATAAATGTTGGCAGTTTTGCCCTTGGCTAGGGTGTAGGCATGTATAAATTCATATAATTTGGCTTGTTGGGTCATAGTAGCCAAAGGCAAAGGTGCTACTTCAGTTACTACATCAAAATGTGTTGATATTGCATATCTAGCACAATATTTGCCATTATCACCTTTTAAACAAGAGCCGTCAGTGAGCCACAAGAAGTCAGGGTCATTCACAGGAGTTTCCTGCAGATCATCACCAGGGGTCAGGAGGTTATCTATCAGTGGTAAGCATTTGCGAGGGGATTTTTTGGTAACAAAGGTTAGTAGAGTATTAGGGTTAAACTTACTACAACATGAAAGAGTTTTGTGAGGATCAGTTAACAAAAGGATTTCATAGGAGGTAAGGTAGCTGGCTGAAAAATGTTGTGTATGATGAGAAATCAGGAAGGCTTCTACTGCATGGGGTACAAAGTGGTGAAAGGGGATCCCACAATGATTTCCTCAGTGGCCTTAAATAAAAAGGGAGTGGCAGGAATGGCTCAAGGGCAAGGAGGATATCCTTATGCCACAGTGTCTAGTTGCTGACATAATACCCTGTGGGTCGATGGTGGACCCCATGTTTTGGGGGTGAGGACCCCAACGGCATTCCCTTCATTTTCATATACAAAAAGGAAAAGGGAATCTGATGGTTGGGATGCCCAAGGACAGTTGGGTTCATTGACTCCTCCTTTAAGGCTTTAAACGGTATGTTGTCTTGTTCTCCCCATAAAATTGGGTCAGTGTTGTTGTTCTTTAGTGAAACACACAGAAATTTGTCCATAAGAGAGAGATTTGGGTCAAATTTTGGCAATAACCAACTAGCCCAAGAAAACCTCACAGTTGATACTTAGTTTTGGGTTTTCGAAAATATAGGACACCATGAAGCCTACGTATCTGGATCTAGGTGCAGCTCTTGTTCTGATATCAGATATCCTAAATATCTAACCTGGATTTGGGCAAACTGCAATTTTTCCTTGGCGACCTTATGTCCCTTAAAGCCTAAAAGCTTTAGCAAGTGGATGCTCTCTTCCTGTGAGGAGACTTGGGAGGAAAACCAAAGAAGGTTTTGGTTTCATATATGGGCATTCATTTGCTGGAGTTGAAAATTAAGAATATTAGTGTTTTTTCTTTCAGATGACTCATCTAGGGTGTGAGCAAGCTGATTTGCCAAATTGACCAAGTCTAGAGTGGATATGGCCTCCCATTCCACCCTTGTCCTTTTAACTAAAAGAGAAAGGTCTCAGTTCAGACCGTAAATAAACATAGAGTTCAAAACTGGCCAAGTGGAATCAACATCTGAAGGAAAACCAGAATTTTCTTTGAAAACAATCTGAAGTCAATTATAATTGACATGAACAGGTTCATCAAACTTTTGTGAGTAAGGCTGAATTTTGTTCCAATCACCAGACTTTGGGAAAGCCCTAATTGCCTGATGAAGTTACTTAGCAATTGCCCAAGGCTAATCATATATCAAGTCAGTCTCCTGCTTGTAATCCTAGAGACCTTTCAGGATTTTCCCAATAAGCAGTTTTTATCCAATGCTGAACCTGGCCTTTACTGACGAACAGATGAACTAGCTGATGTGAGTCAGAGAAACCAGGTTAAGTTGGAATGACTATACTAAAATCCTCAGCAAATCTGTGGGGATCCTCAGTTACTTTGGGAAGTTTTTTAACTATGGATCACAGTTCAGCTGTTGTCCAGGGGATATAAGAAATTGGTGATTTACCCTTTAAATCTGCAGAAGGTTTAATTTTAAAGGGACAGGTTCTGATAGGTTCAAAGGAGGAGGAAAATGCCCCAGAGGCAGAGTCTGAGACAAAGGAGATGGGGAGAAGCTTTTGGAGCCATTTGTCTTTCTTTACCCTTTGGTTTGCCTCAGTTAATCTTAAATTTTTATTTTGCAAAAAGGCAATTTTAGACTCTTGGTAATGTTTGGAAGCCTCAAAATAACAATCAAAATAGGTGTTCCATTCAGTTTTGAAAATTTCAGAAACAAGTTGTCCAATTCAATTTTAAGAAAAATAAGTTTGGGGAAGGCAAAAATTCCTCATAATGGCAATTGGTATTCTAAATTACTTTTGGTCAACTCGGTCTATTTAATTAGAATTGTGCATGAGGAAGAACGATGGTTTCTTAACATAAATCTCTAGAGGAAAAGACTAAACAGCCTGCAGGCCAAATATCAGTACAGTTTTACTAGGAAGGTGTTGGTTCCAAAAGGAATTGGACCAAAGGCTGAACAGCACAGTTCCAGTGGAACAGCCAGATATCAGAAGATTCAAGCCAAAGAACCAACTGAATACTCATGGACAAACAGGCCTTAACCAGCAAAGGATGAAGCCTTAAGTTAGATTGCCAAAGGGAGCCTGGAGAGCATCAAAGAGAGTGGAAGCTTGGATCCAGGAGATAGACTTATCCTCAAACTCCAGGGTCAGTGAGGAAGCAGTGAGCTCAGTGGGCTCTGTGGGTACCACACCTTTTTACTCAACAGCTCTCAGGGGTCTTTTTGGATCCCCAAATGAGCCACCAAATAATGTTGACCTTAAACAAATAGGCAGACAGATATTTGCCAGCAAAATGGATTTATTCAGGAACAATAAAGAACTGTATTTGGGACATGTGATATAATGGCAAACCACATGTAAGTCCAGAGAAACAAAGGAGAGGAATGCTCTTTTATGGGCTTGAGAGGGACTGTTGTAAACAAAGAGTCCATTGGAGGAAACTGAAAGTTTCAAGTATAGTGACTTTTCATTGGCAGTCTCCCATTGGCTGAGCTATTACTAGGGAAAGAGGACTCTTTTCTTCCTCCTGCTGAGGTAGTAAAGTAGTATCACTTCCTGTCAGATGCAAGGTGGGGTCAGTAATGTGTCTGTTGGGGTCAGTAATGTGTTGAGTGAGATGTGTGTAAGAGTTCTCTCTTTTAGCCTCCCAAATCCACTTTAAATAAGGTTTCTGTTTATTAATTTTCACAGTGGGAATATTCATACAGAAGTCTAAATTGGTAGAATAGCTTTGGGAAACAGTTTGGTGTCCCTGGGACCCCGGGATGCCACACCTAGGTGTCTATACCCTACAGTGTGACTTCACACCAGGGATTTTGATTTCATGAAAGAGGACAAAAATCTTAAATATTACAATGATTTATGGCCCTCCAGGAGCTACGAAACATAAAAAATACACAGCATATTTGTGGTATTAAAATTGCATCAGGAGGATTAGGAAAACAATGTATAAGAGGCTCTTTAGGGGGCAATAATGAAAAAGATGTTGCAAAACACTGTCTGAGAGAAGCTCTGAGGTCTGTGCCCAGGAGGTGTGTAGTTAGGTCTGGAGCATCACCATTCATACCAGCCATAAGACAAGAAACAGCCCACTGTTCTCCAGCAGTACCATGGATATGGAAAATTTGAAATATTTATAAAATGAGAGACTGTACATCAGAGAGAATGAATCAATCACAGCACATGAGAAGCTGAATTAAAAAAACCAGTCAGAGAAGAAAAGCTACTGGATGGTTCCATTTATATAGGTCAAACCATGAAAAACTCAACAGAAGTAAATGCTGAAACAAAGACAAACACAGGTATGATTTATAAAAAGTTACAAATTTTGGATGTTTCTCTAAAGGAGATAGAAAGGAATAGGATTAGAGTGGAGTAAGCAGAAGGTTGAATTCTAAGGTTCTGGTATTTTTTTAAGCAGGATGATAAGTACCAGGGGTGTTTATTTTATTAATTTTCAAACTATATTTGCATGTACGAGGTCAGACAATTAAGTTCGCATACTCATCCTAGAAAAAGTGCTACATAGCTCATTGCTGAATATCACTCAAAGTACTCCCCTTGGGAAGCTATGCACCGATGCCAGTGCCTAGTCCACCCTTCAAAGCCATTTTGGAACTCTTTTTCTGGAATGGCCATCAGAACAGTCCTCGTATTACCCTTGATGTCCTGAATGTCATCAAAATGTCTTTCTTTCAATATTTCCTTTATCTTCAGGTAAAGAAAGAAGTCATTGGAGGCCAGATCAGGTGAGTAGAGAGGGTGTTCCAATATAGTTATTTGTTTACTGGCTCCCTCACAGACAGTGCCGTGTGAGGTGGTGTGCCTTGTTGTAATGCAAGAGCCATGAATTGTTGGCAAAAAGTTCAGGTCGTCTAACTTTTTCACGCAGCCTTTTCAGCACTTCCAAGTAGTAAACTTGGTTAACTGTCCAATTGGTACAAATTCGTAATGAGTAATCCCTCTGATATCAAAAAAGGTTAGCAACATCATTGCAACAAGTTTGTGAACTTAATTGTCTGACCTCGTATATACTGTATATTTCTTTGGATATACTGTATATATTTCATAATAAATTGTTAACATTTTTCTTAAGGGCCTTAAACTATACCTGGCACATTGATAAATGGTTTTGAGTTGAATTCACCTGGTGGGGACTCTGAGAGTCCTGCTATGGCAGATATTTGTGTTTCCTGATTTACAAAGTTGGTGGGGACTGAACACTAGGTGATTAAAATGATTGGTGTGAAAGTTAACCAGTGTACTCTTTCAACCAGACCACGTTTTTACAGGAAGAATGTTTCAGGTCTTCTCCGTCATCTAGTTTCAGGTCTTCTCCGTCATCTCAAAGAAGGAGTGTTAATCCTGGAAAGGTTTCTGTCCTTTTCTGTGTGTCCCCCTTAACTCCTCTTTACCAGCTCATCTCTCTTCTTCCAGCCATCCCTGATGGAGCTCTGGACATGACCATCTGTGCTGAGGAGACAGGGAGTGAGGAGGACCTGTATGAGGACGTGCACAGCTCCAGCCACCACTACAGCCACTCTGGAGGGGGTGGAGAGCAGCTGGCCATCAATGAGGTAGGGTCAGGGCTGTGTTGGTGAAGGGAGGGCCTGGCCATCAAGGCAACTCCAGTATACTCATGCAGGCCGAGGTGTCCACAGTCTCTGTGTTCTTAGCAGGTGACAATGGCACTGGTGTGCACACAGCAGTTTAGCTGTGGCACTCACTTTAGGATACAGCGTTTACCAGAAGAGCTTGTCCAAATACAGAACTCCCGTGTGCCCTCATAGGGCGTTCAGGGGACCCAGAGTAATGGACACAACATCCAGGACCTATGATATAAGAGTACTGGTCTGTTCTACCAAGTAGCTTCTGTAAAGCCATCCTGGATGTAGAAAGCTCTGCTTGGTAGAGGGAGGCCACTGACCCTCCAACAAGTTGTCTGAGCAGGACTGGGGGCAAAGCAAGTGAAAACTGATTCTTTCCTATTGAGTCCAACAGATCAAAAGTACTTCTGTTGCTTTGACAACTGTGTGCAAGTTACTTTTTTTTTCTTTTTTTTTTTCTGTTCTTACCTACACAGAAGAAATTAGAAATTAGTAAGAAACATCATCTAGGCAGAACTGGTCCCCATACCAAGTTCTCCTTCTGCATTCTCCATGGAGAGAAAAATTTTGAGACCTTGATTCTCCTCCATTTTCTCAGTTGTGCTCCTGTTTCTCCCCTCACCTTTTGTACTTAATTTGGAAGGAGCTGTTGGGCATAACATGGTAGTTCATTGACACAAGCACACATCCATAACACCACGTTCCCCTCCTGGTCAGGGTATGCTGTGAATTTCTCCTTCATTAAAACCATAATCTGACCATCTAGGACCTTGCAGCACCCAGAAGACTTCTTTTTTTTTCCTCAGAAGGGAATCACCTTACAGTTAGCCTTTAATATTCCTGTGAATGAATGGGCTGGTAGGTTTCTCAGAAACCCTTAAGGAATGTGGTGTCCTCATTATCTACTGTACAGATGAGCACAGACTGTCAATGGCCCATGAACTCTTCTTACAGGCCCAGTTCTGAATAACGATTTTTAAAAGTCGTTAAGTAATACTTTCTTCAAAATCCATGATGTGTAAGGAATAAACATCCAACTAATTTGATTTTTCCAATAAAGCCTTTTTTATGTGCTTCTCATAAGCTATTTTAAATGTATTTTAACCGTATTCTAAAATTTTGTCATCTTAAATACCATTCACAGATAAGGGTTTTGCTTTTCCTTAAAGGCTCTGGCTGCCCTCCCCAGTCTTGGGCCCCAGCCCTGGTGTGAGGCTGGGAGGCAGCAGGTGCAGGGGGGGACCCTGGCTTTGGAACCCCCAGACCTGAAGGGGAGCTCCTCCCTGCCAGAGACCAGTGGGGAGCTGTGAGCAAGTCACCCTCTGAACACTGGTTCACTTACTATAAAATAGGATAACCCCAGGGTTTCATGAGGACTGACTGAAATAATGAATGTAAGCACATGATGGACTCTCAATAAATCTCCAATGATGGAGTAATGACAAAGAATGGACACTAACATAAAGCTTTTGGGGACTCTGAAGAGGTGTGGGCTCATTTGATTGACCATCAGTTCTGCATTGTTAGAGTTCTTGTGTCTGCTTTGTATACTTGTGTCTCCTACCTGGTGGTGAAATTCTTCTGGTCTATCACCTCTTGCTGTTGGTTGCCTATGGGGCTCTGGACAAGTTGTTCATTCTAAGATGCTTTGCACAAGGAAAGCCAAGAGCAGGACTGCTCTAAAAGCACAAATGGACTCTGGAAGAGGGCACCTTTATGAGGGAAATGTAGGTAATTTAGATTATGAATTATATGGCACTATTTTGGCTTGCTTAGAGAATTTATTTCCTGTTTGGTTCAAAAGTCTTTCTGGCATTTGCCATCACTGAGTAGACAGAGTGGTGACACTGTGTTGTATGTTCAGAGTGCTCAGTGCTTTCCAGGGTACCTGTGTTCCCTGGATGCTCGGGTGCCTCTGGGGCAAGGACACATAACATCGCAGAGAAGGACTGCCCAGTGAGGCTAAGGAGCCCCTCCAGGGAGACAGCAAGCTAATACATGCAGACGCTGGGCTCCTGACTTGGCCGCACCTTCCAGGCTGCTCTCTCACATGAGACCCACCAGCACTTCTAGATACTCAAGAAAGCCCAAGAAATTCTGCCCTAAAGGGGGCCGCCCAGCATGAAAGATAGGGCCTGGGTTTGGAGGCTGACCTCCCTGGGTCTGACCTGCATTCTTCCACTGGCTAATGTAGAACATGTGGCAAGTCATTCCCTTCCCAGGGCCTCCGTTTTCTCACTGTGGGTGGATGTGGCACTTGAGCCCCACTGGCAGATGTAGGAAGGTCACTGTGTGTGGCTGTTTGGGGTACTTTGGGTACTGTTACAATTCATAGTCAGCATTAAATAGAAACTCCAAAGAAACATAAAGGGTGATTCTCCATTGACAGGCCTTCCAAGAGCAGTGATGTCCCACTGTGTACTCCCTGACCCCTCTGCCACTCACTGCTGTCTCACACGAATGGCAAGATTTGCTAGGAGTCAATCTGAGTTTTATACTTGGAGATTATGGAAACAACAGATGTCAGACAACAGTCCATACTATATAATATTTGGCTTGCTCTACGATCATATATTCACTTGTAATTGTTTAAGAACATAGGAGTGTTGTGTTCTAAATTGTGACATATTCTTGTTTGTATTGACCTCAGAAGGGGAGACCTCTACTCAATTTGTAAGCAGGAGGGAACCCAAAACATGTGGCCTGAAGAGCAGCAGACACGGGAGAAGAGCAAGGCAATTTTGTGGGTACCTGGGAGTTAGTGTATGTGCCCACACACGTGTGCACATGAAGGTTATGGGGTGTTGTGTGTACGTGTATGTTGTTGAACGCTTAGTATGTGATGGGTAGTATCCCAAGCCCTTGCACACAGCTGTGCGGAAGATCAGGGCTGTTGGGGATGTGGGGCGGGCAATGTGTGTCCATGTGGGCCCCTGTCCTTGGCTGTATATGCCCTGATGAAGGGGAGAAGGGGGCACAATACCTTGTTCATTCTTTACTCCCTGCGCCTAACGTAGGCCTTGCATCTCATGACTGTCCAATCCCTGCAGCATGAGTTAACTGCAGTGCCCAGAAGTGTCCCTTTCTTCTTTCAGCATTGTCTGAAAGCATTGCCTTTTCCAGATGCCCATGACCTGGGCCTATCTGCCCAGTTCCTCGTCCTCCTCCCACCTTTGCCCTGCCTCCAAGGCACCTGGTCTGGGCTGGGCCACCATCCCTATGTCAGGCCTGAGGGCATCCTTAGCCCAAGGACGTGTCTTTGGAAGACATTGTTCCCTTTTCATTTCCACTCAGCCCCCCATCCTAAGTTGTGAGATGGGACCAGAGGAAAGAAGGGTATGTTTCCTGGCCAGCAGGCCTGGGGTCTCCTAATACCCACCTCATTGCCCTGCGGACGGCAGCGTCTTCCCCACGGATAAGCACAGCTGTGTTAAAGGAGGGCACGTGTATGGAGCTGTCTACTCCTTGCATGGCTCTGAAGGTCTTGCTGTGTCCAAGTCCCCTCCAAGTACCTGTGCATAGAGCTTTTTCGATGTCCCTGATCCAGGAGGGTAATGGGGGATTGGGAGCAGCTCCTGAATCATTCTGCCAAGAAGAGATGAAGCTAGAACTACAGGGCAGATAGACATGAAATTTGTCCTCTAACCTGGAGCTTAAAGCATAGAAGGAGCTCTACCAATATCAGGCCAGCATAGCAGGTGGAGGGCAGGGCTGCCCAGCCCACCAGGCCACAGGGCCACCTGCTGTCCTCAGGCTCCCAGCTGCTCCATGGAACACCTGGAGGACACAGGCCAGACACAGGCCTGCTCATGACCGCCACTCTGTGCAGTCATCTGACCTTTGCTTTCAAGCTTTTTTGGCTTTGTTTTTGGTCATGAAATACACACTAAAAGGCTATTGCCACTGTCTTCCCTGTGATACCCCCCGTAGATCACCAGAATTTGAAGGCCAGGGACAGGGTGGAGGCCACCTCTCAGTCCTTAGGCCTGGCCCCAGTTCAGAAGTTCTTCTGCCACGTTAAACCCTCCCCAGGCTGTTCAGCTGCACAGGGGACAGAGGACTATCCCAGAACTGGGCCATGGCCGAAGCCCTAAAATATACCCCTGGAGCCAGCACAGCAGCAGGCAGGATGCAGCAGACCCACGTGCTCAGCACTGCGCTAACCGGCAGGTCCCAGAACTGCCCTGCCCAGGGACCTGAGCATGCATAGGCCTCTGTGCCTTCCTTCCTGGCTGTCTGAGCTCTCTGGAACCACAGGGACGCCAAGAAACATTAGATCCAAGTCCACACCCCACTAAAGGACTTGTCACACAGTCTTACAGAGAAGTGCTGGGATTTGGGGTGACTGGGAACTGCCTTCTGTTCCTTCCGAAAGCTTAATGGGCCTACTTTTCAGAAGAACTAGACAGTAACAGAAGGAAGAATATTTCCCCCGAACCAGACGGAACTTTCAGGTCTGAGTGGGGAGACAGCCTTTCTGGACACATTCCCAGCCCTCCTCTGCCACACACACAGGTATCCACACACACATACATCACACATCCACTTGGGGTCTTCAGCAGGATGGTGATACCCACAGGTGCACTCATCTGTACTCACTCACTGCATGCAGTGCTGGCACACACACGGAAATGTGAACATACAGAGATAATGTCACCTAGTGTGAAGACCCACCCTCTGTATACAATCCATGGCACCTCCTGCCCCAGGAGACGCAGTGCTGAGCATGGAGCCTTGAAATCCTTTCCCATTTCTGATCTACCAGAGGATCATGGTGACTGTGACAGAGCTCTCCATTGTGGATGGAATGAGAGACACCTACACATGACCTTTGAACCCTACAGGGTTAAGGTTGCGGGCTCTGTCAGTGAGGCAGTAGAAACCCTGTTTTAAAGCTGTTGAATCATGAACAGAAGAATGAAATGCTGTCCTTATCATATAGGAAAATCAACTCAAAATGAATTAAAAATTTAGGCATAAGACCTGAAACCAAAAACTTACTAGAAGAAAATGGGGAAAGCTTCTTGACATTGGTCTAGGCAGTGATTTTTTTTGGATATGATACAACAAGCACAGGCAACAAAAGC
Source organism: Rhinolophus sinicus (assembly GCF_057876585.1). Lineage (NCBI taxonomy): Eukaryota > Metazoa > Chordata > Mammalia > Chiroptera > Rhinolophidae > Rhinolophus > Rhinolophus sinicus. The sequence goes on from NC_142501.1 coordinate 94,744,855, forward strand.
AAAAATAGACAAGTGGGATTGCATCAAACTAAAACACCTCTGCACAGCAAAGGAAACAAAAGAATGAAAAGGCAACCTGTGGAATCGAAGAATGTATTTGCAAACCACATATCTAAAAAATGGTTATATCCAAAATATGTAAGTAACTCATACAACTCAATAGCAAAAAATCCAATCTAAAAATGGGCAAAAAGACCTAAATAGACATTTCTCAAAAGAAGACATACAAATGGCTAAAAAGTACATGAAAAGATGCTCACCATCATGAATCATCAGGGAAATGTAAATCAAAACCATAATGAGGTCACCTCACACCTGTTAGAATGGCTATCATCAAAAAGATAAAAGAGAAGGATGTGCACTGTTGGAATGTAAATTGGTGTAGCTGCTGTGGAAAACAGTATGGAGATTCCTCAAAAAATTAAAACCAGAACTACCATGTGATCCCACAATCCCACTGCTGGGTATTTATTTGCCCAAAGGAAGTGAAATCAGGATGTTAAAGAGCTGTCTGCACCCCCGTGTTCATTACAGCATTACTAACAACAGCCAAGATACAGAAACAACATAGATGGATAAAGAAAAAGTGGTACATGTGTACAATGGGATATTATTCAGCCTTAAACAGAAAAGGAAAGATGGAACTCCTGCCCATTTACTACAACACGGATGGAGCTGGAGGACATTATGCTAAGCAAAATAAGCCAGATTTATAAAGACCAATACTGTATGTCCTCACTTATATGTGGAATCTAATAGTCAAACTCAGAAGCGGAGAGTAGAATGCTGGTTGCCAGGGACTGGAGGAGGGGGAAATGGGAAGATGATGGTCAGAGTGTACAAAGTTACGTGCGATGAGTAAGTTCTGGAGATTTAATGTACAGACAGCATGGTGACTATAGTTAACAGTACTGTATTGTACACTTGAAATTTTCTAAGAGGATAGATGTTAAGTATTGTCATCACACACCTAAAACGATAACTATGTGAGGTGATGGATATGATAATTAGCTTGATTATGAGTATTTCACAATGTGTACATATATCAAAATATCAAGCTGTACACTTTAAATATATACAATTTTTATTTGTCAATTATACCTCAATAAAATTGGGGGTAGAGAGTAGTTAACAGCTAAAGAAGCCAGCTGCTTTCCTACAGGAACAAAATCTGCTCTAATATGCAAGGTCAGTAAGGAGAGACCCAGAATCAGGTTCTTCCTTGAGTGCCTCAGCGTGGATCAGCCTCGGTCTGTCCAGAGTTCAAATCCTGGCTCCACCATCCCTGTAGTCCTGTGTGATTTTATGACGGCACAGATTCCCTGGTCTTTCAGAGCTGCATTTACTCGTCTGTGAAGTGGGGGCCAAGAGCAGTTCTTGGTGTTAGGAATCAGAACCCCTGGCCCATTCCCACGGCTCGGTATGCAAGGTTCCACGACACACCGAGAGCACCGGTGGTCATCTGTGCACTAGGCCGTCCAGGGGCAAGCACCGCCGAGTCGGCGGCGCGGAGGTTCCCTGAGCCGTTCCACCAAGGCGCCAAGGGCAGAGCGCCTAGCTCGCTTGAACCCCGGTGACCCGCCCGGCTCGCCCCGCCTCGGTGCTGGGCTGCGGACTGGGAGCCTTGGCGCGCACGTGCGGGATGCGCGGGAGAAGCCGGCCGGGAGAGCCGCGGCTCCGCCCCTCCGGGCGCTGCCGGCCCTGCTCGCGCCCCTGAGCCGCGCGATCTCCGGGCGCGAAGCTGAGGTGGCGCGCTATGGCCAGGGTCCCGCCGGCCCGGCGCCGCCCCGCGGCCCCCGGGAGCGCCCTGCGCGCCGTGTTGCGCTGCAACCTGCCCCCCGGCGCCCAGCGCGTGGTGGTCTTCGTTGTGCTGGCGCTCCTCGTCCTCATCAACGTCGTGCTAGTCTTCCTGCTGGCCTTCCGCTGACCGCCCAGCCTGGTGCTGCGAGCTCCTCTCGGTGAGTGGCGCAATCCTCCGCGCCGGGGGTCTTTCCTTCCAGCCCCGCCCAGCGGTGTCCGCCCGCTCCCAGTGCAGTGACCCGAGGTGAAGCGGTGGCCCGCGCGCCCCATACCGACGCCGACCTGGGGAGGTATCCCCTTCCCGCCTGGGGGTGCTGTCGTGCGGCGACTCGGGGCACGGTGACACATGTGCCAGCAGATCCCTCCGTGTGTGTGTGTGTGTGTGTGTGTGTGTGTGTGTGTGTGAGAGAGAGAGAGAGAGAGAGAGAGAGAGAGAGAGAGAGAGAGAGAGAGAGAGAGAGAGAGAGACTAAAATGGCGCATCTCTGTGGGTGACTGGAGATGCGGATGCAGCTGTGGCCTTGCCTCTGCGGTTGTCTGGAAACTGCTCATGTGATCGCGCTGTGAGCAGAACTGGACTTGCATTTCTGTGTGGGTTTCAGAGATGTGTGTGGAAGATGAGCAGGCTCCTCAGCAAATCAGCTGCCTTTCCCATTTTGTGTCTTGGGTGTCTCAGTTACAGACAGAGCCCGCCTTGCAGGTGGCACTTTGAGCAGCCCCCAACCCTGGCTGCACAAGGGCCTGGGGAGCCCAGTTCGCAGACTGTCCGTTGGAATTCTCCACCAGCTCTCCTGTGTGAGAGATGAGGTGGAGCAGGGTGGGAAGGGTGGTGGTGGTCATCAGGGGGCACTTGGAGGCAGAGCTGGTTTTCCCAGGCCTGTCAAGTTTTCAGGGGCACAGAAGGGGTTGCTGCACCTTGCCCCTGGTTTGTCTTGAACTTGCTCTTCCACTAGGACAGTCTCCCACCTGCCCCCACATAAACACCCGAGACCTCAGAGCCAGTTTCTGCTCCCCACTGCCTGGCCGAGTGAACCATAACCCTCGCCCCTTGGCCTGTGGGGAGTGAGTCTTGGCTTCTGTGTCGCTGCACCTTGGACAGAGCGGCCTTGAACGACCCCTGCCCAGAACCCCCCCCCCCCCAAGTGTGCACCCTGCCAGCATCTGGGCTGTTCTGAAGGTAGAATGTGTCTGTGGCCTGTGGAGCTGCATTGTCCTGGTGATATCACAATAAAAAGTTAAAGTCATTGCTGTAACTCATCAGTGCCTCCCATGTGGATCTGTCCGAGAGCTTTGTGACCTAGCTGGAGCATTGTTACTGTGGGCATCGATGAGGACCGAGGCACAGGGACATCAGGGGAGTCGTTCACGGCTGTGTGCCTATCAAGTGCGTCTTGGCACTGGCATGGTGCTGGGACAAGGAAGTGACAAAGGCAACCAACCCTGCCCCCCCGCCCCCCCCCCCCACGGCTTCCTGGTGACTGGGCAGGACAGCTATGGGAGGTCTGTCCATAAAGGTGTAGGGAACCTTAGTCCCTTTGGGAATCCCTGCCTCTGTCCCACATCTGTGCCCTTCCCTGCAGCTATGTAGGAAACCACCTGCAAGGGCTGGCAGAATAAAGCAGGGGGAGGAGGCACTGGTCCATACAAGAGGGGCTTTAGCTCAGGGCTCATTTGAGGGAAGTTGGGACAGGGGGAGATAGATGCCTGTCCTGGTTAATACCAGGTGGGAACAACCTGGGAAGGGAAACAGTGCACAGCCGGGCAGTGTGGGGTGTATCAGCATTCTTCCTCCTGCCTGGGCTCCAGCAATGAGGGCAGCCTCCATGCCATCCTAGAGACCTGTGTGTGCAGCTGGTGTGAACTGAAGGTGGACAGAATCCACAACCTGTTCTCAGGAGATCAAAGTGTAGCATCCAGTAGAGGGCTGGAGGTTGCATGTCAGGGGCTTTTCCAGGATCAAAACCACAAAGCTTAAACATGAAGTTTTGTTCCCTTCTGGAGCCAAACCTCAGCTTACCCGAGAAGCTCCAAGAGTGAACCTTTCCATTGTCTCAGTAACTCATCACTAAAAACATACAAGTCATCCTGATGCATACACATACTCACCTGAGGTCACATGCGCCCTCTGTCCTGAGCCTCATGCTAACCCCGTGATCACATGTACCTCACGCTCACTTGTGGCCACATGTGCCCTGTATCCTGATGCTGAAGTCACTTGTGCTTATACACCCTCTGTGCTGAGGCTCACATGCACCCATGGTCACTGCCCCTGAAGGCATTCTCATTGGCTCACCCAGGCCACCTTTGAGTCCTCTGCTTTTTTCTTGTCCTCAAATCAGAGCCCCCACGGTGTGGTGTGGTGGCCTGCTTGTGTGCAGTGTGCACTACTGAGCTGCCCCACTGGTGTCTGCTACCTACATGCAGCAGCCCGGCTCCTCTCCTGTCACCTCGCTGAATCCTTTTGTCTTACCCTGTCCGTATTGCAGCAAGGAGCTCATGATCCTGGGGTCAGGCCTATCTGCAGAAGAGAACATGCCGATAGTAGGTCTTTTTAGCTGGGTGAGCAGTGGCCCCTCGAGGAGACTTGCAGCCCTAGGAATAGCCCAGTGCTCTGTACCCGGGGTCTCTGGGTAGACATCAGGACTCGGCAGCTCCTGAGCTATGCTGCATATGAGAATAGGTGTACATACCAGGCTGTGGATTGTCCTGAAAAGTGTTTTGATCAGGGTTTGGAGCAGATTTTACCCCCAGAATACATGAAGAACTGGTAGTTTCTGAACGGGCCTGCTGAGGCCCTGTCTGGAGGAAAGGCTCAGTCTGATAGGCTCCTGTGTCCAGGTGGCCCACCCACCCCTCACCCTCCGCATTCAAGGCACAGTGGACACCTGTTAGACAGTGACTGGAACTTACTCAGGTGGAGACCCAACCAGTCCCGCTCAGCCCTGCTTGTACCCAGTTTTGATGTGAGGGTGAGCATGCACACTGCCTGGGAGACCCAGGGAGGCCCCACTGGGCCTGAAGCCAAGTAGGGAGCAGGCCAAGCAACTCAGTGCAGAGACCCTGTCAGGTGATGCCTGAGGCCCCGAGTGCTTAAAGAGCCAGCCCGTGGCTGTGACAATCAGAGCCACACTTGGTCCCAGCAGAGAGGGGCATGGACCTCACCTCCCATGCAGTCCTTAGCCCACCCCTCGCCCCCATCTTGCCCTAAGTCCTCCCCAGAGTCATTCGTCATTCGAAGAGCAGAAACTGAGCCCACATTCCAGGAAAGCAGGTGTCAGTCCAGTGGTAAATGGAGCTGGAAGCGTGAGGACTGCCTGCGAGGGTTCAGTCTCTCTGCCTCTCAGAGAGGTAATGTGAGGTGCCTGTATGCCTTCTGGACCTCCTGATGTGAGGTCCACAGCCATGCAGGGCGATGGATCCATGCCAGTTAATTTCAGCAGCGAGAAATTAAAGGCTGTCAGCCGGGTATAAAGTGGTTGACTTGGTAGCCAAGTGCACAAGAGCAGCCCTGAGGTATCTATTACCAAAGTAGCAGCTGCGAGATGTACCTACCTCTCCTAGAACTAGGGAATCAAGGAAGGGGGATTGGAATAATTAGAACTTAGAATGCTGTGGGGTTGGGACCTAGAACTCTGAGGAGGGTTACTACCCAGCGGCTGATTCGGGGGAGGTGGGATGCTGTGGGACTGGTTCTGCAAGTGTTCAAAAAAATACTGCAAACTGGATCCAGCTACTGCAGTGGCTGGGCACCTCTGCACCTGGGTGAAGCAGCATTGTTCCTTGTCAGGGGACCACAAAGGTACTACAAGTCCACAAAAAGCCAGCAGGAAGGAAGGAGCAAGCTCCTTCTCTCCCAGCTTTGTGGTCCCCTCTAATGCCACATTAGGAGAATCTAAGAGGGAGTCCCTGGCACAGCACAAAGGCAGCTTGCAGTGCCTTAGTCCCAGTGTCGCAGAGCAGAGCAGAGACGATGGGTGGAGCTGAGAGGCAATAGATAGTTTAATCACTGGCCCGATGGGGATGGGAGTGAGCAAGATGCTTGACCCTCAAATTCCGTGGCTCACCAAGATCCTAATGGTTAAGTTCACTTCAGGCTTCATAAGCCCTGCCAGTCTAGACATGACCAGGGCATAGCCCTGTCTCCAAAAAGCAGTTGCCTCAGAGGAAGACTCCGTCTGCTCCTCTGTAACATGTTAGGATCCCCTCTTCCCAGGGCTGCTGAGGGGTGGGGGGCAGAGGCCGAGAGCCTGCCCCCCGAGGAGGGCCATGGCAGCCTTACTGCATTGACCTGCCTGTCCATGGCTCTTTCCACAGCTCATCAGCGATGGCAGTGTGGTGTGTGCTGAAGCACTCTGGGACCATGTCACCATGGATGACCAGGAATTGGGCTTCAAAGCTGGGGATGTCATCGAAGTAATGGATGCCACCAACAGAGAATGGTGGTGGGGCCGTGTCGCTGATGGCGAGGGCTGGTTTCCAGCCAGCTTCGTGCGGGTATGACACCGGCCTGAGGTTCTCCCAGGCCCCTGAAGAGCCAACTGGCTCTGCTCAGAAACAGGAGCCTGAGACTGCTCTGGGGCCCGAGGTGCCAGGCGTGGACCTCCCCCTTGCAGGCTGTTAGTTGGGTGGGTGGATGTCAGGAAGGCCCGCCCAGGGAGCTGTGGCAGCTTTCCTCCTCCTGCAGAGCCACCAACTCCCACCCCTGCTCCCACCGCTCCCTCCAGGGGGCCCTCAGTAGTCAGAGAGGAATGGGTCAGAAATGAAGGTGTGTGGATCTCCAGGGAACCTGCATGTCCAAACACCACTAACAACTTGCTTTACCAGGCGTTTATTAAGTGCCTTGCAGGGCGTTCACCTGCATCCTCTCAGTTACAACTTTCACAGCAGCCCTGGGAGCTGGGGACCTCACTTACACCTGAGGAAACTGAGCCTAGGACAAGTTAAGTCTTTATCCCAAGAGATCACAGGGAGGGGACCCAGCTCCTACCTAAGGAGGCCTTTGGTCTCCAAGGAAGAGTTCAGGTTCATACCACAAGGCCAGGCAGAGGGCAAGGCAGAGGGGAATGGGGGAGGGGGGGCTCGGGAGGGGGGCAGGCCCTGGAGTTTAGTTTGTTGCTTCTCCTGAGCAGACCCCCTAGATAATCTGCCTGCTCTGCACCCCAAGCCTTTCCTAGTTATGGGTCAGAAAGCTGGCAAAGCCACCACCCACTTTCCTCAGGGCCCCTAGAGAGCCCAGTGGAGTGGGCGCGGGTTAAGAAACTAGAGTAAGTATCCGCTCTGTTCCCAGCACTGCACCCAGCACTAGCAGAGTGTAAGCAGAGGAGGAGGTGCCCGGAGTCCTCAGAGGACAGGGTTGTGGGCGCAAATGAAACTGACAGCGGCAGGGGTCATCGAACCTGTTGTCCCCCTGTCCAGATGAGCATTGTTCGGGGGGAGGGCAGCTTCAGGGCCTGCCCAGGACCCTGTACGCCTTTTGGGCTCTCTGAGCCCCAGTTCCACGGCGCTGCCACAAGGATGCGGGGTGCTGACCCGCCACATCGCCTGCAGCTGCGGGTGAACCAGGACGAGCCCTCCAACAACGAGGCCGGGGATGGCGGGGCGGAGGACGGCGGGGCCGAGGCACAGAGCAGCAGGGACCGGATGCGCACCAATGTCATCAACGAGATCCTCAGCACCGAAAGGGACTACATCAAGCACCTGCGCGACGTCTGCGAGGTGAGGCCGGCCGCGCGGTGGGGGTTGGGGCGGGGTCCAGAGGGGATCTGACTGCCCCGCCCCTGTCCCCAGGGCTACATCAGGCAGTGTCACAGGCGCGCCGACATGTTCAGCGAGGAGCAGCTGCGCACCATCTTCGGGAACATCGAGGACATCTACCGGTGCCAGAAGGCCTTCGTGACGGCGCTGGAGCAGAAGTTCAACAGGGAGCGACCCCACCTGAGCGAGCTGGGCGCCTGCTTCCTGGAGCACGTGAGCCTGCCCACCGGGAACCTGCTCCTGGCCCTGCCCGCCCACCTCCGCCCGCTGGGTGTTCCTTTGCCCCCACAACCCACCACTGCCCCCAGGCCCCAGCCCACAAGATGGCTCGGAAGTCGCTCTGGCTAGGCACCCTGCTTCTCTTTTGCTAGACACTTCTAGGTCCTACCTCTCACCATTCAACACTGTTTTGGAAGGGTGTCTGCTTCTGTGGCGGACAAAGCAAGTCATAGAAGGCTCCTTGGAACAGGGTGCCTGGGCTCAGCCCCAGAAGGATCTCCTTGGGCCAGAATAGAGGGCGGAGGTAGGCTGGGCTGCCGGTCGAACTCCCTAGGGGCTGTTTGTTCATAGCTGATTCTGGGGTTCTTCACACAGTGAACAAGCTGAAATTTATGTGTAATTGACAGTGTACTTCCACCCCAGATGCAGGCTGACATTTAGCCAAGGTTCACGGGCCTGGTTTGGGTTAGAGGGACTCTGCCTGGCCTGGCCGGACAGGGAAGGCATCCTTTCCCTGTGACAGTTGTGGGGTTAAGCAGGATGCCAAGCCTGCCCATCAGAGACAATGTGTGCTCCTTCCCGGCTGCTGCCAGTGAGGGCTGGGAGCGCTCTGCTACCTCTCTTCAGTGGCAGGAGAACTGGGAAGGGAGGCCTTGGTCTGTCCACACACAGGAGTGGATGGTGGGTCTCAGCACTGAGTGAATGTGGGGTTGGAGTCGTTATTCAGCAGGCAGAGCTGTGACTGAGTGAACAACGGGAACAGGCACTTTATGGACATCGCCTAGTGCGACCATCACAGCAAGCCACCACCAGCCAGCAGCTGCTACCCTCCTTGCTCACCTAAGGTCACTAAATAGCAGACCTGGTAGACAAAGCTAAAAAAAAAAGGCCAGAACTTTGTGCAGAAGCAGGACACTGGGCAGAGGATGAAAATCCGGAAGCACAGCCATGGCCCCTGGCATCATTCTCTCTCTCTTCTCTCTTCTCTTCCCTCACTCTCCCATTTTTGGCCTTGATAGCCCTTCTTTATTAGAATTACTGATTTCATCCAAAAAATATGTTTTGACTGATACACAGTTAAAAATACTCGCCGAGGGCCCTGCTGAAGAAGCTGGTGGTGACGGGTTCGCATATTGCCAGTTTTCAGAGGTCTTTTACGTCCCTGGGTGTGATTCCCATAGCTTGTGCCAGAGCAGTAGGTGGACGGCTGAGCCCAGCTGCGGAAGGAAATGCAGAGGCTTCCACTCCCTCCCTCTGCACACAGGTAGGGTTGCCTGGGGGAGGAGACAGCCATCCTAACATCCAACTGTGCCCCCCAGCAAGCCAACTTCCAGATCTACTCGGAGTATTGCAACAACTACCCCAATGCCTGCATGGAGCTCTCCAGGCTCAGCAAGCTCAGCAAGTACCTGTACTTCTTCGAAGCATGCCGGCTGCTCCAGAAGATGATTGACATCTCCCTAGACGGCTTCCTGCTGACTCCCGTGCAGAAGATCTGCAAGTACCCTCTGCAGCTGGCTGAGCTGCTCAAGTACACGCACCCCCAACATAGGTAGGAGGCATGGCAGGGCCGGGGTGCCGCGGCCTGAGCCTCCTCATGCCTGGAGTCTGCCTGTTTGTTCAGTGCTCCTAGTGTAGTGCAGGCAGTGCGGCAACAGAGTAAAACCATCCCTGCTCTCGAGAGCTACCAGTGGGCTGAGGGCTATACGTTCTGCTCTGTGCCACCTTTATGGAGAAGATGGTGGTGTGCATTGAAAGGCCCAGGGCACAGCCCCAGAGCAAAGCAGCTGGGGGCAGGGTTGGGGGCAGGGGCTCCAGGAGGCTCCCAGCCCTTGTGCATCTCTGTTCTGCCCCAGGGATTTCAAGGATGTGGAAGCTGCCTTACATGCCATGAAGAATGTGGCCCGGCTCATCAACGAACGGAAACGGAGACTTGAGAACATTGACAAAATCGCTCAGTGGCAGAGCTCCATCGAGGACTGGGAGGTGAGAGAGCCCAACACCCCAGCTTGACGACTTGCTTTAAAATTATACTTGCCCCTGAAAATCCTAGGAGGGAGCTGGGGAAACGTGAGTTGGTGTTAGAAAAGCGGGTTCCCTGCATGGGTGACCCACCTGAGCATGGAGCCCAGTCCCTTGGTGCTGCCTCCCAGAGCAGGCCTGGTGGCCTCTTTCCGAGTGAAGAGTGTGTGTGTGTGTGGGGGGGGGGGGGGGGGGCGCTGACCCTGTTACACAGCCACAGAGGGAAGTCCCATGCTGTTCCCAGTGCAGCCAGCCAGCCCAGCAGGAGCTGTTCCTCTGCTCATAAGAGACAGGCCACATCCCCAAAAAGATCACTACTGATCAGTCTCTTGGTTCCGTTTTCCTTGCTTGCACAGTCCCCTTGTACCCAGCAGTCTTGCATTATCAGGCAGCGTGGAGGCCTGAACTAATGGTGATATTCGTGTGCTCCAGGGACATCCCTGTAGAAAATGTTATAAAAATACATATTCCTGAAAATATGGAATTAGACTCCCTGTGGGTTTTGGGTTTTGTCTTCCTGGAGATTGGTTCTGAGGCCCAGCCCTGGCTAAGGACCCCTGCACCCTAATTTGTCTCAAACTGAAAGGCTGCCAACAACTCCTGGCTGTGGTTTGCATTTTCCAGGAGGAACACCAAGGGGGCAGGTCTTAGCCTGAAAGTGTGAAGTCTGAGGATGGGACTTCAGGTACTAAACACATTTCGCTGGGAACAAGGTGGTCTTTTAAAGGAACCCCCTATAAGACCAGCCTCAGAGGTGACCGCCAGCCAGGTCTAATTATTGTCTTGGACAGCACCATCCAATTGAATTATCATGTGAGCCAAATGGGGAATTTTATGTTAAAAAAGAAAAAATGAAACATATATTTAACATATCCAAAATATCATTTCAACACGTAATTAACATAAATATCATTAGTGAACTACTTCGCATTCTTTATTTCATAGTAAGGTTTTAGAATCGGTGTGTATTTTACTTACATGACATCTCAATAGGGATTAGCCACATTTCGCTTGCTCACGCCACTGGCTGCCATGGAGCCCCATTTTGCAGAACCAGCCAACTCACAGGTCAAACCACCTTTCTACTCCCCACCTCACTGCCCCCTCCACTTCCTTGGCCTTCATGAGAAGCCCCTCCCTCTGTGGCCTGCTGCTTGCCGCAAACCCTGGCCCAGTGGGACCGTAACCAGTCGCAAGCACCCACGCCCAACAATGCAGGCAAGGCGCAGAGCCCGAGGGGCTTCGTCTCAGCCCCAGGTGGGGCACTCAGCTCATGGCTATCCTTGGGGTCCCCCAGGGGGAAGATCTCCTGGTCAGGAGCTCAGAACTCATCTACTCGGGGGAGCTGACTCGTGTTACACAGCCACAAGCCAAGAGCCAGCAGAGGATGTTTTTTCTCTTTGACCACCAGCTCATCTACTGTAAGAAGGTACCAGAGTCACTCTTCCCTGCTGGATGAACTGTTTAGAGCAGGAATGGAGAGAGTGAAGCTGAGAGCTGGGAGCAGCTGCCCAGAGCAAACGTGCCACACACAGGCGGTTCCTCTCCTAGGAGCCCCGAGTATAGCAGGCCCTTCCTGGTCAGGCCCTGAGGGCCAGGATGAAGGTGGCTTTCTGCAGTGAGCCTAGGTAGGCCAGGGACCAGGGGGCCAGACCAGGTTGTGCTGCTGAGCACACCCTCCTTCCTGACCTAGCCTACCTGCTTCTCCAGCCACCTCTCCTCTTCCTCCAAACCTCATTTTCCGCTCCCCACGCCTGGGGTCCTCTGCTCCAGCAGCCTCCTTGCTTCCTCTGTGCTGCGAGCGTCTCCTCCTCTTCCCAAAATGGCCCAGTGGCCCTGTCCAGAAGCCCTCCTGACCACTAGCTCTGGGCCTGGCCCTGGTGTACTTGGTGCTCTTCTCTGCTGTGCGCTTAGCCCAGGCCCACCAACTGTTTCATGCAGGTGCCTTAAAGACCCCCAGGCCAGCCCATGATTTAGCTGGAGGAGCAAGGCTCCTCATCCTAGGTCTGGCAGTTGGGGTCCACACCAGGCTCGCTCAGCCCTCGTGAGCTCATCATCTGCTGGGGAGGGGGGTGCAGCAGAGGGTGAGGCAGGGCCTTGGGTGCGTCAGGAGGGCGGAGCAGAGGCCAGGGAGGGCCCTGCCAAGCAGGCTAGCCGGCAGCTCCCGGTGTCTGTGGCAGGACCTTCTCCGCCGGGATGTGCTGTACTACAAGGGCCGAGTGGACATGGACGGCCTGGAGGTACTGGACCTAGAGGACAAGAAGGACAGAGACCTCCATGTGAGCATCAGGAATGCCTTCCTGCTGCAGTGTGGCACCACGGGGGAGAGCCACCTGCTGTGTGCCCGGAAGCCAGTGCAGAAGCAGCGCTGGCTCAAGGCCTTCGCCAGGGAGAAGGAGCACGTGCGGCTGGACCAGGAGACAGGTGCGCGACCCACCCCCAGCTCCGCTCCGCTGTGAGGGCCCACAAGGCCTGCTCGTCCCTGAATACAAGGGGGTCAGGAAAACCGGACTGGGACTGCCCAGTGCCTCAGGTTTGGCAAGGCTCCAGACCACCACTTGGGTTCAGGCTCTGGGCATGGGTCTGCTGGCCTGTTGGGGATTGCTTCCACCTCACACGCATACGTGCATGCACATTCCAGAGCGGTGGGCCCTCTGTTCAGCTGCAGAGACTTAGGAGAGCCCCTTTCCAGCACAAGCCCTGGGTGAACACTGGAGCAGGAGGTGGGACTGGCCTCCAGAAGCCTGTCCTGTCCCCACATGAGCAGGGCACCTCTCCACTGCATCCCCTACTGTCCATTTATCCCTGGGCCTCATACTGAGCAGTGACCAGGCTGGCTCCTGGCCTGGGAAAAAGCCTCCACCACAGTGGGGAGAGGGGACACTAGCCACTGGACATGTTGGGGATCAGATGAGAGATATAGGGAAGGGCAAGGGAGCATGTGGGGAGGGCCTCCGAGATGGGCCAGAGCACCGCCTCTGATTAGGGGCTGAGCTGGACAGTCCCTACAGCAGGATGGGCCCCAAGCTCCGTGGGAGGTTCAGGGGACAGGGGCCAGTGCCAGCGCTAGGAAGCACAGGACGAGAAGCCCATGGGCCAGGGACGAGGAAGAAAGGCATCCAAGTCATCCCAGGGAAGCCAGGGTCCCGTTTGTGCCCTTCCCTCCAGGCTTCTTCATTACTGAGCTGCAGAGGAAGCAGGCCATGATGAATGCCAGCAGGCAGCAGGCAGCTTGGAAGCCCAAAGGTAAGGGGTGGTGGTCCCACGTCCATCCATGGCAGCCCGGCCCGAGCCACCATCGAACCCTTCTCTGACCCACAAAGCCAAGTAGGCTAACACCTGGGTCCTTAGTTACCCACTGCCTTTTGCAGGAGGAGTTTGTTCCCAAAGGTTGGTGATAAGGAGTCACCAGTGATGAAACTTGTGTCAGTCCACAGTTGAGATTCTCTTTCGATCCCCTCAGACCCCTCAGAGCAGCACCATTAGTGTATCTTACTTCCCCCGGCAGGCCTGCTTTCTGGCGGGCATCTCAGAATCACCTAGCAAAGAGCTCAAACCCCATTCCTAGAGACATGGCCAAGCCTTGCCTTGGAGAAATGTCAGGGCCCACATCTTCCCAGGCCCCTGGGTGTGGGCAGCCCCACAGGAAGCAAGCTCCCTACCGTGGGGTCTGAGACAGGGCCATGGGAAAGGCCCCATGCCACACCCCACAGCAAAGGACGCCACTGTGCCCTGTGCCACCAGCTCCCTAGGCACCTCCATAACTCCTGCTCTTTTCTCTTAACCAGCCCTTGGCCGGCCCTACTACCTGACACGCCAGAAGCACCCAGCACTACCTGCCAGCCTGCCCCAGCAACAGGTCTTGGTGCTGGCAGAGCCCAAGCAGAAGCCATCCACCTTCTGGCACAGCATTAGCCGGCTGGCACCCTTCCGTAAATGAACCCACACCCCCCAACAGCACATCTGGACCTGCCCTGCCAGTGCGCCTCCAGCTGCCCTCCGCAAGACGCACCCACAGCAACTGGCCCTTCTCTGCCTATCCTGCAAACTGGAAGTGAGCAGGGCTGAGCAAGGGAGGGGCTCGCTGGCAGCAGTATGTGCCAGGTTCTGCAGCCCTGCGCGTAGCTCTTCCCCACTACTGGTACACTGAAGACACCAAATGAACAGGTGGGAGCCCCACAGCACAGGGACCTTCCACAACCCTCTCTGGACCTTTGTGGGGCCTCCTGGGAGCCACAGCTCAGAAACTCCAGCCAGGTGCACGTGTGTGAGCAGACCGGCCACTTGAGACCGTCTTCTGTGGACATCATCCCTCCACCTCCTCCTCCTCTGGGCAGGAGGCCAACTGCTTTGCACCATTTGGAAAGTTGGGCTATGTGCCCCTCTACGCTCCAATTCTCCTTGCAGGCCAACTGATAGTAGCAGCTGGCATACCTAGAGGGTGGGAACCAGGAATTCTGTGTACAGTATCTGGCCCCTGAGGCCCCCGTTTTACCTTCTAGTCCCTCTCTAGACACTCCTGGCTGCTGGACACCTTCACTAGTGATGTGTTTATAGTGGAAAGAAAGAACATAATCAGCTGCATACTTCCATCAGGGTTGTAACCAGGCTATATGTAGCTGTGTTGACTCCAGAACCTGGTACCGGTTTTTTGTTCTGATTTTGTTTTCCTAACAATGGAGAAAAATAATTGTTAGTGATACAAGAAGATTGCCTTACCCTAAATGGACGTGAGAAGCCATAAGGACTAAGTTCTGGCCCAGCACCCAGGACTGACCCAGAAGGCCAGTGGGCATGTGGGCTGGAGGGAAGCCCACACCTTCCAGGAGGGGGCACCTGTGAGTGGGGCCTGGGCCTGGCTTCCGGGTGTGGAGCAGAGCAGGAATTCAGCAGCACGTAGTCACTTGTGCACTATTACCTTCTCTATGCCAGAAACTACATTTAATTTCATAAAGAAATATGAAAACCTGGTTGCCAGCCCATTTTCTGTTGGTGTCTGCATTTTCTTCTCTGTATGCCTACCCTTCCATGTCTGCACCAGGCCTTCACTTACCCAAGAGGACAGAGCCCAGTAGTGCCCAGAGGTGTGGTGAGGGCTCACCTACTTGAGACCATGCCTCAGGGCTTTGATGGACAGGCTGAGGTGGCCAGGCTAAATGCCTCTAAGAGAAAGCATGGGGCCTGGGATCTGTCCAGGTGTGGGCTACAGCTGGCTCAGGCCCTCCCTCCTCCTAGGGCCCGGAAGCCCACACCTTCCCTGACTGCTCCGTCTGCTGAACTAAAGTTAGCAAATGAGTTTGGGGGACAGGCAATATGTAATCTTTCTGGGTCTCAGCATCTTCCTTAGTGAAAGGGGGAAGAATGTGTCCTTCTGGGAGTACCTGGGCCACAGGACCAGGAGAAATGGAATGAGGGTGGCTCCCATCCCCTTCCCACATGGAAAACAGTCCCCACAACCTGCTGCTTCCTTACACACTGCCAAGGTCAAGAGTGCCTGGCTTGAGGTGAGAAGCAGCTGAGCACCACAAGGACGTCTGCCTGAAATCCCTGGAGTTCCCAACTTGAGGGAAATTAAACCACTTCCCAGCCAGGCAATCCACCTTGGGACCAAACAAAACCTACGGGGAAAAATGACAACCACAATATGCAACACAAGTCAATCTTTATTGAAAACTGCAGTATTAATACATAACTCTTGTTACAATAAACGTGCTTTTAAGAATTTTAAATCTGAGCTCATCTACTCATCAGATTGCATAAAAAAGTAAAATAGTATGAATTTATATATAATGGGCCTGGCTCAGGATGGATGTTCCATTCCTTTGTATTGATTGACATCTAAGTTCAATGCAGAGGAGAGGGATGCATTTAACACTGGAAGACAATACCGACTTAAGTTTAAAACTGTACCAAGAGAACGGTCTAAAAAAACAGTATTCAAAAATCATAAAAATTTTTTTTTCAATGGAACCACTCCCTACTAAGTCACAACCCATGTGGCTCCTTGGGGCCTCTCCTTCAAGTGATTGGCAGAGCAACCCTGCAGGGCGCACAGGACTGCTGGCCTCAGATCCAGCCCGATCATTCCCTTGTCTGCACAGGGACCCTGGGAGACTCCAACAGGGCACAGGAGAGTGAGATGAGCCACCGGTTCTCTCCAACCTGGAACACAATCCTGGAGCACACCATCTCCTGCAGCTCATCCCGGTTCGCTAGACAGAGATGCCCGCCTCTCCTCTGTCCCTGTCCCAAGTGAGTTGACTTTAATTGTGGGTACTCATATAAGGTGACCCCACAGGTTTTCTGTTCTTTAAATGAATAGGGTGGAGAAAGAGACAAATCCTCTGAAACATGTAAGATCAATTTTGCACCTTTCTATCCCAAAAGATTAGACCCTCCTTTGCAGCATGTTATCTGCAGTCTACTCAAGCCTGCTGCACCTTCAGAAAGCTAAGGATGAGTAATAAACAGCTCAGGGAAACACACACACACACGGGAAACACATACACGAGACATGCCAAAGAGAGCGAAGCAGTCTGACCTTCTCCTAAGCCAACCACAATCCTCTTTACAGACACCCACACACACACTTAGAAAGCACCAGAGAACCAGAAGTTGCCTCCCACCTCAAGCCATGCACCCTCACAACCTGCCCTTGCTTCTGCTGGAGGGTGTCAGACAAGTGTCCTGTCCTGTCTGGGCAATGCCCAGGGTTGGCAATGACTGGGATGTCCAGCCGTCAGCTGCCAGATGGAGAAAAGGTGGCCTAGCTGGTCAGTGTAATACCATTCCCACATGTTTCTGAAGGACACGAGAAGTCTGCACTTCCGTCTTAAAGCAGGCCCCAATAATGATGTGGCTGGTACTGGTACATGCCATCCTCGCATTGCCACTGGCAGGCACCGTCACAGAAACCCATGTGGGGACAACACTGCCACATACGACCCTCTCCAAAGTACCTCAAGAACGTATTTCCCCTCATTATGGAGGGGATGATGCCACCAGATAGAGCCAGGCACTTCTGCCCAGTTTGGGAAGGGCAGGTGCTGCATGAGCAGGCGCCCAGCCCAGGGCCATCCTTAATCTCCTGTAAATACTGTATCTGCATTGCACTCAAGAAACAGACTCACAGAATAGCAACTGGTAGGCCCAATCACCACACCAAGAAGAACGTTCTGAAAAGATTCACACAAGAGACATAGAAGAGGTTCTGGAAGTGCCTCCATGCTGTTACCACAAGTGACCCCGGCCCTGGTGGTGGCCTCCCTTCTCAGAGGCAGCAAGCTGAGGGGACCATTGCTCGCACAAGATTTCCAGAAGCAGAAAAACGGACCTCCTAATAAACCTGAGGGGAGAGGCCGAAAAACAAAAGAAATTAAACATCCATGATGATGTCCATGTTTAAAGGAATTAGGTCCTTTGCTTGCCTGTCTCAACTTCTAAAAGAACTGTAATTCAGCTGAGTCTCAAATTAGGAAAGCTATATACAAAAAAAGCAAAATTTCTTTAAATGTTCCAGTTGTGCTTGGGGTATCAAATTACGCAACTTTGTAACAGAACTTCTATTCCTTAATTTTACTAGAAGGAATTTAAAATATGCTAAAATGACAACCTACAACAGTTTTACTATTCCTTTGTCCAAATTCTTACATGCCAGACAAAATCTACCTTTCACTGTCATTATCTGATAGCTGATGCGCCGACAGTTTCAAAATTGAAAAGATGTATTCCATAACAAGAAAGTATCTGATAAAGTCTCCCAACTCAACCAGAAGGAAGAGACTTTCTAAAAATTATGGGGGTGGGGGGGAAGGGGTGTTCATGAAGCTGATATAAATGGGGGAAATGCAACGCACTCTTCTTTTTCTTTTGAAACCACCAGTTAATTCAGTGCTCGTGAAAACACTCACGCTGTGTGTGCCAAGTCTTAAGCAAGCCTTAAGAAACAGCCTATATACCTTCTTACAGCTTCTTCCTCCTGATTTCAAATGACTCAAATGACTACCCCTTACAGGTAGTCGTGTGTGCGTATGTGTGTTTTCCCATTTTGTTGTTTGAAGCTTTTATAAAGCATACACTAAAATCCTATTATCTCCTATCTACTACACTAAACTGGGGAAACTGACTTCTCTGTTTCTTGCTCAGTTCAGGTCCTGGAGCCCTTAGAATCTTGATATTACAAACCATCCACTATCTAGATGGAATCACCAACACAGAGTTTAAGAAGTGGACAAAACTGTGTGCCTGGGGTAGATGGCTGCTGCGTATGTGTGTGTGTGTGCGCGCGCACACACACACACACACACACAGAGCTTAAGTGCTCATGAGGCAATTTAAAGTACTTATCAGTAAACACACTATGTTAACAGATATTAGGGATAAAGAGTATTTTCTTTACAATGATCCATGCAAAAATATTCCTAAACTTCTTATAAAATAAAATGTGAAAAAAATTATAGAGTACTTACTATAAAAAATAGGGTTACCAAAGGCTCAGGGGTCAGGTGTCCCACTCACCAACCACGGTTGGATGCCAAACCAAAGCTTGAGCCCTGATCTAGCTTTCAGGGATGTAAGAAGAGCAGGGTCCACTCCCCAGTCAAAGCACACAGCACTTGAAATGATGGGGTGGGACAGGCACACATACCCCACCCTGACTGACACGCTGCTGAGAGGGGACACAGCCCCTCCTCCTACCCGACTCTCTGAGAACACTCACTCCGATCAATACAAGTTGGGCACATTTAGGGGGAAAAAAATCCTGTACAATATTCATATTTTAAACACAAAATCCTTTAGAAAACAAATCCTCCTGGCAGGTGAATGCACTCGGATGCTGCCCGGCGCTTTGCTGTCCGTACCTGCTTTGTGCTGAGTGCCCTCAGCTGCATGAAGGGATGGCACAAGAGGTCAGAGGCAACAGGCACCAGCCCTGCTGCGCACCTCCCATACCTGTCCCCAGATGGTCTTAGAGGGTGAGTCCTCTGGTGGACAGGCCCCACACAGCCGTGGCCCTACCTCTCTACAACAGTCAACGTCAAATACAGTTGTGTTCCCTTTTAATAGTTCATAAATATACAACTTTCTTCAGAACAGAGCTGAAATGTTTGCCCTTCTTTGTGGGGGCGAGGGGAGAACAGCAATGCCTACGTATGTTTTCAGCTGACTCACTCATTTCTCGGGAAACCTCCTCCAAGTGTGGCTGTTTCTCTTTCATGTATTATCCATCCCAAGGAAATTTACCTCTACAAAGGGCTTTCCCAATAAAGACAAAGAAAATAGCATCTCAATCAGTAAGAGATTTGTAATGAAAACTTAAGACAGCAATCCAGAGGAAACTGCTTTGCTAACAGACAAACCGCCTCTTGCTGCTAAATGTGCTGGCCACACAACTCTAATCTTCCATGATCATCTTTACGAATGTCCACATCGCAATGACCCAAAGCCTACATGGAAAGGTGGGGTGCCCACTGACCTGGCAGCGCCCACAGCATCTGTGGCCCTCCATACACTCTCCCGGCCCCTGTAACTCTCCCAGTACAATCAGTGCGAAAGGAACCGATGGCTAAGAACTCAGATTCTGTGTCTGCAACTGGCAACGCACATCAACCACAAAAGGCTGAAGAATCACCTAAGAGATTCGGACGCTCTATGAAGAAATTCACTTTAACACGTACAATTTTAAGACTGCACACATCACAACACTGTGTTAGTGGACAAGCTGTAAATACTTCCTTTGGGCTTTGCATATGGTGGTTTTGTATCAGTCACCGCAGGTAGTAGTTTGAGCAAGCTTTGTTTTTGTGTTTTTTTTTTAACATGCATTCAACTAGATATAATTTCAGAATACATTAATACTCCCTCCTTATCATTACAGTTAGCTAAAAAATTACCAGGCAGCCCCAAAACAGAATTTGCTTTAAGACCAACCCACAGAGTTAGTTGGAGACTGATGGTGCAGGGACCTGCTGGGCTGGGCCCCAGTCGTGTTTAGCTAAGTGTCGAGGGCATTAAGAAGAAAGTCCTGGTTGGAGGCACGAGGCCCGCAGCACCAGCAGTGGAATATCCAGGATGTGACTGCACAGCTCCATCCTCAGCCTGGTGGGAAAAGACAGACACAGTTCACACAGAGCTCCTCTGGCACTGCTGCTCCGAAAGGGAGGCATTCCACTCGAGGAGGAGGAAATCCACAAGAACCAGAAAGGGCAAGAGAAGGAAAGGCCACTGTTCCTGATTCCCGCAGACCATCAGGGAGATGCCCAGTTTTGACTGCAGTGCTATTTCCTGCAGGAGGTGGGTGCAAGGAATAAACAAAGTGTACAGTGCACACAGTAAGTACTCAGTGGTTTCCTTCTTTCTTCTACTTTGTACAGTCCCAATATGAACAAAAATTTAAACACCAAATTGCCCTTGGATCAACGGTCAGGCAGCACTTTTCTCATTCGTGCTTAAACTGTGGTAGACTTGCCATTCTCCACTGAAAAAAATGCACTTTAGTCAAGAGCCGACCCAGGCTTCGCCAATCACTTACATTTGCATGTGATCACCACTGAGGGGGCACGTAGCTGTAGGTGGGCGTTCCTGGAGCCCGGTAAGCGGGCACAGTGACTGCGTGGGGGGCGACAGGCGTTGGGGAGTGGGCAGTCAGCAAGGTACCTAGAAGAAAGAGCAGCATGTTTCAGTGGCTGCACAGCTCCATGCTGCCTGACGAGGAGGGAGGTACACAGAGAGAAGGGTGGGTCTCACCAGAGTGCTGTCAGAACGCTGAGAACAGAACAACTCAAAGCGGTATAGACACAGGAAGCTCATATTGAAAATATATTTGTACAAACCTTGTGCCTCCCCTTCATATAAGCATACTCAATTGTTTTTGCAGAAGAGATGATAAATTAGATAAACAGATTA
Source organism: Rhinolophus sinicus (assembly GCF_057876585.1). NCBI lineage: Eukaryota > Metazoa > Chordata > Mammalia > Chiroptera > Rhinolophidae > Rhinolophus > Rhinolophus sinicus. Next base: position 94,765,554 of record NC_142501.1, read on the forward strand.
TGCGATAAAAAATAATTTTTAAAAATTATTATTCATCCTTTAAAAGGAAGGAAATTTGTCATATGCTATACAACATGTACGAACATTGATGGCATTATGATAGGTGAAAAAACGCCAGTTACAAAAAGACAAATACTGTAGGATTCCACTTATATGAGTTCCCTAGAGGAGTCCAAATGATAGAAACAGAAAGTAGGTGGTGGTTGCCAGGGGCTGGGGGGTAGGGGGCAAAGGGAAGTTGCTGTGTAATAGGCACAGTGCTTCAGTTTTGCAAGATGAAAAAGTTCTGAAGATCTGTTTTACAGCAGTGTGAATAAACTTAACACTATTGAACTGCACATTTAAAAGTGGTTCATACGATAATAAATAAATGGAGGGAGAGTCCAAACTACCTAAGCTTCGGAGTACATTAAGATAAACATATTTTCCCCTATAATTAAAGAAGTCAGGGACTATTTGAGTCCATTTATAGACAAGCACGACCTCAAATAGAACACACACATCTTGTATCCCTTCATGCTCCTGTCTCCCTGCCCACACACACCCCAGGGCTTGTCGTCCCCTCCTTCCACATGCCCCAACCATGTAGTTTCTGTCTGTGCCACAATCTCCTTTGCCTTCAAAGGTAAGTATGGGAAAACCAAATAGAGACTGAGCAGAAAGAAACACACAGGGCATGCGGAAAAACCTTTCTCTCTAGAACGACTTCCTTACATTACAGTAAAGTCTAGAAAAACAAAGAAAAAACAATATTTTTCTTAAAAAGTCCCAGCCATGGGCAACCAAGTACATTGTGTGTAACTGGTCGCCTGCCACAGACAACTTGCATGCCCCTAGGAGGGAACCTAATCCCTGACATGACACTGAGTCCCGAGAGACGCCAGGACTCTGTGGAGATGTGTCCATCCTAGCCAGGGCTCTCTTCTCAGTGGGTTCCTTTTCTGACCTAAGGGAAGCCTTGGGAAATAAAGTCGATAATGCCAAAAGGATTTCTACAAGCAGCTGTGATTGCTATTCACAGAGACCAGCTTTCCTAGATTCCTGCAAACATCCCCATTCAGAAAACTTGTTCCGCAAAGAAGCCCATACACCACAGGGAAGGACCAAGGGGAGACCACGGTTCCCCACTCTGCTCAAGCTTTACATGCTCACTGGGGGGATATGGTCACACCTTGTGTCTACTGCCAAACAGCTCAGCTCACCAACAAAGTGGCCCCACCAAATTCAGAAATTGTTATCCAGTCATGCTCCACAGGGAGGGTACTTGGTTTACAGTTTGTTACTCTAAACCCCACCCTCTCGCCTCCTCTCAACTAAAAGAAGGGGAGGGAAAGAAGGGGAAGAAAAAGATAATATGCTATTCCTTCCTAAAAGAATCACATGTCCTTCCCCGTAACTCTAGACATGAAAAATCAAGGCCAACGGTCAGAGTATTAAGTCAGCTCTCCCTCCCCAGCTCTCAGGCCATCACAGAACAGGTACCCCAGCATCAACTCACCTGCTGACATGGCCATAGTGGTCCCAGCCACCATGCCCATGGTGACCCCATTGCCTCTTGGTGGAGGGATGGGAGCAGGATACACCGTTGCTGGCATGCCATTGGGCTGCACCACCGTGGTGTGGTGGATGACGTGAGGGGGTGCTGCGTACAGGGGCTGTGTATAGTACGTGCCTTGCTGTGGGGAAGAAGAGAGACAACTGCAACAGGGTCCCATAGCCAGGTCAGATCCCAGCTGGAGCCAACCCTTCCCACATACACCCAAGAGCACCAGTAAGAGCCCCCAGTGTGTCCCAGGCCTACCTGTGCGTAAGGGCTCTGCTGGGGGTAGGCACTTCGCACGGGGTACACAGCAGTCTGGTAGGGGTTGGGAGAGGAGGAGTACGGAGGCACTGCCCCACTGGTAGGGGAACAGGACACTTTGTATGGTGTGCCAGGAGTGTAACCTGAAACCAAGAAGCCCAATGGTCTTAGTACAAACCTGCACTTAGCCAGACACAGGGGAGGAACCAAATGTGCAATGAAGAGCGAAGCACTTTTCCAGCCCTGAATGCAGTCCAGATCTGACACCACTGTGGCCCCACCCAGCCTTCACTAAGATCTGACTTCATTTCTTAGACTTGATAGGCAAGGATGTGTGTGTAGGGTGGGGGTCATTTGTGAACGAGGGGGGGAAAAAAGCATAGGAAAAGTTCTACTCAGAGTACACTCACACAGTAACAGGAAAAAAATACCCATGCTGTTGGAATTTAAATTGGAATGGCCTTCCTGGAACACACTTTGGCATTGAAAGTATGTATGTCTCTTAACCCCACAATTCCACTTCTAGAAATTTGGTTTAAAGAAATAAGCCTGGCAGTGACATCTGCATCATGACAGGATGAGACTCCCTTTCTCTCTCCTTCAACCTACAAGTAAAACATCCGTGACTTAATAAAGGTTCCTTGTCCAACACACCAGGACACTGGAGAGAACCACAGATCAGTACAGGTGAAGATGGGTGAACTGGAACACAGAGGTGGAACTGGGCGAACAACAGAGGTGGGGCCCGTGACCCCGGTCCCTCCAGCCCCAGCAGCACCCACGACTCTGGCCACCCCTTGGAGGCAACGTACCTGACTTCAGCCACCCAGTCGCGATGTGCCCACAACCCCAGCCCCCTCCACTGTCCACCACCCCCGTCCCACCACAGCAGCAGTACCCAAGACCTAGGTGACCCTGGGTGTGCTGGAGGTACCCACCATCCTGGTGATCCTGGAGGGTGACCCCAGAGACACCAGCAGCAGCAAGACACCAGTGATTCCGAAGTCACAAACAACAATGACAAAGGTACCAGTGACACCTCTGGTGAAGGGGGAAAAGTGCCAGTTCTCAAACATAGCTGGAGGCAGCCCAGGTAAGAGAAACAAAAAACATGTGCTATAGCACAACCTACTAGAAAACAAAGAAAGGCCTCTACTTACCAACATGTTGAACTCTTAGAATCAAAGTAAACAGCAAAGCTGTATCAAAATAAGAAAGGTATTTGCTATTTCAAATGCACAGGAAGAGTAACAGCTCATCAAACCCTATAAAAAAACGTGAAAAAACGTGGTAACACAAAACCTCCATCAATCCCTATGGAAAAAACATGGTAGCACAAAAAGAAAATGGCAGTTCTCCAAAAACCACGCTTAAAGTCACAGGAGATTATGATCTAATTGACAGACAACTCAAAACAGCCATCATGAAGAAACTCAACGAGCTAAAAGAAAACTGAGAAAGGAAGTTCAATGAGCTCAGGAAGGAGTAGGAGTACTTTAACCAAGAACCAAACAGAAATTCTGGAACTGAAGAACTCAATAAATGAGATGATGATGCACTGGAAATAGGGAAGCAGATATATGAGAGAATTGGTGAGCTCAAAGACAGAAATCTCGAAATGATTCAGGCAGATGAGCAGAGAGAACTAAGATTTTTTTTTAAAAATGAGGAAACTCAACAAGAACTATCCAACTCTATTAGAAAAATCAACATAAGGATAATGGGTATTCTAAAAGGAGAAGAGAGGAAAAAGGGAGCAGAGAGCTTATTTAGAGAAATAATAGATGAGAACTTTCCAAACCTGGGTAGGAACTGGATATACTAGTTCATGAAACTAAAAGAAAACCTAATTATCTCAACACAAAAAGATCTTCTTCAAGACATCTTAAAACTGTCAAAAGTCAATGATAAAAAAAAAATAAAAAAATTTAAAGGCAGCCAGGGGATAAAAGCTGGTAACCTATTAAGGTTCCCCATCACACTATCAGCTGATTTCTCCCCACAAACCCTATAGGCCAGGAGAATCAAATGACATGTTCAAAATACAGAAAGATAAAAACTGTTAGCCAGGAATATTCTATCCAGCAAAGTTACACTTCAAATATGAAGGAGAAATAAAGGCTTTCCCAGACAAACAAAAAAATGAGGGAATTCAACACCATTAGATCTGTCTTGCAAGAAATGCTGAAAGGGAAGAAATTATTACAGTAAAAGACACATTGCCATTATTAATCCCCCTCAAAATGCATCCCTCGCTTCAAACACGCTTATCCCATCATTCTTGCCACTTTCTGAAGCAAGTTCTGGAAGTCTTCTTTCATGAGTGTCTTTAGTTGCGCTGTTGTGGCTGCCTCGATGTCCTGAATCAATTTAAAACATTTACCTTTCACAGTCATTATGAAGGAAAGAGTCACTTTTGGGGAAGAGCCAAAAGTTGCAAGGTGCCAGATCTGGTGAATAAGGTGGGTGAAGACACACCGTAATGTTTTTATTTGACAGAAATTGCCGCACCAGAAGTGATGTGTGACACGGAGCCTTCCAATTGTGATCAACAAATACAGTGAATGCTGCTGCCGAGTACCATGCAATGGAAAGGTAGGGATCTTCAATGGAAAGGCAGGGATCTTCAATACGGGAAGAAAAGCGTAAAACCTTAGTAACAGTGTGCGACAAGTTTCAACTCATTCAGTGCAGTTAGTTGGGTGTGAGCTACAGTTGAGAGGAGGTGTATTTTAAAATGTGTCGTAAATCATCCTACATAATGACAATGCTCTGTGTCACACATCGCTTCCAGTGTGTCCTCACCCACCTTATTCACCGGATCTGGCACTGTGCGACTTCTTGCCCTTCCCCAAAGTCAAAATGATTCAGGACAGCCACAACAGCACAACTAAAGACAATTTCGAAAGAGGACTTTCCAGAACTGCTTCAGAAAGTGGCAAGAATGATGGGGTAAGTGTGTTTAAAGCGAGGGAGGAGTATTTTGAGGGGGATTAATAGCAATGTGTCTTTTACTATAACTTTATTTATTTAAAATTCATCACATTTGTTGATCATACCTCATAGTTATCAATGTTACAAAAGAAATCAGGTGTAACAATACTTATATCAGACAAAATAGAACTGAAGTCCAAAAAGATAGGAAGAGACAAAGATGGACAATATATAACGATAAAAGAGACAATCCAACAAGATGCAACAGTTATGTGTACACACACACACACACACACACACACACACTCTCTCTCACTCATTCACTCAACATAGGAGCACCAAAATATACAAAGTAACAGAATTGAAGGGAGAATAGACAGCAACACAATAACTTTAGCATCCCATTCACATCAAAGGACAGACATCTAGACAAAGAGTCATCAATCTTAAATGACACATTAAGCCAGACTGACTTGATAGATATATATATAGAACATTCCACCAGAAACAACAGAATACACATTCTTCTAAAGTGCACGTGGAACATTTTCAAAAACAGACCATAGGACAAAAACAAAAAAACAAATAAAAAAACCAAGTCTCAACAAATTTAGGAAGACTGAAATCGTATCAACCATCTTTTCTGACAACTGTATGAAACTAGAAATCAACGACAAGTAGAAAGCTGAAAAAAATCACAAATACATGCATACTAAACAACATGCTACTGAAAAACTATTGAGCCAATGAAGAAATCAAAGGAGATATCAAAATATGGAGACAATTGAAAACAAAACTACAACACAATAAAGTCTGTAAGATACAGCAAAACCAGTATTAAGAGGGAAATTTACAGCAATATAGGCCTATCTCAAGAAATGAGAAAAACTCCAAATAAACAACCTAATCTTACACATAAAGGAACTACAAAAAGAACAAGTAAAGCTCAAATTCAGTAAAAGATAGGAAATAATAAAAATCAAGTAGAAGTAAATGAAATAAAGACTGAAAAGATCAATGAAACTAAGATAAACAAAACTGACAAAGCCTTAGCTAGACAAGGAGAAAAGAAGGCTCAAATAAGTAAAATCAGAAACAAATAAGTTACAATGGATACCATAAAAATAATCTTAAGAGACTACTATAAACAGCTATACACCAACAAATTGGATAACCTAGAAGAAATGGATAAATTCTTAGACTCAAACCACCTTCCAAAACTGGATCATGAAGAAATGAAGAATCTGAATAGACTAATCACCAGTAATTAGAGACAGTAATCAAAAATCAAGAGCCCAGAACCAGATGGCCTCACTGGTGAATTCTACCAAACATTCAAAGAACATTAATACCTATTCTTCTCAAACCATTCCAAAAAATTCAAGAGGAGGGAAGGCTCTCAAGCTCATTTTATCAGGCCAATGATTACCAATACCAAAAACAAAATCACCAAAAAAGAAAATTACTCTGATAAACACAGATGCAAAAACCCACAACAAAATATTAGCAAACTGAATAAAACAATACAATAAAAGAATCACATACCCTGGTCAAGTGAGATTTATTCCAGGGATGCAAGGATGGTTTGTTTTCACAAATCAATGTGATATATACCACATTAACAAAATGAAGGCTAGAAATCATCATTTCAATAGATGCAGAAAAAGCATTTCAAAAGATTCAGCGTTCATTTATGGTTTTTAAAAATTCCCAAATATGGGTATAGAAGGAAGGTACTTCAACATAATAAAGGCTATATGTGACAAATCCACACCTAGCATCATTCTCAACAATGAAAAACTGAAAGCTTTTCCTCTAAGATCAGGAACAAGACAATGATTTGTAACTTTTACTGGAAATCCTAGCCAGAGCAATTAGGCAAGAACAAGAAATAAAAAGCACCTAAATTGGAAAGGAAGAAGTAAAACTGTCACTATTTGCAGATGACATGATTTTATACATAGAAAAACCTAAAGAGTCTACCCCCAAAAAAACAAAAAACAAAAAACAAAAAACTATTAGAAATAATAAACAGATACAGTAAAGTTGCAGGGTACAACAAAATCAATATCCAAAAATTGTGGTGTTTCTATACACTAACTACAAACTATCAGAAATAGAAATTAAGAAAACAATCCCATTTACAGCTGCCAATAAAAGAATAAACTACCTAAGAATAAATTTCACCTAAAAGGTAAAAGACCTGCACAAGGAAAACTAAACAAATAGGACTACATCAAACTAAAAACATTGTGCACAGCAAAGGACACTGTCAACACAACAAGAAGGCAATCTACCAAATGGAAAAAGATACTTGCCAATCATACATCCGACATGGAGTTAATATCCAATATATATAAAGAACTCATACAACTCACCAAGAAAAAAAAGCAATTAAAAAATGGGCTGAGTATCTGAATACATTTTCCCCCCAAACAAGACATACAGATGGCCAACAGGTATGTGTAACATCAACATTACCAATTATAAGCGAAATGCAAATCAAAACCACAATGAGACTCACCCCACACCTGTTAGAATGGCTGTCATCAACAAGACAAGAAATAACAAATGTTGGCGAGAATGTGGCAAAAAGGAAACCCTTGTACACTGCTGGTGAGATTATAAATTGGTACAGCCACTATTGAAAACAGTATGGATGTTCTTCAAAAACTTAAGAATAAAATTACCATATAATCCAGCTATTACACTTCTGGTATTTATCCAAAGACTACAAAAACACCAATTCTAAAAGATATATGCACCCCTATGTTCTTAGCAGCATTATTTACAATGACCAAGGAAACTATGTAAGTGTCCATCAATGGTTAAACGGATAAAGAAGATGTGGCACACACACACACACACATATAGAACACACACACACACACACACACACACACACACACACACACACACACACACACATATATACATACAATGGACTATTCCTCAGCCATAGAAAAAGATGAAACATTACCATTTGAGACAACATGGATGGACCTTGAGGGTATTATGCTTATTGAAATAAATCAAACCGAGAAAGACAAATACCATATGCTTTTACTCACATGTGGAATAAAAACAAACAAATAAAACTAAAGAAAAACAAACTCATAAATGCAGACAACAGACTGGTGGTTACCAGAGGGGAAGGGTGAAATGGATAAAGGGGGTCAACTGTATGGTGATGGATCGAAACTAGATGTTGAGGTGTATACAAGATATCAAATTACAATGTTGTCCACCTAAAACTCATGTTATAAACCAGTGTTACCTCAATTTTAAAAGAAAAAAACCATGGAGCTGATCAAAGACTGAACAACTGTAAGCATGCTTATCAGTGTTATTACAGTAAAAACAGAAGGAGAAACCCGCTGAACACCAGAGCTAAGGTAAAAAGACTTCTGGGTTAAGATAGCAGGTTGAACACATACATGTGTTTGTCTTCATCCATAAAAAATTAAAAACTATAAGCCCCACAAGATCAACAATGGAAGAGAAGACATTTCGTAACCTAAAGATTTTGTAACCTAAAAGGCAGATATGGAAAAATGCTTTTGCAGACTCAAAAAAGTTGCACTCTCAGCCAGCAGTGAAGAGGGTCAAAAAGGGGCTTTCCCCAAGACCTAGAAACTATTAGCACTGATTTCCAGGAGTTGATGGAGGGCTATGACCTCGAAGAGTGGCTGAAGAGTCCTATCTGTTAAGCTGTAAGATGCCTTCCTGACCCCCCTCACCCACCCTGCAGCTCAACAGAGAACAGGGGTTTACTCTCCTGGGGGGGTAACAGAGGGTCTCTGAACTACCATCATGTTCTTAGCAGCTTTATTCATAATGACCAAATGTCCACCACAAACTGTGGTACATCCACATAAAGAAATACTACTCAGCCACCAAAACGATAGAACTGCTAACACACATGGATAATTCTCAATAAAATTATAATATGCAAAAGACACCAGACATAATAATACATACTGTCTGAGTCCACTGATCTGAAACTCTGGGAAAGACCAATCTAATCTACAGTGATAGAAAACCAATTAGTGGTTCCCAGGGGCAAGAAGGCATGAGGGAACTTTTCAGGGGGAATGAAGTCACTTGACTGTAATGGTGGTACACATCTATATACATCTGTCTTAAACACATCAAAGTGTACAATTAAAGGATGACATTTAATATGTGTAAATTATGTCTCAATAAAACTCTTCCTATGCCATCTCTCATTCACTAGAACTGCTGATATGGTGGAACGCTCACACGCAGTCCACGGGAAGGTCAGACAGTACAACTTCTCATAAAGCTACAACTATACTTCATATAGGACTGTGGGGACAGAGCCCTAGAAAGTAGTTTACAGGCTCTCGGCCTCACGTGGAAAGGTGCTGGCTCGGGTGGTGGACGGCCGTCAGCTGTGGCTGGTTGGCCGTTGGCTGTGGCCGGTTAGCCGATTGGCTGCTAGTGTAACTGCTGCGGCTACGGAGGAGAGCCGAGGATTGTCGAGGAGAGTGGAGGAGAGCCGAGGAGAGTGGAAGAGAGCAGTGGAACAGAGCGGAAGAGAGTGGAGGAACAGAGTCGAGGAGAGTGGAGGAGAGTCGTCGGTCGGTTGGCAGAAAGGCGGACGGCAGGTCACGCGTCCGGTGGGCCCAGCCTCCAGTGAGACTATAGTGGCATGACTCCCCTACCTATGGCTCCGTGGGTGTTCCTTTTTGGCCTCACCATATCCTGTGTTCTTGTGTGGGGAGCGGGAGCAGAGACCCCGCAGGTCGCCCCGCCTGAAAAATGGCGCAGCGAGCAGGGTCTCCCGCACGACAAGGACCCAGCAATTCACTGCCCTAGAAAAATGAAAATATATGTCCACAGCAGAATTTGTAAAAATGTTCACCAGTCTTATTCATAATAGCCAAAAAATGGGAAATAATTCAAATGTTCATCAACAGGAGAATGGATAAATTATGATACATCCATATAAACACTACTCAGTATCAAAAGGAAAAATCAGAAGGTGGAGAATGATCTGGAGAGGGCAGAAGGAAAGCTTCTGGGATGATGCAAATACTTGGTATTTTGTTTCAGGTGGTGATTACAGGAATCTGTACAACTCTCAAAAATTCATCCAACTGTACACTTTGCGGATGTTTATGCATAAACTGTATCCCACGTTTAAAACATGAGCTGAGTATAAAAAAATTAGTTAAAAATGTTAAATTACATTATTGAACTGTGTTTAGCAGTGTACATATGTTATTTTTCATTTAAAAGACAGAGAATAAATGACTCCCAGGATATATACGTTTTAAATGATCCTTTGAAAGAAATCCCCCTTCCCTCTAAGGGGCCAAGCCATTCCTGGAGGTCCTTCTCAGAACTGTCACATACTTTGTGCACCTACATTTATTAAGACCTTAATGCCACAGAAACTCATTGACGCTCCAGAACGCCTTTTAGGGCGTAACGATGAAGGCACTGATAAGAGTCTAACACCCAAAAGGCTCACCGTCCCTGGTAGCAGAGCAGGGACTCAAACTCAGACCTGGCTGTGTAGTCTTAACTCCTTTGCCCGAACTACTTAATTCCCAAGTTCTCCTAGTTTCTGTTTGCAAAGAGAAAAAAAAAGACCTCCCAAGTTGCCCTTATTATTTTGAAATTTATTAAGTGCTGTGCTAACTGTAAGTAGAACACTATGCCAAAATTTGAATACACCAAATTTTAATACCAGTGCTTGGCTAAAACAGAGCTCTGCTTTCAGTCAGGATTTGCAAAAGTAACTTTAAAGACAAGAGCAGTTAAAATGTTCCTCCCTCTCACTGCTCATCAGCTAGTCTTTAAGGAATTAACAAGGAAAGTGATGGTTTTGTGGGTATATGTTAAAACGCATGAAACTGAAGCTTTAAATATGTACACTTTTTTATATGCCAATTATACCACAATACATTGTAAAACATTTTTTAATTATAAAGAAAAAGGTAATGTGAAAGCCATCAATTTCTAACCACACACTGACATTCCCAGGAGAAGCTCAGTGACAGCTCCTATTTTTATTTCCTCAAATAGCTTCCCCTGATCTTCTCATTCTTCTTGTGAATCAGTTTCTCAGACAGAGCCATGTAAATAACTGGCTAGCTCCGAGGAAATAAGATGCTGGTGCACGGTGGGCACACTTGTGACCGACCAGTCATGGTGATGGAAGCATGGCCACCAGAGCAGAGTGGCTATTCACCACCAGCATGTGTCACGCTTAGGGCCAGGCTTGACACAGCTGATTAGGGAAGGCCCAGCCTTCCTGCCAAGGTGCTGACTTCAGTGAAAAATCACAAGAGAATAGACCACCAATAGAACAGCACTGACAGTCTTGGCCGGCAAAAGCAGGATTCAGGTTGTCTCAAGAAAAGGAAACTTGTGCATGAAGAATGCTGTCTGGATAGCTCCCTCTCCCCCAAGTACCCCTCTCTTTCACTTCTTACAACCTTGCAGCAGTGACCCCATTCGGTCAACTCACAGGACACCACCAAATGTGGTTCCCACTCCTTGACTTAACCCATTTCTTTCCCATTATTCCCACTGGCCTGAATTAAGAGATTCTCCCAGTAGTCATTAAACTCACACCTAATCCAAAGGTTACCAATTTTTTATAAAACGGTCATATAATCAAAATGTTCATAGAACTGCCCACTGTTATATAATATTTTGAGAACAAATGCTAGACTTAAAACTTGAGAATCACATTTAGAATATCTGGTACTACCAAATATCATATGGTTAAAAAGAACAAACAAGGACCTCTTTCTTCATCATTTAAAAAAAGTTTGTTTAATTTAAAAATTTATGACAGATGAAATTAGAAATATGAATAGTGATATAATATTGATAGTATTAAAGAATTTGTTTTTTTTTAGGCGTGACAATGACATATTTTAAATTTTATCTTTTAAACGTAATACTGAAAAACTAGTGACTACGATGACTGAGACTGACGTCAAAATAACATGGGGAAATGTGGCTGGAGAACAGATGAAAAAGATTAGCTTGTAACTGCTAGAGCTAGATGACTAATGGGCAAGTGGACACCATACTGCTGTATACTTGTGTATGTATTTGTTATTTTTCATAATAAAAAGTCTTTCAAAGTCCAAGTATTTTTTTAAAAGGTTAGGTAAACTTATGGATTAAAACAGATGAGACATAAGAAATTCAACTGTATAATCAAATGCAACATGTAAATGTTGAACAGATACTGGTTCTGAAATTTGTTCTAAATTTTTGGGACAACTGGGCAAATTTAAACATGAACTGTTAAATAAAATTAGGAAATTCGTGTTTTCTAAGTGTGATAATGGTATCAAGGTCATGCAGACGAGTGTCCTCATTATTAGGGTGAGGAAGGCCACATTGAATAAGTCTACAAAGACAATTCGGAATTGATTTAGCAGAAAAACAAACACAAACAATAAAAAACACACACTAATCTTTATATAGTAGATAAAGCAAATATGGCAAAAATGGTTACTGACGAATCAAGGTGGTGGGTACCATGGGCATTCATTATACTGTTTTTCTCAGTTTTTCTGTATATTTTTTAAAAATTATATTAAATAAGGTGAAAAAAATTATAATGCCTCTAGATGGTGACATACAACTGAGAGATATGATCTAAGCCGGCCAGAAAAATCTCCCATGAAAACAAGTCATGCGTGAGCTGAAGTGACAAGACACAAAAGAGGCCTGACAAGTCCACCGACTAACACTGGAAGATGAACATAAAATCTTGCTGAACCTTAAAAAAAGCCACCAGCAGAAAGGCATGGCTCTTCAGCAATATGGTCTGAAAGAGAAGCTGGCAGCTAGGTGTTGGCTGGAAGAACAAATAAAGGTAAAATACGCCGATGTTCAATATACACACAGCCAATGCACTACAGAAAGTCACGGTTCTGCCTGAGAAAGTGATTCCCAAGCAAAAGAACAGAAGCTATTTGAGGAAGTGAAAACACACAAGCAATAAATTCATAACCTGGAGGAACAACTGGAGAAAATAAAGCCTCTAAAAACCCATCAATATTCCTAATAGGAAAATCCATGACTATTTTGTCACTGTTCAAACTGCAGGAAGGGCTTGGAGCTTGCACTGAAGACAAGACAGAAACTGCCAACCTAAACAAGCTCCCAAGGAGATAGTGTAAAACCCAAGCGAGGCTCTGATTCAAAAGCATTCTTTTGGCCCACCACATCCACTGAAAAAACGGTGAAGTCCTTTACCCACAACCAACGACAGGCCAACCTGTGATGTCTTTGTCTTCTTCTAATGGAGGTCTGAGGCCCGCTGCTGAGGAAATCCCTCTACTGGCCCTAGGTCTTGCCATCATTTAAGGTGTTTTATGTAACACCTGCCTCATACATATGCTTTTTTGAAGATAAAGGGATGACTCCAATAAGCTATGCTGTGTATGCATCTATCAGAATGTAATCAATGGCACACTTAAAATTTGTTCCTCTCATATATGTAAATTTCAGCTAAAAACAAAACCAAGAACTGTAAACAAATACTAACAATACATACACTGAAGTAAATAAGGTGACATGTACTGACATGCACAACTTACTTTGAAACACATCAAAAAATAAGATGAGCTGAAGGATGGATGGAGGGATATATACATGATACAAGTAAAATGTTAACTTTAAAAGTTGATTTTTAAAAGTTTAATTCTAGAATTTTGGCAGTCCGTATGTAGTTGTTCACTAATTTTTTTCAGCTTCTCCATATATTTGGAAGTTTTCAAAGTACAATGTTGGAAAAATAGTCACTCACTATTTCTACTTATTATAGCAATTTTTAATATACAGAGGGTGCCAAAAAATGTATACACATTTTAAGAGATGTTATCTTAAAATGTGTATATTTTTTTGGCAACCCCAGTGTATTATCTTATTGTTTATTCTTAGAACTGTGACCTATGTCCTAATACTCACCAGAAAATTTATTTTGTTTTTTTTGTATAGGCATGGATATTATATCGCTCTCTATCCACTCAAAGAAAGCAAACACGTCTTCCAGTCAATTAAAAATCAAGTCAATTAAAAATCAAACGTATCACACGAGAGAGCCTCAACAGGAACCTTCCCAATTTAACACACACACACACACACACACACACACACACACACACACAGAGTATCCAAAATAGATACTGTCTCTCTGAAATAATTTTTGGACTCACCAACCATTCACAATACAAAACCAAATATATTCACTGCTAGGTCTTTCAAAACAGTAATAGCTTTCCAGGTTCTCCTTCCCAAGAAAGACCACCAGTGCCACACAGACAACAAAATGATTAGAACCTTTCTTGTTTTACTCTCACCAAACATGACAGTCACTGCTGGATGGCTTCCTCTCATGGAAGAACTGCTAATTGTGAGATGCCAGAGCTTCATATTTGGAATGGATCATGTTTTCCAAAGGTGCTGCATACCATACAGATTTTATACAATAGTTTCTGAGTACAAAAGAAATTTATTTAGAAAATTTGGATAATTTCTAAGTATAAACTGTGTGTGAGGGGAAGGAGCTGCACCAAAACACATCATCATGAAATTTCAGAACACTGGAGACAAAAATATTACAGAGCACCAAGGAGAAACCCAGTTTACAGTCAATCAAGCCTCAGCAAGTACCACAGTTGTCAGCCACAGTGGAAGCTGGAAAACAATTAAGCAATGTTTTCAAAATGCCGGGGGCCTCTTATTCTATATCCACAAAAACTGGCAATGAGATATGAGTACAGAATAAACTGTTTCAGACATAAAAAAAAAAAAAAAATCTCAGAATTGTGGCCCTCTCATACTCTCTTGGGATATCCTCCACTAAAACGAAAGAGTAAACTGAGAAAGGAAAAGCAAAAGAATTCCCTGGGATGATGGAGAAGAATGACCTGGCGGTAAGGCCCAAAGGACAAGCAGTCCAGATTGGAGCAGGAGGCAGGAGCCTCAAAAAGAGGTCACCGAGAAAATAAAAGATGGGAAATCTCACGTGGCATAAAATACTGAGACGAGATCCCCACACCTGAGGGAAAGTTAGAAGCTTAAATTTATGATATGGTTACAAAAATCTAATCAAGGATCCTAGTTTCAGGAAAGAAAAAGTAGTTGAGGAACAGCCACACATTCATAGAGTGCAAGTTGCTCATGTGGTTACAGGAACAGAGGTGGGAAGGAGAGGGAGGGAGTCTTTGAACTATGTGCATGTAAACTTTTAATTTAAGAGAGAGAGACAGAGAGAGAGAGAGAGAGAGAGAGAGAGAGAGAGAGAGAGAGAGAGAGAGAGAGATCCCATGACCTTGCCACCTGTTATCATTCTAACGCTTTTCTCTGTGTCTGCCATAAGTGAAGTTTAATTTTTAAATAAACCTGGGGCCTCACTTCATGGACACAATGCTGAGTTTAAAAAGGAAAAAATAAAAAAGTTGTACCACAAAGCATTTCACTTATTAAAGATCCTTCATAAACAAGTAGTAAGACCACTTAAAACACTGTGAAATAAACCAACAGTTTAATTAACCATTATTTTGTTGTTAGATATATCTGCACTTGTACATAAATGTTTGCATATCTGATTACTCTTTTAGAAGACATTCCTAGAAGTGGGTCAAAAGGACTCATTTTTAAGCTTCTAATACGTTGCCAAATTGTCCTCCAAAACTTCCCCCAATTTATCCATCCAGCCATACATGGCAGCAACCAAGGAAGCCACATATTTCACTGCTCTTAGCTACATCCTCACCCTTCTACAGTATGTGCCAACGTAATGTCTAAATCACCTCTTAAATAGAGCTTCTGACAAAGAACTGAATGTTTTCTTGATGATGTCAGATGATCACTGCAAATATTACAGATATTTGTGACTATAAATGGCAGAACAGAAGTCTGAATGTGCAGTCTCAGTGCCATGGGAGACTGGTGGTGGGCTTGCTGCTGGAACCCTCAAATATCACAGCTGAAGGGATGCACTGATTCAGTACACAAGTACCAAAAATGAAACGAGGTAACTTTCCTAGGAGTGACACAGCCAGGATTTGAGCCATGTCTAGGCAACTCCAAGACCAAATCCTTTCCAATATACTGATCTGATTCCAAAACAGGACAGCCCATCCCGGCTACACGTGTACTCAGTCTATACATTTGTTCATGAGAGCAAAATGAAAAACAACTCCATTTCCAGATTCTGAGTACTGGAATCTTTCAGCAAAAGACATGACATCTCATCACAAGGTTCTCTAAACCCTCTCTATGCCACGCTTAGAAGAGCTAAAGAATAAGCAGTAGGAGAATTGCAGAAGTGCTTTAAAAGTCAAACTACTATACACACCACCTATATACTACCTCAGCTTTGCCCACAGGTCTGGTGGTAAAAGAACCAGAAGGCAAACTGAGAAAACAGCAGATAAGGAGAAAAACTTCTCTCTTTTAATTTTTTTTTTTATAAGGACAACTTTGACTTGCTCATCAGATAAGAAAACAGGCACACTGAAAGGGGAAATTTAAAAATTTAACACAAAAAAACACTGAAAGGATCACAGAAAAAGACGGGAGCACAGCTGTAGCCCAGACTCAGGTCAGGTGGCTGAAGGCACTTGTGGGACATTGGCAGGACTTTCAAAGTGCCTTTTAGTTTTTTATTCACAAATTTCACATGTATCCTTATTCACAGATTTTTATTTCCAGCTTATTTTTCATTCACAAATTTCACGTACATCTTACTCCCAGCTTCTCCTAAAAATCAGAGGATCTGGCAATGCTGAACCAGCAGTCTGGCAGCCGACAACTGTGGAATCCATCAGTGGATGCCCCTTTAAACAAGGAAGAACTTCTCTGCAGCCACCATTCCCACCAATCCCATTACTCCCATCTGCCTGCTTCAACTTCTGGGTTAGAGGAACAACTTAAGAGCAGTCTTAGAAAAGTGGCAAGAAAGTACCCATCTCCCTAAGAGAAAGGAGACACATGCGAAAAGATGAATGACACCTGTTCTACAGGTTGGCCCAGAAGCACCCCAAAGGAGGAAGCGGTTAGACAGCCGCACCAAACCTCTAAACACCAAGCTTCCTCTTTAGAGGAGCACGGCACATTTTGGACAAGGAGAACAGTTTTGCCAGCCTCAAACAAACCTGACATTCTTTCCGAAAAAAAATAAAAGAGTTCCAAGTTTTTAATACATCTTTACATTAACTTGTACTCCATGAAGAAAATGAGTACAAGTGAGCTACCCTGGAAAATTCTAGAACAGTGACGTTTTATGGTGGTCTACAGAATGACCACATAGAGTAACAAACTAATATTTATGCAAAAAATGAACTTCAATCCATTCCTACCACCATATACAAAACTTAACCCAAAATGAGTCATAAAGAGAAATGTTAAACCTAAAACTGTAAAACTTCTAGAACAAAATAGGAGAAAAATCTTTGTGATGTTGAGTTAGGCAGATTTCTTAGAAATGATATCAACGCATGATCCATAAAAGAACAAAATTTAAAAAAACTCTTACTCTTTTAAAGACACTATTAAAAGAATGTAAAGAGCCACAGACTGGGAGAAAAATATTTGCAAATCATGTATCTGATAAAGAATTCTCAAAACTCAATAAAAACTCAAAAACTTACTAAAATAGTAAAAGATGTACACAAACACTTAACCAAAGAAAATGGCAAATAAGCACATGCAAAGATGTTCAATGCTATTAGTCATTAGATAAGCTCAAATTAAAACTATGAGCTATTACTACAAACCCACTGCCTCAATGGTTACACCAGTAACTCAGTGACTGTCTCCAGGACCTGCAGCTGGAGAAAAACAAGAACCAGTTTCTTCCAGCAAGGCTGATCCCTAAGACGATGACCTGACCTAATTATAATTAGCTAATTATAATCTCATTTGCATTGCAGTTACTACAATGGGACATTGCCAAAACCTGTCAGGAGGTATAAATGCCTCAGGACTTCCTAGAGAGCAACTCCTCTCTGAGTTCACCTGCACTTTCCTCTCAAGTATGTACTTTCATTTTCAATAAATCACATTTGCTTTCCTGCATCTGTCTCGCTCTTGAATTCTTTCTTGTGAGGAGACAAGAACCCTGTCACCATAGCTCCAGGTGGAGTCCTCTCTTGGACTTCCTGTGAGCCTCCTGCGACAGAACTCACATACTGATGGTGGGAACATAAAAATGGTACAACCACTTTGGAAGACAGTCTGGCCCTTTCTTAGAAAGTTAAAGATACAACTGCCTTTAGAAGCAGCCACTCCACTCCTTGTTATTTACTCAAGAAAGTGAAAGACTTGTACATAAATATTAATATAGTTTCAGCCAAAAGCTGCAAACAATCCAAATGTTCATCAACTAGTGAATGATAAGCAACCTGGTATTTCCATACAAGGACCACCACCCAACAATAAAGAGAAATAACATACTGATACACACTACAACATGGATGTCAAAATAATTATGCTGAATGAAAGAAGCTACCCCCCCAAAAGTGCATTCCATATGATTCATTAATATAAAATTTCAGAAAAATTCAAATGATCTATAATGAGAGAAAACAGATCAGTCATTTCCCGGAGCCTGGGGGGGGGGGATTACCATGGGGCAGCAAAAATTTCTGCAGGTGAGAGATATGTTCACTCTCAATTATGAAGGTGGTATGCATTACATCAAAAGTTATAAAACTTTTGATATAATGCAAAAGTTGTAACACTTAAAATATGTGCAGTTTACCGTACGTCATTTATACCTCAATACAGCTGTTTTTCAAAGGTGAAACAAGGTAAGATGGTTTACAAAAGGAGATGGGCGGTGCCATTTAGCTGTTAAAAAATCCAGTGAGTAGTAACAATACTGTTGACCCCAGGGAAGGGATGTTCCATAACAGACCCCAAAAGACAGATGCAAAGTAGCAGATACTCCAGTCCAGGTAGGAGAGAAAGAGTGTGAATAAAACTAGGCACAAACAAAAACCAAAAACTACTTGGGAAAGAAGAGGCCATCCCTGGGTGTGAGGTATAGGCTGAACAAAGATGGTTGGAGTGGGAATGGATAAAAGGAAGAATTTCATGATTAATAAACGTTCAGGAGAAGGACACGAATGCTGTCTGTTTTGTCCAAGTTAACTAAAGTTGGGGTTCCGGAGGACAAGAAAGCACGCCACCGACCAGTGAGGCCCCGCCTGAGGTCAGAGGTAGCCCCACCGCAGCAGGGTCACAAAGTCCAGTCTGAGTGAAAAAGCTCGAAATGAGCCAACACCAGAGCGCAGGCTCAAAAAAAAGTCCCACTAAATATTTAAAATCTTTATAAGGTTCAGAGCCAAACCAATTCCACTTTCAATTGTTTCACTAATTTCGAAAATCTGACAATATTCTCATGCACCTTACATAGAAAATACTTTCCTTTAAAACTACAATCAAAGTGCTGAAGTAATCTTAAAAGAAATCTCTACAAATGTTAGCAACATGAAAATTCCACCTATTAACATGGCAAGATATTTACTTTTTAGTAACCAATACTTCATACCTATATTTCATAAACACATGCTCTGGCACAACTATTTATCTGTAACAAGCTATGATCAGAATGAAGATCTACGTTGTGGAAGGACATCAAAAATGCAATATCTAAAGCTTTACATGTAGTAAGAATTAAGCTTTCATTGCCCTTATCAACAAGATTAATCTTATGAACCAAGAAATCATATCAACCCCAAATTCTAGTTCCATATCTACTCTTCTCAAAATCCACCCACCTTACACTCTCCCAGCTGCATGCACAAAGCTCCTTTGTCATTCAGCACATTTGGTCTGCATACCTGTTTGGAAGGTAGGATTCGCTCCAGGGTACATGTTGGGGGAATAGGCAGGAGCTGCTGCTGCGTAGCCCATGGGGAAACCAGCTGGAGAAAAACACACAGAACAATCTGATGTCATCATCTGAAGGAGTAACATGATTTTATAACCAGGGCTCCCCAAGACCCAGTCGTTCTTACCTTCTTCATCAGAACTCTAGACTGACTTAATAGGAGCCCAATAGCACTACGCTGGCTGAGCAGTTTCTACTAGTTATCTCCTTTCCTCAGAATTGTGACGGGTCACAATCATAATCATGTCTTTTAAACCTACGAGTAAATGCTTACAACTTTTCACAACTGAAAAATTCAGCACAGACTGAGTTGGAATGCAAAAAAAAAACCACATAGACATAGATAACAGTTTAGTGGTTGCCAGAGGGTAAGGGGGGTGGGAGATGAGGGGTGGGAGATGAGGGGTGGGAGATGAGGGTAAGGGGGATCGAATATATGGTGATGGAAGGAGAACTGACTCTGGGTGATGAACACACAATGGGATTTATAGATGATGTAATACAGAATTGTACACCTGAAATCTATGCAATTTTACTAACAATTGTCACCCCAATAAATTTAATAAAATAAAATTAAAAAACAAACAAACAAAAAAACAACAACAACCCAAGCTCAAGTCAGGAAACTCCCAATACTTCTATACTTCTGAAAGTTTTATTCAGGATTCTAACCCCATAATTTATTACTTAGCAATAGTAACAAGAGTGCTGAAGGGGCTCTAACTGGGACCACAGACACCCGAAACTGGGAAAAGCCAATCTCACAACCCACTTCCAACTTCATCTTTATTAATACAAATGAGGAATCCTTCATAAAAACTAAACCACAACGTTAATAATTCATGTGAATACAAAAGCGACATCAAATAAAACATTACGTGTTATAGTCAAAATCCTGGCCGCCAGCAGATGGAGAGTTATGCAGCAGCATTACGTCACATATAAAAAAAGAACAAGGCGAACCTCTGTGAGATGGTCTGGGATGCTGCCTACTAGAATACATCACATTGGTAAAGCAACGTGAACACCGCCTGCATCTCTACGTCAGAAAAGAACCCGCGATTCAGCCGTGAGGAGTGCATGGGCTCACCGTCTTCAGGAGCAGCACCGTCCGGGGCCACTTCTGCCTAACGAGGGTCTCCTATTACTGCCAATCCGTGCCCCACAGCTCCCCGCCGAGTTGAGATTTCAGGAAACGTGCATCACAGTCCCGAGGCCCTCCCTGCCCAGTCTACTTCCTCTCCACCGGGCCTTCACAAGTGTCATCCTCCCTGCAAACGTCTGCACTTCTGATTCCATCTGTGTTCGCCACCTCTTGTGTTATGAAGAAGAAATTAGAATGTATGGATTCAGCTGGCCTGGGGCATGCTATGGACTAAATGCTTATGTCCCCTCCAACCTTATATATTAAAACTGTAACTTCCAATGTGATGGCATTCGGAGATACTCAGCTGTAATCATTTCACAACATATACATATATTAAAGCATCACATTCACCTTAAAAAAGCCATGTTGTACCTAAATATATACAATTTTTGTCAACCATTCCCCAACAGAGCTGGGGGTAAAAAAAAGATCAATCAACATGCTGTCTACCTAGCAAAGGAAGACATCTAATGGACCACCTATGATGTTTAATACACTGTATTACATTGTATTAAAACAATAAAAATACACTGTATTAAAACAGATGTAAAAACAGTAGGCATGCCAAGAGATAGGACCATATGCCTGAAAAAACAAAGATAAAGACAAATTCACAACAGAAATGCACCACAAGTGATCCAGAGACTGTAGTCAGCCAATAAGGTCTTTAAAATAACCGTGAGTAGTAATCTTGGAAAAAACAGAAGATGGAGTAGATGAAAAGACTCAATTCAACACATGGGTTTTACAGCAAACTAGAGCAGAATTAGCAAAATGGAAGCAGGTAAGTATAAAATATCGACATTAAAGCTCAGAGAAATGGAAATACAAAAAAAGGTGCAAGAGACATGACACAGAATGAAATAATCTAAAATACTTATATGAGGTGTGACAATTAAGTTCGCGAACTCATCCCAGAAAAAGTGCTACATACCTCATTGCTGAGTATCACTATGGTCACCTTTGAAGTACTCCCCTTGGGAAGCTATGCACTGATGCCAGTGCCTAGTCTACCCTTCAAAGCAATTTTGGAACTCTTTTTCTGAAATGGTCACCACAGCTGTCATCGTATTACCCTTGATGTCCTGAATGTCATCAAAATGTCTTCCTTTCAATATTTCCTTTATCTTCAGGTAAAGAAAGAAATCATAGGGTGGCCCCCTATGACTAGATCAGGTGATTAAGGAGGGTGTTCCAATGCAGTTATTTGTTTAGTGGCTGAAAACTCCCTCACAGACAGTGCCATGTGAGCTGGTGCATTGTCGTGATGCAAAAGTAATGAATTGCTGGCGAAAAGTTCAGGTCGTTTTCATGTAACTTTTTCACACAGCCTTTCAGCACTTCCAAATAGTAAACTGTCTGTCCAGTTGGTACAAATTCATAATGAATAGCAACATCATTTTGACTCTTGATTTGGACTGACAGAACTTTTTTGTCGTGGAGAATTGTCTGACTTCCATTGTGCACTTTGAAGCTCAGTTTCAGGATCTTATTGGTACACCTATGTTCCATCACCAGTAGTAACACGGCCCAAAACATCGTCTTGCCTCTCCAAATGGTCTGGGCAAAACACATTCTCTTTGCTTTTGCTCATCAGAGCTTCAGGACCATATTTGCACATTTCTCATGCCAGGATTTTCAGTTAAGGTTTTCCCATCTCCTAATCAATGTTTACTTGGTCTGCTATGCTTCTCACAGTCAGTTGACAATTCCGACACACAACTTGACGAATTTTTGCAATGTTTTCATCAGTTCTGCTCGTTACTGGCTGCCCTGACCTCTCTTCATCACTGACGCGTTCTCTCCCCTCAGAAAAACATTAATCCATTTGTACACTGCCGTTTTCTTCACGGCATTATCCCCCATAAACTTGGACTGACATGTCCCTGATTTCACTTCCACTCTTGCCAAGTTTCACAAGAAATTTAATGTTTGTTCGTTGCTCTAATTCAAGCTCAGACATTCTCATGACAGCACACAAAAAACACAACAATAATGAATACCACTCAGCAAGACACTGCCACACATCAACACGAACACAGTTGAGACACTGATATACCAAGGTTATGAAACCTTACTGAGCTGTTTATACAGTGCTGCCAATGTAAGCGCACGGTGGTAAGTTCGTGAACTTAATTGTCACACCTCATAAATGGAGTTCCAGGAAAGAGAGAAAGGGGCAGAAAAAATATTTGAAGCGCTACTGCTACTGCTGGAAAAAATTAACCTCCAAGAGTCAAGACGCTCTGTGAGCACTAAGCAAAAACAACTACCAAAAAAAAAAAAAAAAAAAAAAGAAAATCACATCTAGTCACAGTATAGTAAAAACAAAGGTATTTTAAAAGCAGTGGGGAAGTTGGGGTGAGGGGATAGAGGAAGGACATATTAACTTCAAAGAAACAAAAATAATTCTGACAGAAATCAGAAGGCAATACAATTATATCTTTAAAGTGCTGAGAGAAAGTAACTGCCAAATTAATTTGCATGGTAGGCAGTGTGGTAGGCAAAAAAAACACACACCAAAAAGCCCCCCTCCCCTCACAAAGGTTACCTACCACACATCAAATTCCTGGAACCTGTAACTATTACCTTATTCAGAAAAGGGTCTTCATGGATAAATGCTAAGGATCTTAAGATCATCCTGGATTACCCAGGGGGGATCCTAAATCCAATGACAAGTGTCCTTATAAGAAACACACAGAGGGGCAGGTGGTTAGCTCAGGTGGTTAGAGTGCGGTGCTCTTAACACCAAGGTTGCCAGTTCGATCCCCACATGGACCACTGTGAGCTGCGCCCTCCACAACTAGATTGAAAAAACTACTTGACTTGGAGCTGATGGGTCCTGGAAAAACACACTTTAAATAAATTTTAAAAAAAGAAACAAACACACAGAGGAAATGTGACCACAGAAGCAGAAATTGGACAGATGTGGCCATAAGTCCACATGTCAATAAATGCTGAAAGTCGCCAGAAACTACAGGAGACAAGAAAGAATTCTCCCCTCAAGCCTCCAGAGGGAGTGATGCCCTGCTGACACCTTCATTTTGCATTTCTGACCTCCACTACTGTGAGAGAATAAATTTCTGTGGTTTTCAAGCCACCAACTTTGTGGTAATTTGTTATAGCAGCCACAGGTAACTAATACAATCAGCAAAAATATGCTCCAAAGATTAAAGTAAAATAAAAACATCTTCATAAACAAAAACAAAATTCAATGTTAGCAGACCTGCAACCAAAAAAACAAAAACAAAAACGAACAAATAAACAAAAGTCTAAAGGGAGCTGTCCCAGTTAAAGGAAAATGATCCAGACAGAAACATGTATTGACAGAAAGCAAGGAACAGCACTGCAAATAATAAATGTGTGCGTTAATATAAATGTTGACTGCACAAAGTAAAAATAGTGATGTCTTAATGCGTGGCAACAATAAACAAAAGGAGGAAGGGGGTAAAAATGTAATCTTTAGTCATCACTAGAATAGTAAAAGAATTTTTTTAAAACTTGACAGAAAAATTGCATAAAAAAGTATTAAATCAAGAGAAGAAAAAGAAAGTGAAAAAAGGTGCTATGAATTAGAAAATAATATTAATAGTACATGTAAACCGATTATATCAGTAATTACATTACTACAATTAAAAGAGGAAGTTGGGAAATGTTCCTTCTTTTTCATCAAATATAAATTTTCAATAGTTATAGACAAGCCTCTCCATTTGCTGGTGAGGATGTAAAATAGTATGAAAGCACTATTGTGTAACGTCTTGTCAGTTTTTGGTAATGAAGTTATGCTAGCCTCAAAATTCTGTAGGTGCATTAATTCCCTATATTGACACCACCTACCTTACCCCTGTATAAAATACCCAGAACGGTTACTAGTTCCTGCATTGAACCCTTGTTGACACAGACTTTCATGAGGGTCAAGGAGACTAAAAATACCAAAACCAAAAAAAAAAAATTGGCAAGATAGGTGTAAAGAAATTTCTTTTCAATGTAATTTCAAGATCAAAAAAAACAAAAAAACCCTTAAAAAGTATTTTACTCCAATGCTCTTGTTCTTGACCAGAGGTCAGCAAATACAGGCCACAGGACAAATGCAGCCCACTGTCTCCTTTCAGTTGCACTGAAACAGACACACTCAGTATTGTCGACTGCTGCTTTTATGCTGGAAAGACAGAGCTGAATAATTACCAGAGACAGTGTAACCCACAGATGCTAAAATATCTACTACCTAGACCTTTACACAAAGTTTGTCAGTCCCTGCTTTTGACCAACCAAAAAGCAGCAACAAAGTTTATGTACATATCTCAGTATCCTCACAGACTTGCCCAGATCCTTTTCCCTTTCAGAACCGGTTTATGACAGGCAATCAATGTTTTATTATACGGACTATCAGGTAATCCCTATTTCCCTGGCTGTGGATCCACTCAGGATTTTCTTCAATAATTTAGCTTCCTGCTTAAACTAGTGTTAATATTTTAAAGTAGTAGGTTTTATCACTAAATTACCTTTATCAATTATGGGAAACACTGTCACCCCTTTTCTGTAGTCTCTCTACTCAATCCTTCTGGCACTCTTAATTCTCCTCAAGTCTTCTCATTCTAACATCTCTATTTCTTAACCGGTCTATTTCCCCCCTTTCCTATTTCCCTGTTTAGCAATGTTTTGCCTGCAATTTAACCTGAATTTTGTTCAAATGCCTTTTTCTTTTCATTTAAGTTCTAGTTAGTTTTTTTTGTTCACCCAGTGTCTTTGTTCCTGTCGTGCGGGGCGGCCTGCGGGGTCTCTGCTCCCGCTCCCCACATAAGAACGCAGGATACGGTGAGGCCAACAAGAAACACCCACGGAGCCATAGGTAGGGGAGCCATACCACCACGGTCTCACTGGAGGCTGGGCCCACCGGACGCCGACCTGCCATCAGCTTTTCCAACCGACCGACCGACGACTCTTCTCCACTCTCTCAACTCTGTTCCTCTCTCTCGGCTCTCCTCTTCCGCTCAGCTCGGCTCTGCTCGGCTCCTCGGCAATCCTTCGTAGCCGCAGCAGTTATACCAGCAGCCAATTGGCTAACCGGCCACAGCCGACGGCCAATCAGCCACAGCCGACGGCCAATCAGCCACAGCCGACGGCCATTCACCACCCGAGCCAGCACCTTTCCACGTGAGGCCGAGAGCCTGTAAACTACTTTCTGGGGCTCTGTCCCCACAGTTCCCCTCTCATGTTTTCATTCTTTCTTTCACATCTTCAGCTATTCTAAACATGTTTGTGTGATGTGGTTTCTACTCGATGTTTTATTCCTGTAGTCTATCATGCCTGGTGACTCTTACTTCATGAATAATGTTATGTGTTTGATGAATAATTCTGCACTGTTCAAAGCAGTTTGTTGGCAACCCCAGAACCTAGACTGAGAAAACGTGCTCCCCAACAGTTCCGCACTTGCCCTGTCAGGTGCTCAGGGAACACTGCAGGCTGAAGATTGTTTCTTGTTAGTTTCTCATTATGGGCCACTGAGAAGTACAAATAATATAAAGTAGAGCCTCAAACACCCCTAAATGGTTACATATTCTTAGGAAAGATATCCCCCCTTCCCAGAGCCCAAGGAGAAACCAATTTCGTTCTGAGCCAGTGAATGGATTGTTTCCACCTACCTCTTCACTGCGATTATCACCCTCTGGAGGAACTAGACTAATGAGGGTTCCCACGTCAACTCCCAGCCTCACATGGGCCTATGGCCTCACTTCCTGTCCCCATGTGGGTTGTTTAAAACTACAAACAGCAAAATGCCCCCCAGGACAGGCATAACATCCGTTCAATGACCAAATGTGCTGGTTTATACATCTCTTTCATATTTAACTGCAGATATTTCTTTCTTGTAAGTTCAATTATATATATTTTTAAGGTTTATTCAATTTTCTAGGTTTTTTCCCCAATCAACAGGATTTTATGGTTATCTATTGCACCATTTTATCAAAACCCCAAATGAAACTGTAACATTACAAATTACTACTTGTTCAAAGTCACCAATTAGGACAAGCATTTGCTATTTTTGACCAGCCAGCTCCTATTCCCCAACATGTTGCTTCACCCCATCCCTCAAAGTACGTTTGACTAACTGGCGCTGATAAAGGTCAAGAATGTGCTCAGACCTAAATTCATCAGTGGACTCACCTCCCTGGACCAGGGATGGAAGCTGAGCCCAATCAGAACAAAGCACAGGACTGGTTTGAAAAGAGAAAAAGAAGGCTCTTGGGGCTTTCCTGTAGAGCAGAGATAAAGAAGCTAGTAGCAAAGGGACTGATACGAGGGGCTGAATATAGAGACCACAGGGGACAAGTGTGACCTGTGACCAACAGTGAGCCAATACTGAGGAAGTAATGCTAAGTCCAGGAAGGACAAAAACTAGATCCTAGTCCCAAACCACTGAAGCTACCAGAGCCCTTGATTTTCCAGTTCCATGAGCAACACATTTTCTTCCTTGTCTAAGCCACTTTGAGCTGGGTTTGTCAACTGAAGGCATTCTTAGTAACCTGGAAATTTGCCAAGTGTTCAAAGTTCAATAATGGAAACAAAATTGTACTTGCTTACCTGGATAACCAATTCCTTTGGCATTTGCATAGGGAACTCCAGAAGAACCAGGGCTATAAACAGGATTCATGACTTCAAGAACTAAAAAGGGGGGAAAAAGTGATTTAGTCAAACGTCTTTGTTCTCAGGTTTCTCTCCAGAACCAGTGTCTCAAAAGAGCAGGTAGCAAGTCCTTCCTCTCCTTTACATAAACAAGGCATCTCATGCTGCTGCCAACCAAGACAACAGAAAAGCAGCAGCCCAGTCCTGACACCAACCAGGATGCTGTAATCTTTCCTTGACCACAGCTTCAGTCCATCAGAAGGTAAGTGAAAAGTATTCTCTATGTCCCTGCTTAAAACAGTGAAATCTGTAAATAACCTGAATGTCCTTGTAAGAGAATAGTTAAGTAAACCAGCTCTATCCAGAACATGAAATATGTCATGCAGTTGCTTTTTGAGTGTTTAAAAATAAAATATTTACACAATATTAAGTTAAAAATGAAGGGTACAATACTGCATTATGCAATACGATCCCAAATTTGCACGTACATGTGCACCACCAGCACAAATAGGAAAAAAACTGGGAGGAAATAAAAATATGAAGACTGATTGTCTCTAGATAGGGTGGGTCTGGTGTTCTCTTTGCACTTTTCTCTATTTCTTAAATAACTTCTGTTAAATATACATATATTTTCTTATAAAGACAAATTAGCTACAGTCCACCATTCAATATTCTATCCTGCATAATCTTTTTTTTTCCTGAAGGGTTCAAGAACTTGCACAGCTACAATGATTTTACCTCTCTCTCAATAGAAATAAGATTGTCTTTATTATCTCCAGCAAGCTCCTCTGAATTTTATCACCCAGTGTATTCTTAAAATGTGAGCTTAATTAAGACTATTCAGTATTCCTCATCTAGTAAATCACTCACTAATCTATGTGGTAGTAAAGATTAGGGCAATCTTCAAGTTAACAATAAAAACAGCATGGGGGGGGAGGCAACAGGTAGTACATGGGAACTCTACTTTCTGCTCAAACTTGCTGTGAACCTAAAACTGCTCTAAAACACAAGCTCTATTTAAAAAATAAAAACAAGAACACATAAAATGCACCTGCATTTACTTGTTTAGCCTTCCCTACCACATCCCCAACTAACATATCCCTATGCAAGCAGGGAACAGTGACTGGGTCCTGTTTATTGCAGTACCACCAGCACCAAAACCAATGGCACAAAACAGGTGCAACTAGTTGCTGACTTTCAAAAAATACATACACACCGCAAAACACCCTAAGTTTCAAATTCCATTACAAAGACAAAACACAAAAACAAACCACTTCAAATTTTCAGCTCACCTGACTCATTTAGAATATTCACAACTAAGCAGTTCAGTTCACCAAAAAAATATGCTTAGTCTTTGTAACATGTTCTAGTCTACATCAGGAACAAACTGGGGACATCAATGACTGGGACATTACTACCTGGATAGCTGTCTAATTTTTTTACACTTCTAAACCAAAACCCCATGCCAGTGTGCAGTGACAGCTACAACTAGCGCTGAAAGAAAGTCTAGGTCCATGCTATCCAACAGGACTTCCTGCAACCAGGCAGACGTTCTCTGTGACACTGAATGAGAAAACACAAAGTGCACTTCAGGAATACTGAGCAGGAATATGTGTCTGGAGCTTTAGGATACTTGCAGGGAATCAGCAAAGATGATTTTGGAGACAAAGGTTAGGTTAGAACCATCATGTGGAAACCCTTAAACGTGGGGTTGAGCAGGAGATGTCACCTAGTAGGTAACGAAGCTCACGAATAGCACAGCAGTTGGAAATAAGACTTAGCATCTGAGCTGGCAATTCCATTCCTAGGTGGAAGCTGCCCAAGAGAAGTGAAAATACACACTGACACAAAAACTTGTACGTGACTGTTTATAAAAGCATTATTCATAATAGCCAAAAACTGTAAATAACTCAAAGCACTGAACACCACAATGACCTGACTTACAATCTAAACCAATAAAATTCTACTCTTTATTTGCCATGAAAAAATCTATAGAATTGCATTTGAATTCTAAATACCATTAATTCCAAACTACTCAAGAGGTTACCTTTCCTGAAAACACTTTTACTTCCGCAGAGGCTAATAATAGAGATTTCCTAAAGTGATTAAAAAAATTTAATGAATTAAAAATTATAGGTAAGAAAACATGGTAACAGGATTGATCAAAGAAAATGTTGCAGTTCCCTCTCCAGTTCAACAAAAGGACTTGCACTAGGTAATACAAAGACAAGGTCTGTGAACTAGTGTCAAACAGCTCCTTAAGTTACTTGTTCAAGTGACAAGAGATTCCCCAAGACTGTGTGCCTCAAGGGCAGGGAAAATACCTTTCAGCCCTGTCTACCTGCCTCTCACTGGTGCATGGCACAGAGGTGGCTCATACGTATCCTCTGAATGTTCTTGAAGAACTATCCAACAGAAAACATAGGACTTTTCAAATATGTTGAGACATTTACTTATATTCTAACTGAGAATTATTGAAATACATCTGTTTATTGGTTAGTGAATATGAAAGCTGAACCCACTGATCAATCTTAACATCACTAAGAGTCAAATTATTTAACATTATGTGCATCTTCATGTGATGGAATTACTCTGCATTATCTAAGGTGTACAGCTCCAAAAACACTACAATCTGAATCTAATGGAGCCTACACATCTAACTTCTAGTTTACAGGAAAAGACAGGAGTTGGAGGAATACGCTGAAAACTACCATGAAGCAATCATGAACCCAAAAGGTGGGGCTTTCTAGGACAAATGACCCAGTTTCTTCAGTAAGTCAATGGTCTGAAAAAAGTTGTGGGGGCAGGGAACCAGCTGTTGAAGCTGATCTCACACTGCCTCTTCTCTATGTGAGTAAAGCGTTGGTCCATAACAAAACAAAACAAAACAAAACAAAAAAAAGTTGTGGGGGTAGGGAGGACAGTTTTAGATTAAAACAAATTTTGACATAAAGGCCATAAGTGGATTTTGTTTGGATCCTGGTTTACATTGAAAAAAACTGTAAAAAGGTATTTTAGAGATTTTTGGATAAACCGAATACGGAGTAGGTAGGTATCAAATGGCATTAAACAACTGTTGTTAATTTTGTTAGGTGTGATAATAGTATTTTGGTTATGTAAAGGTGTATTATTTTTTAGAAATACATACGAAAGCCTATAAGGATAAAAATGACATGTCTATAATTTAAAATATTTCTACCAAAAAAAGGGAAACTACAGCAAAATGCTAATCACTGTTACATGGAGATGTTGGGTACATGGCTGTACATTGTATTGTTAGACTTTTTTAATTTTCATAATGAAAAAGTAAAGGGAAAAAACCACCATCACTACTGTGCCTGGGATTCTAATTCCACTGGCCACTCAGAAACTCCCAATTTCTCAGTCTGATTTGGTATAGACCATGGATCCCAATTCCAAGGCTGGATCCAGAGGGTAAACTTTTTTGTTTCCCATTCGGAATGACTCAACTGTCAGAATTCCTATCAGTAGTTTGACACCTGCATCATAAATCTCAGATTTACCTTTAAAAAGATGACAGCAAAAATTCTTCCATTTGAAAATCCAATAATAAGAGGGAAAGTATATTTAAGACCCATGACTGTACTATTTTCTCTAGTTTCAAAACATGCCATGACCTAAACAAAGTTCCCATACAAAATAGTAATTACAAAATTTTAAAGGCCTTATACATTAACAGCTCATATCAACAAAATTAATCTCAAGGGACTTAAATTCTATCTCTGAGACACCAATATACAATACCCTTTAGTACAATCAATATTGGCAATTCTCAGTAATGTCTGCTATCATCAAGAAGAGTATAGAAGAAAGCTCTCAACTCCCTCAAACTTGACCTCACTACCAAGGTTTGCAATCTATTGGGAGAAACTCATGTATTTCTGCTCAGAACTGGAATGACTTCAAAGGTATACAGTAGAACACAGACATGAGAAAACTATTACTCTATCATACTGGTGTACTGTTTTAAAATTTTTCTCAACAGATCCAGGTAAAGAAGTTATTTATGTAAGAAAAGTTTGGTTGATAAAAATTTCCCTTTAAACTACCTGCAAAAAGTTAAAGTAATATTTTTAAAATATACTTAAGATTTTTTTTTCCAATTCTAATCCTCTGCTTCTTGCCATTAACACTATTCATTGTCCCCATATTTGAAAATTCAGATAGTTCTGGCTTTATCATTCTGTCTAACCTTAAAATGGAAATGAGTTGAAAAGCAGTTGTAGAGCAGAATAACCAAAAATCGTAACAAACATAACAGGGCCCCAAGTGAGGGCAGGAGCAGCAACAACCGATGGTGCTTCCTCCTTCCTCTTGGGTTGCAGGCACCTGCCCAACATAGCCCAATCCTTCCATTATTCCGAAAGGCAGGAGGCAGAAAGGGGGTGCGCTACCTCCTTGGCATTTCCAGTCACCACCAACACCCAGCAGAACGGAAGGATGAAGCTGTCTCCAATTTTCTTAAAGCCTTCAGGGACCTCTACCAGACCTGAGTTTCACAACACGACTAAACGTTTTTAAGTAACATACGCGAACTGTATCTACAAGCCCGCTTAGGTTAAGAACACAAATCTCCAGTGAACAGCCTTGAATTGTGCAAGTCTAGGATGTCAATGAAGAAAAATCCACTACTTCATTTGCCAAAGTTTAAAAATGTGTCCCTATTATCAAAAACAAAAACTTTTAATCTAGCTTTTCACAGACTGTTTGGGAAAATAATGTCAAACCATAAAAGGATGACTTAAAATTTTAAGGAGTCGGAACTAAACAAACTTTTTCATTTTTAAAATTTTCTTGCATGCCAAAACACTCCAAAATATTTTATGTATGACTTTAATGAAACATTAACTCATACGTTAAATGTACACATATACACTATAAAGAGAAAGACCCTATTTGTGGACGCGTCCTAAATGTCTCTTTTTCAAACTTAACCCAAACAGGCCCAGGAAACGTCCTTTTTGAAGAAAACATTAAAAGCCTTTCAAGTCGGATGGCGAACACTAAGCTTCTGCCAGGCAAATAATTTTACTTTGTAGGTAGTTTACACACTTGAATTAAAATCTTAACGTAAACCTAAGTTACAGAAATAACTCGTTGCTCCCCCATTTTTCATCCATTTTCCTGATCTGGTCTAACTCGGACCTTAAAAAGGCACAGAAAGCATTCTTGTGCAATGACTCCACCTGGGCAGCGGCCCCCGCCGCCCACACCGCACCTGCCCACGCCCAGCTCCGCCACCCAGTCTCCGCGTCCCAGGCCCCCCAACCCGGCCCGGCCCTGCGGGACAAAGCGCAGTGGGTCCCTTCCGGGGCGCGGAGCGACCGGAGCGGCGGGCTCGACCTTGGCGCCGCCCCAGGCCCGCCGCACAAAGCACCGCACTTCCGGCAGGCCAGCGAGGCTAGCCCCGGCCCGAGCTCGCTGCCCGCTCCGCTTGGCGGCTCCCTCCGCAACTCACCGCGCCGCGACGGCGGCGGCGGCCTGCGCCACGGGGACCAGCGCACGCCGGCCCGGGGCGGGCTTGGCGTTGGGTCTGTGCGAGGGGAGAGCGCCGCGGAGGCCTGCTCTGATGCAAGGACTGAGCCGCGATGTCCCCGTCTCTGCCGCTGCTTGGCCTGGCCCGCCTCTCCGCAACCCGCGCTCCCCGCCGAAGCTGCGCAGCCACCGGCCGCCGACCTCACTTCCGCCTGGAGCGCGCCGTGGCGGGAGCGCACCGGCACGTGACTCAACGGCGCCTTCCGGGTTCGTATGGCGACGTGCGCGCTCCCGTCGGCGTCTGAGACGCGCTCGCATCTAGAGACCCCGAGGATCCACGTGATGTGAGGAGCGTAGAGAGCGTGTAGTCAGAGGCTGTTGCGCTGCTGCGGAAGGGTGTCTCTCTTGACCCTTCCCAATAAACGCTCGTATGAAATGTTCTTCAAGCTATTTTTGCGCACCTAATGATGCAGTGTGGAAGGAAGAACATGTTGGAACATAATTGTAGCGTTATATTAACGTCTTATGATAAAAGTATATTTGATTTCGTATATTTAAAACAGCCGCTGCCCTGCAGAAACATTCCTTTAAACGCAGCCTCAAGGGCGTGATGCTGGCTGTGACCCACTCCTAGCTGTGATGCTCAATGATGACAGCAGAACTCCAGGCTCCACTCCTGCAGCTATGGCTGATCTAGTGGGGGTGGGGTAAGTAGTACCCCACCAAGAGCACGCCTCACCAACAAATGCACAGGTACTGCACAGTGGTCACCAGCATGGGCACAGCACTCGCTTTGCCCGTCACTGTTTTCAATGTTCTGCATTCATTAAGTCGTTTAATACTCATAATAAATCATTTTACAAATGAAGAAATTAAGGCACAAAGAGATTCACAAACTTCTTCAAAAACACACACTAACTTCTGGCTTCAGAGCTTGTGTTCTTAAAGGAGGATTTCTGGCTTTTAGCTTTCTCATGTTGACCCCAAGAAGGAATATATCTGCCAAAAAGGACTCCTCCTGGTTAACTGGGCACAAATTCAGTCAGAGTCTAGCAGTGTGGCGATAGAGCCAGGAGTGCAGTTTCCAGGATCTCGGCCTCACATGGAAAGGTGCCGGCTCAGGTAGTAAATGGCCATCAACTGTAGCTAGTTGGCCATCAGCTGTAACCAGTGAGCCATTGGCCACTAGTATAACTGCTGTGGCTACGCTAGCAAAAAAATGGGGGCTAGCAAGAAGATAGTGGCTGAGCTAGCAAGAGCGGATTCCAGTTAATTGGGCGGATTGCAACTAGCAAGTGGGTTTGGTTGGTTGACAGAGAAGCGGACAGCAGGTTGCAGGTCATGTGGATCCAGCCTCCAGTGAGACTATACTGCCTCCAGTGAGACTATAGTGGTATGACTCCCCTATCTGTGGCTCCGTGGATGTTCCTTTTTGGCCTCACCATATCCTATGTTCTTATGTGGAGAGCCAGAGCTGAGACCCTGCAGGCCGCCCCGCATGACTAGCAGCCATTGTTTACAGAGGCCTCTGATACACGCTGCATATAAGGGAAAAGCCACAAACTGAGCTGCCAAGCCTCCTGCATTGAGGTCCTGCCTTCTGAGCCCAATCTTATAAAGGAGTTCCTGGGATCATATCTTGACCGTTGGGCTGGGACCCCTGGGCAATCAGAGGTGTGCAGCTATATCCTCGTTTGCATCTT
Organism: Rhinolophus sinicus; assembly: GCF_057876585.1. Lineage (NCBI taxonomy): Eukaryota > Metazoa > Chordata > Mammalia > Chiroptera > Rhinolophidae > Rhinolophus > Rhinolophus sinicus. The sequence goes on from NC_142501.1 coordinate 94,800,161, forward strand.
CACAAACCAATCAGAGCAGCTGCATAGCAAACAATCAGGACTAGTGATTCTAACTAGTCAGGACAATGCAATTAGGACCAATCAAACTGTGCAAATTTGGATTCCTCGTTTACATAAAAATGGACCAGTCAAAAGGGCAGGCACTTTCTCTTTGTTTAGTGAGCTTTCTCTTTGGAGGAGGGGAGGACCTGTGCTTTCAGCTTCCCCTGGAGGCTGTATTTCTCCATTCACCTAAATGAAGTCTCTTCTTTTATTGTACCACAGATTAGGGACTCCTATTGGCATTGGATTGGTGGCAGTGACCTTTTGTTGACACTCAGAACTCCTCTCACTGTCTCTGCATCATTAATAGGACCCACAAGTTCCCTGCTGGAACTCAGAGTCTGCCTTGGAGGGAGGTGGAGGAGTCCTGTGATACAGGCTGGATTGGGTCATCTGGCTATGGCCCAGAGAGAGTAGGACAACCCTGTGGGTCTGCACGCAACAGAAAGTATCCAGGCAGTCTACCTTGCCCTTACCAAATAGAGAACAACCTGATCTCGAGAACACACCTTACAGTTCTTAAAGACTCTACTTGGCATACTTGCCATCTATAAGATTTCATTGCAAGTTAAAATAGTTGCAAAGGATGTGAGTTCTGGCACACTGTAAATGTAGGCAGTTTTAAATAAAACTGTCACTCGTTAAAACATCTCTGTTACAATATAGAAACCATGGTGATTTGATTTCTCTATTTTCCATTCTAAAAATATGTGAATGAGTTCTATAAAATATGAAATTGCATTGTTTCTTTTTATTATTGAACTCCTGCTTCCATTCCACTGCCCATACAGAATTTTCCCTAATATATTTGTGTGTTAAGCATCTTTTAAAACAATCATTTGTATCTGTCAGGATAGCTAGGAAATGCTGCAGTAACAACCAGCCCAAAATCTCAGTGTCTTCACCCAACAGAAGTTTATTTCTCTTAAGCATCAGGCCCAGAGCAAGTGGAATCATCTAAATAAGTACACATGAAAAATAAATAAGAGAATTCAGCAAGAAGCAATAATCAAATTTAAAAAATAGCTGTCATGTATTTAAATAACAACTAGTTAAAAGATGTAATGGAAGAAAGTTACATTTTGTACAAGGTTACTTATAGGGAAAATAAACAAATATATAAAAGTAATATAATATCTAGCAATAAAATTTTTAAAGAATTGTGCAAGATCTATATGAATAAAAGTTTAAAGAACTACCAAAGGGCACAAAAGAACATGGAGAAAAACATCATATTGTAGCATAAGTAGATTTAATATCAGAATAATGTCAATGCTCCCTAAATTAATTTATGAATTTAATACAATTCCTATAGAAGACCAATAATTATTTTTAACTAGATAAAGTGATTCTAATTTATATATAGGAAAAAAATCAACAAGAAAAATCAAAAGCAAGAATATCTGCCAGGAAAACTTTGAAAATAAAGAGTAATAGGAAGGTGCTCCTAGACCTCCCAGATAAGAAGACAGATTTAAAAGCCTCAATCAATAAAACAATGTGTCACTGAAACATAAACAGACAGACAGATTAAATTTAACAGAAAATCTAGAAATACATCCAAATAGTTTTGGAAAGTTGGTATCTGATCAAGTAGCATCTCAAATCACTGGGGATAAAGATAGAATGTTTAATAAATGGTATTTGGACAAAAATATGGCCATCTGAAAAAAATATAAAATTAGATCTATACCTTACACCATACCAAAATAAAATCCAAATAAAAAAAGATATAAATGTACAATGGAATCATAAAAGTACAAGAAGTAAACATATGAAAATTGCTCTTTAATTTTGGCGTAAAGGAGACCTTTCTGACAACCTCTCAAAATCCAGAAGCCATGACTACGAAAAACTTCACTTTGGCAAAATGCACCATGAGCATAGTCAAAAGACAAATTATCTAAAAAGAAGAAATAGTTCCAACACATATCATAGAAAAGGGCTAATAATAATCAAAGAGCTTCCAGAAGTCAATAGAAAAGAAAAAGACATACTACAACTCAACAGAAAAATGAGGAGGTTTCACAGAAAAGACAGTAAATAGCTCTTAATCATTTGGGGGGGGTGGGAAATCAACCTCACTTGTAAAAAAAAAAAAAAAGAAAAATGCAAGTTAAAATTCATTGAGATAGCATTTTTCAGCTATTTGATTGGCAAGCATCAAAAAATTGACAGTGCACTCTATGGAGAAGGAGGCACATTTCTGAATTGGAGAGGGGGGCCATTTGATGAGGTGTATCAAGACGTATAGACACAAAATTTTGACCCAACAGTTCCACTTTCGGGAGTTTGTCTACAGAGATTCTTGCTGATATGTAAAATGAAACATTTTCAAGCTTATTCATTGTAGCATTGTTCATAGTGGCAAAATACTGGAAATAACCTTAGTGTGCATCACAAGGGGACTGACTGAATATACTCTGGTTCCTCCATACAATGAATTACTCTGTAATTTAAAGAGAAATGAGCAGCCTTTCTGTATACTGAAATGGAAATATCTTCAATGTAGACTATTAAATGAACAAAGCAAAAGGTAGAACTGTTGTTACGGACTGAATTGTGTTCTCCCACCCCCAAATTCATGTGTTGAAGCCCTAACCCCAGTATCTCAGAATGTGATTGTATTTGCAGATAGGGCCTTTAGAAAAGGTGATTACAGTTAAAAGAGGTCAGTAGAGTGGGCCTTAATCCAATGTGACTGGTGTTTTTATAAAAAGAGGGGATTAGGATACAGACAACACAGGATTTATGGACAACCACGTGAAGACACAATGAGAAAGTGACCATCCACAAGCAGAGAGGCCTCAGGAGAAACCAAACCTGCTGGCACCTTGATCTTGGACTTCCAGCCTCCAGGACTCCAAGTAAACTTCTATTGTTTAAACTGTCTTGTCTGTGGTATTTGTTATGGCAGCCATAGCCAACTAACACAACTGTGTTAAAGAACATTGTGTAAAAAGAAGGAAAAGAAAAAAGCATATTTGTATTTACTCATATACAAATACAGAAATAGTTTTAAAAATTTAAGAAATAACAGCAGTGATTACCTGTGGTGAGGCTAGGTAAAGAGTGGGCCCTGAGCAAATGACAGACAGGGGTGAGAGGATAATTTTCTTTTTTGTAAACTTTTAAAATTTTTAAAAGAAAAGTTTTTACAGTTTAATTTTCAACAAAGGTTGACATACATTATTATATTAGTTGCAGGTGTACAACATAGTGAGTAAACATTTATATAATTTACGAAGTGATCACCCCAATAAGTCTAGTACCCATCTCACATCATACATAATTATAATATTGTTGATTATATTTTCTATGCTGCACTTTACAACCCTGTGACTATTTTTATAACTGGCAATTTATACTTCTTAATCCCTTTCACCTTTTTCAACTGTCCCCCCCAACCACACTCCCAAAATATCAATTTGTTCTCTGTATCAATGAATTCGTTTCTGTTTTGTTTGTTCATTTGTTTTTTAGACTCTACATATAAGTGAAATCATATGGGATTCATCTTTCTCTGTCTGAGTTATTTCAGTTAGCATAATAACTTAGCATAATACCCTCCAGGTCCATCCATGTTGTTGCAAATGGCAAGACATATATGTGTGTGTGTGTGTGTGTGTGTTTGTGTGTATGTGTATAAATATATATATATATATATATATATATATATATATATATGTATATATATATATATATATATATATATATATATATATATATCACTCCTTTACCCATTCATCTATCAATGGGCATTTTGGTTGTTTCCATATCTTGGCTATTGTAAATAATGCTGCAATGAACACAAGGATGCATATATCTTTTTGGATTTCTTCAGGTAAATGTTTAATATTTTTCAGATAAATACCCAGAAGTGGAATTGCTGGGTCATAAGGTAGTTCTGGTTTTAATTTTTTGAGGGACACCATACTATTTTCCATAGTGGCTGCACAAATTTGCAGTCCTACCAATGCTGTACAAGGGCTCAATTTCTCCGCATCCTTGTCAACACTTGTTGTTTGCTGATTAATTGATGATAGACATTCTGACAGGTGTGAGGTGGTATCTCACTGGGGTTTTAATTTGCATTTCTCTGGTGATTAGTGACATTGAGCATCTTTTCACATGTCTATTTGCCATTTATATGTCCTCTTTGGAGAAATGTCTATTCAGGTCCTCTGCCCATTGTTTTGATCAGATTGTTTGGATTTTTGAAGGAGGGTGCTAAGTTGTATGAGTTCTTTATATATTTTAGATATTAATCCATTATTGGTTATATCATTAGTGAATATGTTCTCCCATTCAATAGGTTGTAATTTCATTTTGTTGATGGTTTCCTTCACTGTACAAAAACTTTTTACTTTGATGTAGTCCCAGTTGTTTATTTTTTCTTTTGTTGCCCTGCCCAAAGAGACATATCCAAACATATATCTATATATGTATATATAGATATACATATAGGTATAGATGACAGATAGGCATGTAGATAGATAGATGTATAGATAGATGCAGGCAATGTCAAAGAGTTTACTGCCTATGTTTTCTTCTAGGAAATGGTTTCAGGTCTTACACTTAAGCCTTTAACACAGTTTGAGTTTATTTTTGTATATGTAAAAAAAAGTGGTCTGCTTTTATTTTTTTGCATGTATCTGTCCAGTTTTCCCAACACCATTTGTTGAATAGACTGTCTTTACCCCATTGCATATTCTTGCTCTTTTGTCATAGATTAATTGAACATATAGGCGTAGGTTTATTTCTGGGCTTTCTATTCTGTCCCATTGATTTCTGTGTCTGTTTTTATGCCAGCACCATGATGTTTTGATTACTATAGCCTGTAGTATAATTTAATATCAGGTAGCGTGATACCTCCACCTTTGTTCTTCTTTCTCAAGATTGCTTTAGTTGTTTTGAGTCTTTTGTGGTTCCATATAAATTTTAGGATTATTTGTTATAGTTGTGTGAAAATTGAAATTAGTGTTTTGATAGGAAATGAATTGAATCTCTAGATTAGTTTGGGTAGTATGGATATTTTAATATTGTTAATTCATTTAATCCATAAGCAAAGTATATGAGAAGGATAATTTTCAAAGTTTGTTTATCTTTTTAACTATATAAAACATACTAAAAATTTAATTAAAAATAAATGAAAGTCTAACATTGTGGTGGGAGTGTAAAAGGGAGTGCATAGTCATTTTGGGGAAAGGTCCTGTCATTTTTTAAAAAAAACTAAATATACACCCATCCTATCACCAATTTATGTATCTGCCAAAGATAGATTCATGCAACAAACGGTACAGTGATGTCCATAACAATTTTTTTGACAATAGGCAAAAACTGGAATGAGTCCACCCATCTGTCATCAGGAGAACAGCCAAACAAGTTCAATGATGTGCCAGCACTGCTTACAGCATCTTTTTCTGGCTCCTGAAAGCCAAAGGACGCTTTATCAGGAATTTGGCAAGCCATTTCTCAGGCACAGCCATTATTAAATTATAGAAACTTCATGTTAAAAACAAAAGGAACAAATCCTAAAAACTCATCCAGTCCTAATTATTTTATTTTTGCCTCTGCCTTTAGTCTCTTTGCTGTGTTTGAGCTGCCTGTGGAAATGCCTCAAGACACGGGGCTGCAGGGCTGGTCTTCCACCCTCCTTCAGTGACATCACATTAGTAACCTGAAACCACCGAGGTAGGAATATTACATCATGCATCTCATTAACTAATACTAATCAGGGCTTGATTTACTGTTTTGTTAATTTTACTGATGTCAAAAAAATGTCGCTGCTACCAATCCATTGCCAAAAGTTCCCTAATCCAGGGTTTGGTAAAAGAAGAAACTTCATTCAGGCAACAGTTTGCTCACCAGGGAAATGCAACCTCCAGAAGCAACTGTAAATGTGCTCACCCAAGACAACGGGGAGGTCTGCTAACATGAAGTGCTCACCCTATTCCCTGATTGGTCCATTTTTATGCAAATGAGAAATCCAAATTTGCACAGTTTGATTAGTTAAAATAACACGGTCCTGATTGGTCAGAATCACACTGATTGGTTGTTATGAAGATAGATACTCTGATTGGTCAATACAGATGCATATAAGGATATAACTGGAACCTCTGGTTGGATGGGGAAGGTCTCAGCCCTTTGGTCAACATATGATTCCAGGAATTCCTTTATAAGATTGAGCTCAGGAGGCAGGAACACAAACAGAAGGCGTGGCAGTTCAGTCTGTGGCTTTCCCTGATATGCAGCATGTGTGAGATACCTCTGTAACAATGGCTGCTAGATCCTGATTTTGAATTTGGGCCCAGTTAACCACAAGCGGTCCTTCTTGGCACATATATTCCTTCTAAGTGTCCACATTACCCCTTTGGATCAAAACCTTTTCTCAGACAATGGTGATGATTGATCAGGTCAGTTTGTCCAGTGTCAGTGCCAGAGTGGTTTCGCTACCTGCTCTGGATCGACTTAATTCCTTGGTGGGACTCTTGTGGTTGGGCAGTAGCCAAAAGAGCTACTGGACCATTTACTTACAAGATGTTTCTCAGGCACCTGACAGATTTGAAGGAATTTACAGTCTCTTGTAAAAGCAGCCAGAAAAATTTGGGAAAGGTTGTAAAATCAGGAGAAACCAGGGATGATTGGCAAACGATATTTAGTATCAGGAGTAAATATTTTGACCATCTTGGATTACAAACACGAAAGAGATGCAGTGGCTTGATAGATAATTTCTATCCTTCATGCAACAGCTGCTCGAGTTTTTATAAGGGACTTTGACACCTGGTTGTACAGCACATCAGTAGTTTAACAGTGAAGTACATTAAACAAATTAGAACAATGAGTAGAACAATTTGCAACCCAGATGTTAAAATAGCCCTGAGTCCAGTTGGGCACCAGCTGAAAATATCAGAAAATTTAAATCCTAACCAGCCAGTGGTACCAGAGGCATAACTGGAATGCTTCTTAAGAGATTTGGCAAGTCTAAGACGTTTCTTATTTCTAATTCTACTTGAGATGAAGTATTCATCCAGGTACAGCAGGAGGTATTAGCAATGACACAAACTCCCCCTTGGGCTGCGATCAAATAATTAAGGGCAACTCTATCATTGAGGACCACATGAGCTACTGTCCAATGATGTTTTGAGCTCAAATATCTCTAGTGGCTGAGCTAGGGATTTGGTTGACAATTCTGGTTAGGTTTTGCATCATTACATCTAACTGAGGGGTGAGACGGTCAGCCCATGAACTCATAATCCCAAGAAAGATGTTGAGCCCATCTGAATGCCAAACTTCTACCTGCCATCACCTTGGAATGGTCAAGATTCAGCTACATCTGAGAAAAGTTCAAAGGAATAGGGCTGGTGGAAATCAGGAGCTATAACTAAAACCATAGTCTTATACACTTTCTATTGATGACATTTGAAATTATACAATGGAAGATGACGACACAGAAATGGTGGTGTGAGGAGTGCTTCCTAAAATCTCCCCTGGAAGTTACAACAGATTGAATAGCTGTAATTCAACAAAGGATTCTCTGCTCATCACACAGGAATGCCTGAGAAACCTGCACATCAAATCACCTGAAGGTGATGAAATTTGGCGGCAGGGGAGGAGGGAAAGGGAAAGTGCAGAGATGCAGGCCCTAGGGCCCCCATGTTGCAAACTGAAGCACCCTGCAGCCTCAGGAGAGGGAAGAATCCAAGCTGCAGACACACTCCCTGTGGCCCACAGTCCTGCCTGAGGGATCAGCATATAAGATGGCTGAACCTAGCATTCAGGGCAGAGACCTCAAGTGAGAACTGTGGCTTAAGCCCTCTCTGCCAGGCAGAAAACAGAAAACAAAGACACAGAGCCTGGCCACCTCCCCCGACCACCACCAGTAACCCTACAAGAGCTTGCCCCACACTTATCCTCTCAGTGTTAGAAGCAGGCCCCACAAGAAATGTAGCAGTATCAGATTATCAAGGCTGAATATCTACAGCCTTGAGAACTAGAGCAATGGTGCCTCAGATGCAGATGCACACTCTGGTGATAGGGAAAGAGCTGTGGGGGCGGGAAAGCTCTGGGCTGGTCAGAGCCACAAATGCATGAGCTGCCTCTAACAACCCACCCTGCCCCCACCTTTCTGGGCAGATCTCTTCAGGGCACCTAGAGCAACGGAGACACACACAGGCTCAGCATCAGGCAGCAGGGGCAGCACTGAGATTTCAGAAGCTTAGAATTTATCACTCTCCACATCTCCCCATGGAAGTGGTGCCCTGAGAGCCAGGTGACCTGCTCACAAAGGAGAATCCCACCTTCCAGAACAAAAAATGAAAATAGTTTACGAGACCTGTGGGGCAACAACATTCACATCATAGGAATACCAGGAGGAGAAGAGAGGGATCAAGGGATCAAGGACATATTTGAGAAATAATGACCAAAAACTTCCTAACCTGGTGCAGGAAATTGACACACAAGCCCAGGAAGCGCAAAGAGTTCCAAATAAGATGAACACAAACAGGCCCACACCAACACACATCATAGTTAAAATGGCAAAGGTTAAAATGACAAAGAGATAATCCTAAAAGCAGCAAGAGTAAGAGAGCTAGTTAATTACAAGGAGCTCCCATAAGACTACTGTGGGGACAGAGCCCCAGAAAGCAGTTTCCAGGTTCTCGGCCTCACATAGAAAGGTGCTGGCTCGGGTGGTAGATGGCTGTCAGCTCTGGCTAGCTGGAAGTCAGCTGTAACCATTGAGCCCTTAGCCACTAATATAACTGCTGTGGCTATGGAGGGAAGGAGAGCACAGTAGAGCAGAGTTGAGGAGAGTGGAGGAGAGTCGTAGGTCAGTTGGCAGAAAAGCGGACAGCAGGTCGCACGTCATGTGAACCTAGCCTCCAGTGAGACCACAGTGGTATGACTTACCTACCTATGGCTCCGTGGGTGTTCCTTTTGGACCTAGCCACATCCTGCGTTCTTATGCAGGGAGCAGGAGTAGACGCAGGCCACCCCACACGACACCTGTGTTCTTGTGCAGGGAGTGGGAGCAGAGACCCCGCATGACACCCTGCATGACAAATGGTGCAGCAAGCAGTCCCCCGCATGACAACTACAGCTGACTTTTCTACAGAAACATTGTAGGCCAGAAGGCATGGCAGCAAATATTCAAAGTGATGAAAACCAAAGTCCTACAACCAAGATTTTTCTACCCAGCAAAGCTATCATTTAAAATTGAAGGAGAGATAAAGAGCTTCCCAGAAAAAAATGAGCTAAAGAAATTCATTTCCCTCAAGTCAGTATTGCAGGAAATGTTAAAAGGGCTTCTTTAAGCAGAAGAAAGGTGAAAACAAACTAACTAACGAAGACCAGAAATATGAATAATAAAATGTCAATAACTATGTACCTATCATTAATCACTTTAAGTCTAAATGGATTAAATGCTCCAATCAAAAGACTTAAGGTAACGAGTGGATAAGAAAACAAGACCCGTTAATATGCTGTTTACAAGAGAGCCATCTCAGGTCAAAGACACACACAGACTGAAAGTAAAGGGATGGAATAAGATATTTCACGCAAACAAAAATGAGTAAAAAGCTGGGATGGAATTACTTATATTGGACTAAATAGACTTTGAAACAAAGACTAGGAGTGATGTCATCAAAATGGCAGCGTGAGGTGAGGCTCTGGAAATCTCCCCTGGAATTTACAACAAATTGAACAATTGTACTCCACAAAGAACTCCCTGCACAGCAGACAGGCAAGACGAAGAGGCTCACTACTGAATTCACCTAAAGGTGGGAGCAGGGGAGAGAAGGGAGAACTTTGGAGACAGAGCCACATGGGCGCAGGACGCAGACCTACCTTGGTGCTCCGAGCTCGCTGCATCCCAGAACTACCACAGCTATGGGAGAGGAAAGAACTTGGACTGCTAGGGCTCCGCTTATGGCCCACAGGGCTGAGAGGACAGCATATAACACGGCTGAACCCAACGCTAATGACAGAGACCGCAGAGCAAGACTGAGGGAAGAAGGCTGAAAACAGTGGTTTAAGCCCTCACTGCCGAGCAGAGAATGGAAGCCTTAGGCACTGAGACTAGCCGCCCCCTCCCTACCCTCCCAGAGCTCGCCCTGCCCCCACCTGCCCAGTGCTAGAAGCGGAACAGTAGCAGTGACATATCAAAAAAACAGAATATTTGCAGTTCTGAGAACTGGTCTGCAGACACAGATTCGCAGCCCAACTAGTTCTGGCAAAGGGGAGGGAGCTGTGGAAGCAGGACTGGCTGTGGTGGTGGTCGCTTCCATTGCTCTTGGCCACCTCTCACAACTCCCCCCACCCTTGTCCCCACCTGTCTGGGTGGATCCCTGAAGGAGTAAACAGAACTGCTGAAACACACTGGCTCTGAATCTGGTGCAGGAAGAGCTTTGGAACTTCAAAAGCTCTCCACATCCCCACAGGGACACGGCACCCTATGACCAGATGGACTGTTAACAGAAGATAAGCTGCCTTCCAGGGAATCCCCCATTGTGTGAGAAGCTGGAATAGTGCAGAGAAAACATAACACTACAGTCAGAGGGAGAAAAAAAGGCTGAAGTCGGAGAGAAAAATAAAACATTCTACCAACAAGTACTGGAAAACAAAATAAAGACCTCTTCCTATCAACTTGTTGCAGAACCCACTCCTGTAGATGTCTAGGAAGACAAATAATAAATCATTAATTGCCATGAATAACCAAGGCAACAAGATAGCTCAGAAAGAAAGTGAAAAGTCTCCACAAAATAAAGTTAAAGATATGGAAATATGTGACTTAAATGACAGAGAATTCAAGATTGCAGTTCTGAAAAAATTCAACGAGATGCAAGAAAACACAAAAAGGCAGTTTAACAAACTCAGAAAAACAATAAAAGAACAACATGAACATTTTCCCAAAGAGATTGAAATTAAAAAACCAAAACAAATAGAATTTCTGGACATTAAGAACTCAATAGAAGAAATTAAGAATTAAATAGCCAGTTTAGGTAGTAGAGTTGACCAGATGGAGGAAAGAATCAATGACATTGAAGATAGAAACCTAGAAATGACACGGATGGAAGACAAAAGAGATTTGAGACTTAAAAGAAATGAAAAAACTCTACAAGAACTTTCTGACTCCATCAGAAAGAGCAATAAAAGAATAATGGGCATACCAGTGGGAGAAGAGAGAGAGAAGGGAACAGAGAATATATTCAAAGAAATAGTTGATGAGAACTTCCCAAACTTGTAGAAAGAACTGGATCCTCAAATCCGAGGAGCAAATAGAACACCTAATTACCTCAACCCCAATAGGCCTTCTCCAAGGCACATTGTATTGAAGCTGTCAAAAATCAACGACACAGAAAGAATCCTCAAGACAGCCAGGAAAAAGAAGACGGTAACCTACAAAGGAAAGCCCATTAGATTATCATCAGATTTTTTAGCAGAAAGTCTACAGGCAGGGAGAGAGTGGAACCAAATATTCAAACTATTGAAAGAGAGAAATTATGAGCCAAGAATAGTATACAAAGCAAATATATCCTTTAGATATGAAGGAGGAATAAAGACCTTTCCAGACATACAGAAGCTGAGGGAATTTTCCAATAAACAACTTTTATTGCAAGAAATACTAAAGGAGGCTATTCGACCACCATCAACAGGGACAATCTATGGCAACCAAAACATAAAAAGCAGGAGAGTAAAGGTGTGAACTGGAATATGGAAATGGAGAAAGCAAGCGTGCTGAAGAAAATGGAATACTCTAAATATCAAACTTTTAAAAAAATAAACTTAGTGGTAACCACTCAAAAAAAATCCAGAACTGAAATATATACTCTAATAAAAAAGAAACAGAGGGAAACATCATAGAATACCACCACACAGAAATAATAGACAACAACAAAAAGGCAAAGAAACAATGGAGACACAGCCTTACCAGAAAACTAAAGATAGAATGACAGGAAATCCTCACATATCAATAATCACCCGAAATGTAAATGGACTGAACTCACAATAAAATGGCACAGAATAGCAGATTGGATAAAAAAACGAAACCCAACCATATGCTGTCTCCAAGAGACACATCTCAGCTACAAGGACAAGCATAGACTCAAAGTGAAAGGGTGGAAATTGACACTCCAAGCAAATGGTATCCAGAGAAAATCAAGTGTAGCCATACTGATATCAGATGAAACAGACTTCAGGATGAAATAGGTAACAAGAGACAAAGATGGACATTTTATAATGGTAAAGGGGACTATACAATAAGAAGACATAATAGTCATCAATATTTATGCCCCCAATCAGAGAGCACCGAAATATACCAAACAACTACTAACAGAACTAAAGGGAGAAATTGACCAAAACACAATTAGACGAGGGGACTTAAATACGTCATTGACAGCTATGGATAGATCATCCAAACAGAAAATAAATAACGAAATAGCAGCCCTAAATGACACATTAGATGAAATGGACATAATTGACATATATAGAGCACTTCATCCTAAAACATCAGACAATACATTTTTGTTTAGTGTACATGGAACATTCTCAAGGATAGACCATATACTGGGACATAAAACTAACCTCAGCAAATTTAAGAAGATTGAAATCATACCAAACATATTCTCTGATCACAAGGCTTTGAAATTGGATATCAACTGCAAAAAGAAAGCAGGAAAAAAACCACAAATACATGGAGATTAAACAAAATACTTTTCAAGAACAACTGAGTCAAAGAAGAAATTAGAGGAGAGATCAAAAGATAAATAGAAAGAAATGAGAATGAAAATACATCCTACCAAAATTTTTGGGATGCAGCAAAAGCAGTTTTAAGAGGGAAATTTATATCATTACAGGCGTATCTCAAGAAACAAGAAAAATCCCAAGGAAATAATGTCACGTTACACCTTAAAGAACTAGAAAAAGAAGAACAAATGAAACCAAAAGTCAGTGGAAGTAAGGAAATATAAAAACAGAGCAGACTAAATGAAACAGAGAACAAAAAGACAATAGAAAAAATTAATGGAAAAAATTATAGAAGGCCGTGTGGAGGTTCCTCAAAAAATTACGAATAGAATTACTGTATGACCTAGCAATCCCTCTCCTGGGTATCTACCCACAAAATCTGACATTTATGCATAAAAACACGTGTGCTCCAATATTCATTGCAGCTTTGTTTATGGTGGCCAAGACATGGAAAGAACCAAAATGTCCTTTGATAGATGAATGGATAAAGAAGTTGTGGTATATATACACAATGGAATACTATGCGGCAATAAGAAAAGATGATATAGGAACATTTGTGACAACATGGATGGATCTTGAGAGTATGATGCTAAGCGAAGTAAGTCAGAAAAAGCAGAGAACCATATGATTTCACTGATATGTGGTATATAAACCAAAAACAACAAAAGAACAAGACAAATGAGAAACAGAAACTCATAGACACAGACAATAGTTTAGTGGTTACCAGAGCGTAATGGGGGTGGGGGGTGGGAGATGAGGGTAAGGGGGTTCAAATATATAGTGATGGAAGGAGAACTGACTCTGGGTGGTGAACACACAATGGAATTTATAGATGATGTAATACAGAATTGTACACCTGAAATCTATGTAATTTTACTAACAACTGTCACCCCAATAAATTAAAAAAAAAAGTAAATAAGTAAATAAATAAATAAATGCTTCTAGCCTCTCACTTTGAAAGGCCTTTTATTTTCAGGTTAACAATATCAAAAGTACACTAATACAGAGTTAGCATTTGGTTTTATCTCTCTGTTAAAAGGACAAAGTTTTCCAGTACTATTGGTATGTTCTTAACAAGAAATTATAAATGGAAAAACAAAGATTTTATGTTTCATTAAAATTATTTCCTGCTTTGTATCATCAGGCCTCTGATTCCTTGGTAAAACAAATATTCTTAATACTGAAAGAGCCAAAATTTGCTTCTAAACATTTAACGTTCTGTAATTGCCTCTGATGGTTAAATGGATATTTAAACATTGTTTACAGGGTCCTATGATCCTATTTACCTTGTTAAGTATATTTTTAAGAAACTTACCAAATTTCAAATTTTAAATAGAAGCTTGGTCTTTAACCTAAAGATAACTTTGGAATTTTTCATAGGATTCTTGAAGCATTTCAAAGGAAATCTCTGTTTTTACAAAGGGGGGAATTAAACTAATTAGGCCTATTTGATATGCTATAATTTTGAGGTTGGGGAAGTGGATTTTAACCCAAACTCTCCTTTTCAAAGATAAAAATATACCAGTGATGATTAGTATGTATTCTCATTGGGTGAAAGCATTTCTGTGCCAGAATAACAGCCACAGCAGTTACTAAAATGCTTCTAGAAAGTATTTTTCCTGGTTGGAAAATCCCCACAGAGCTCCACAGTGACCAGGGAACCCACTTTACAAGAAAAATTCTACACCAGGTATGCAAAATCTGTTTGATATGCACCATTTACATCACGCTTATTATTCGCAGTCCTCTGGTTTTATAGAATAAACCAATGAGGTAGTGAAAATTCAACTGGCAAAACTTATTGAATCTTTTTAACTTGCTATGGTCTGAAATCCTTCCCTTGGTATTGCTTAACCTAAGATTTACTCCCTTTGGTAAATATCAATTGTCTTCTTTTAAAAGCATTACCGGGAGCTCTATGAGACTAGATCAGAATGTACAAACCTGCCTTAATAAGGAGAACTTTTGACTTATCATAAAAGCCCTTGAAATTATTTCAAAGTTTATAGAGCAAGCTTTCCACAGCGCACTCCCGAGAGAAGAAGACATCAATCATGTCCTACAACCTGGAGATATGGTCTTTTGGGAAAGACATCTCTAGTCTTCCTGAAAGGTCGTTCCAGGTGTTGTTAACTATCCCTGTGCTGCAAAATTAAAAGGTATTGACTCACAGATCTGTGTTTATCACTTAGAAAGGCTCCCACACTTGCACCTCATTTGCCTGACTGCACGTCCTAGTCTATAGGAGACTTCAAGTTAGAGTTAATACACAGCAGATGTAACTTGAAGCAGATGGCCTTTCCCAAGATCTGGGACCTGTCCAGTCAAGTCGACTGCTGCTATACATAATCCTTATGTTTATTTCATAGTTGTCATAATAATGATATTCCTGGATATATTGGTGATCTTAATTCTCTTGTGACAAGCTGGCCACCTTCCCTGTGTTCTAAATTGTATATTTTGATCACCCCATATTATTAGCCTCTGACTATTCTTGATTCTTGCTGTTTCAACCCTTATAAATGGGGAACATTGGCATAAAAATATTATGATACAATACTCTCAAATCTTAGCTGCCTAGGGAAACTGTCTGAATGCTGGATTGTCATCCAATACCTACCTCTACCTTTAGTAGAATTGATGATCCCATAGTTTTTCCTGTTAGTAATTACTTGACCGTTCCTAACTTTACTGTTGATTTAACAATATCTCCCCTCTAAAGCCACTATTTCAGGACACTAGTCAGCATGTCCTGTCTCTGTGCCATGGAAATTGACATTCCAGAGAAATAGTTATTAAAGAAAAATTGTAGCCTCACATTGAAATATAAGATATTTCTTTCAGATAAGGGTAATAACTTGACAGTAGTCCCCCTCAGTTTCACATGGGCTTAATAACATCTTAAAAGTCTACCAGTTTAAGGCTGTAAGTGCTGTAATTGTATTGAACAGAATTCAGTATTTTGAAGATTGTTTCCTTTTGTGAGCTCTTTATCTTCTACCTCATGCCAGTGTTGAAAAACAAAATGCATTTTAAATGATAGCAGAGAGAATAAGCCTAACATTTTAAATATTTATTAGTATGGATAATACTTACTGTAATTTAAAAAGTTAATGGTTCTATAAATTGTATAACTTGACTTAAAGTGTGCCAAATGATGAATTGATGCTTCCTCTGGGGCAGAAAAGCTTTTTTCCAGATATCATCCACCAAGCAGTACTCTTGCCCATTTATAATCTCTTAGTGACTAAGAGAAAGAAATAGAGAACCCCAAATGGTGTGTTCTCTTTTAGACAATGGTAGGAGACAAATGTCTGTTTTTCAGTGACAGAATCAGAGATTTACTCTGGTTACTGCCTTTTGAGTGACAGAGGAAATAAGGCTTCACCATGACCACATTCCCCCTTGACTCAGTTCTAATTCCCATCACTTATTAGTTCCTTGAACATATATCTTTGCTCAACACTTTGCTGGATGCTACACAGGATACATTAAAAAAAAATGAGACCTGGTCCTATTCACTAATGAACTGTAATTTAATAGAGAAGCTCAAACTTTTATTTGAGAATTACAGAACAGTCTAACTTCATAGGCAGCCAGTCTTAACTTCTCAGTCATTGGTCCAGGAATATATTTCAACCAGAGACATGGCAGGCAGGCTTATTGCACAACATCATCAATATTCTGGATTCTGGACATTCAATTTATTGGATTCTTCAGAGGATCATGATTTATGAGAATGGGTAAAATTGGAATAGAAATTGAATTGTTCTCTTTTCATCTCTGAGAGTATGGTGGTGTATTGGAAAGGGAGGAGCATTTAAAACATCTCTTCTAATGGGGATAACCTTTAGATGAAACCATGTTAACGCTAAGATGAACGCTTAGAAATTCAGGGATATTGGGTATTCACCCTTATAAACTTGAGCCGCTTACTTAATTGGTATAATTTATTACACATCAGTATTATGTTTATTAGGATTTTGTTCTATTATCCATTATAAATTTCACAAACAGCTAGTTATATGGTAAACAGATTATTGTTCCTCTTTGTAATTCTGAGTATGATTCTAGTGCTACAGATGTAAATGGAACTTTCCCTAAATTCCAACGCTCATTTATGTATACAGTAAAGAAATCCAGTTGTACTAGTTTTGAATGCCATCACTAGAAAACATGTAAAAGCATGTAAGACTATGGTTCTAGCTTAGCTCCTTTTAACACTTCCTCGGTGTAGCTGAATCTTGGGTATCCTGAGAAGATGGCAAGGTAGAAATTTTGAGATTAATAAATTTTGACCTTTAGAATTATAGACTCATGGACTGGCCTCAACACTGCTCAACTAAATATAATGATGTGACATCTCTCCCGTTTAGTCATTAGAGTCATCAGAGCTCAACAAAGATCTTTAGATTCCTTAGCTTGAGTAGTCCTTAACAACAGGAGTGCTTTAGGTTATTTGCTTGCTGCCCAAGGATGAGTTTTTGTCATAGCAGATTCCTTTTGCTGTACCTCAATAAGTACTTCCTTCCAGGTGGAATTAGAAACAACTAAGCTTCTTAAACTTGCAAAATTTCATTGCAAGTGCCACTAACTGGTTAGGATTTAAATTTTCTGATATTTTCAGCTCGCTCACAACTGGACTCGACATTCTTTTAAGGTCTGGATTACATATTGTTCTATTCATTGTTGTTCTAATTTATTTAATTGTCACGCTGTTTGATATTCTGTATAACCAGGTGCTTAAAGCCCCCTGTAAAGACTTGAGCAATGGTTGCACAAAGGATAGAAATGATATATCAAGCCAGTGCATCCCCTCGGTGTTTGTAATCCATGATGAATTACCTTTACCCCCAATCCAAATATCTTTCTTCAATTGCCCTTAATTTTCTTGAAGTTACAAATTGAGTACCTTTATTTGTTCTTTAACGTCTCCAGAATTGTTCTAGCTGTTCTATTAATTCTATTAAGACTATGCTAACTTAGCATAAGCCAGACTTCAGAGAATTTATTTGAGTTTAACAGATACGTGGGAGACCTCTTGTAAACAAATGGCCCTAGTTATTCTATTGGCTACTGCCCAACCACAGGAGTCCCACCAAGGGACTGGATGGATCTAGAGCAGGTTGCCAAACCACTCTGGCACACACATGGGATAAGTTGTACTGATCAATCATCAATGCTGTCTACTGACAGGTTTTGATCAAAAGGGGGAAATGTGAACGCTTAATAGAAATATATCTGCCCAGAAGGACTTCTCATGGTTAACTGGGCCCAAATTCATAACCAGACTCTGCTGACAGAGGACTCTCACATACTCTGCATTTCAGGAAAAACCAAAAACTGAGCTTTAAACTGCCATTATTCAGCTCCTGCCATCTAAGTCAACCATTATAAGGGAGTTCCTGGTTTTGTCTTTTGGTCAATGGACTAAGACCTGCCCTGTCCAACCAGAACAGCACAATTATATCCTCATTTGCATCTAAATCAACCAATCAGAACTACTCTATAATGCCCAATCAGAACTGTACAAATTTGGAAACCTTATTTACATAAAATTGGACAATTTGGGATCCTGGGTGGGGACTTTCTCTATAAAATGTGGCCTTCCATTTGTCTTGGTGGAACACGCCTTTGTTTTGGTTTCCACCTGAAGCTACATTTCCCTGGTTTGCAATCTGTTCACCTGCATAAAATTTCTCCTTTTTCCACACCTCTTTGGGAATTTTTTGAATAAAAAAAAATGACATGTATATACATATATATGTGTATATATATATATATATATATATATATATATATATATATATAATTTTGAAGAGAGAGAGAGAAAGGGGGTGATAGAGAGAGATAATATATATACAGAAAAAAGAACACATCTTAAGTGTTCAGCTTGAAATGTTTATATGTGTACCCACCATTCAGGAGTAGGTTTGACAGGAGTTTCCCTCAGACCATTTCCCAGGCAATATCCTTACCCCACCCCAGGAGTCCTTCCCACTGCCGCCCCACCCCCTCAGTTCCACACGGGCTTAATAACATCTTAAAAGTTTAGCCGTAATGATAATGAAATTTCCCCTTTTCCCTCTGTTAGAAAAAACAACTTTTAATTTTGGAATATTCTTAGATTTGAAGATAAGTTACAAAGATAGTATACCCTTCACTCAGTTTCCCCTAATGTTAACACATAACCATGGTACAATTGTCAAAACTAAAAGTTACTAATCATTACTATTAACTAAAATAAAGACTCTTTGGAATTTAACAATTACTTCACTAACATCCTTGTTTTTTGGTTCCAGGATTCCACCCGGGACACTATATTACATGTGACAGTTTCTCAGTCTTTCCTTGTTTTTCATTACCTTGATTGTTTTGAGCAGTACTGGGGAGGTATTTTGTGGAATATCCCTTAAGTGGTATTTGTCTGATATTTTTCTCATAGTTAGACTGGGGCTATCAACATGACTTATCACTGTCGATGTTAACCTTGATCTCATGGTTGAGTACAGTTTGTCAAGTTTCTCCTCTGTAAGGTTATTTTTTTCCCTTCCCATTATGTACTCTCTTGGAGGAAGTCACTATTCACAGCCCACACTCAGGGTTGGGTGGTTGGAGAATAATACCCTCTCGGGATGGAGTAAGATTAATTAAAATTCTTCTATAAGGAAGATGTATCTTTTCTTCCCATTAATGTATTTTAATCATTTATTACAGCAGAATGAACTCTAATATACTTTATACTCTGTTATAGTCTGACACTACGGAATTTATTTAGTTGCTCCAATTGTTCTAAGTTTGGCCATTGGGAGCTTTTTCAGGTTGACTCCTGTGTCCTTTCACATGCCTCCATGCTTTTATTTTTTGAGCATTCCTTACTTCTTGTGCGACAGGATGCCCCACTCAGCTTATACTTTTCCTTGCTCCAGTTACAGTCACTCATTTCTCTAAGGAGCCCTGGCTTCTTTTATTGGAGGATGGTGTAGAGAAGTAAGAACGGGGTGCAGACAATTCCTTTTTAGTTGAAAATTAACCCGGTACTTAGGCAGGCATGAGGATGCCCAAACCCAAACGTGCCGGGCCACCTCGGCTCGCCTGGGCAGGACTGCAACTCCAGGCCTGCGTGCGCAAGCTGGACGTGCACATGCGCACCGGGCAGGAACGCGGTCCGGCTGAGCCGAGGACTCAGCGGCGACCTTGCGCTCCCTTTATGCATCGGTGCGCGGAGGCTGCCGCCGCCCGGGTATTCGCAGGTGAAGGTCCTGTCTGGTCCCGGTGACCCCAGACTCCCTTGGGCTGCCTGTCCCCCCTCCCCCCGCCTCCCATGCCCCTTCCGCTTCCTTCACTGGGAATCGGCTCCTTTGGAGCTTCCCCTAGAGCTTCCCACCCCCCGCGCCCCTCGGAGGGGTTCCATCCTCCTTTCCCCGGCCCCTTCGGCCTCTCCTGGAGCCGGTACCCCGCCGCCAACACCCCGCTCCTGTCCGTCCTACTCCCCCCACCCCCAGCTTCGCAGGTGCTCTCCGCGGGCCGCCGCTTTCCCAGATCCGGGCCTCGGGCCGCAGGAGTCCGGCTCCTCTTCCGCTCTTCTCCCGCGGGCCTTGCGCCCTCCTTCGGGGTTCTGCAGTGGCTGAGCGGCGGCGCTCACTGCCGGGCTCGCCCCGCGTCGTTCCGCAAAACTCGTCGTTTTGCGGTGCCCTTAGCTTTGTGTGCGTGGTTGGACGTTATTTATAGTGAGTCTTTTTTTCACGTTTGATTCTCTCACCGGACTAGATTGGGAACTCCGGTGGAGGTCAGGGATTTTTATTTCGCGTTGGCCCAAGGTTTTTTGTTTGTTTTTAAATCTGAAATGTAGCGTAATTGACATAGAAGAGGCTTCGTAAATGAACGAATAATAAAGTTCCAGTTTTTCGGGGTCGGTGGAGGAAATGAATGAGGTGGAAAGGTCACATTGTCAAAAAAATCTAGGGGGGATGTGGTGAATTCCCAACGCCTCGGACTCCTGGCCTCGGAGAACCTTTAGTTCCCAGACTGGGAGCCACACCGCCAGAGGGCGGAGCGCAGCCATCCAAAGGGAGGAAGGTTCCTGGGTCGCAAGGTCTTGAGGAAACTAGTGCCAGTGCCGGAAGTGACTTGTGTAAAGTCACACGGGGAACTTATGGCCTTTAATATTTATTGAACAACGTAATGACCAAAATATCTGTCTGTGTGTTGTGCAGTGGGAGTGCCTAAGGGCCAGACTGAGTGGGAATGCTCCTGTTACTGGTTCTCGGTGCGCAAGAGTGTTTGATGGGAGGTAGGAGACCCTCTGGCTGGGCAGGTGCTTGTCTGGGCTCCTCTTGGACCTGGGGTTCCGTAGTGCTTTCTTTACTTGATTCCCCACTCCCCCACCCCCAATCTCAGGGCAGGAATGGTAGCTTACGTTGCAGCATCATCCTTGGCACCTAACAGTGTCGGGTGTGTTGTAGGTGGTTGGTAAATGCTTACTGATGCTACCAAACCGGAAGAGGGCCTGGCCACTTAACTGCAGCAGGGCCAAACACTGAACACTAAGTTTTGCAGTAGAGAAGTTAGTTAGAACTGTTTATTGACAGGGCGACAAGCTAAGAGAACAGCAATCTATTGCTGACAACCCGAACTCCCCATGGTTTTTAATCATGGGTCTTTAAAAGCAGAAATTGAGCGGTGGAGGTCAGGAGAGAAACTGATGGGTTAGTTCTTCAGCAAGCTTTTAGCAGTTTTCCTGAGTCTCATTAATTCAGTTCCTGACATCATCTTGTCTGGAGTCTTTCTCACTCTGGTCAGGTGATCTAACTGGGTTGAGGAACCAAGATTCTGGAAAATATCTCCTGATTGTGTCGGTGATGTTTATCTTTAAAACAAAAGGCAGAAACTAAACATCTTGTGACCATTGTTACTGTTAAAGCTATCATTGCTCTATGCTTACCTGGCTACATTTTTCTATTATCTCAAGCTAAGTGTACTTGTGAACATTTTTCCTGGAACTTTACAGGCAGGCCTCCAGGACGTGACTGACATACTTTCTTAATCTTTGACTATAAGCTGCATAGCAACCAAAGCAATTGCAACATTTAGGTAAAGCCTGCAGAAGAACATCCCTATAGCCTATGAGCTAATACCTAAACATGTTTACTGTTAACTGTTGGTTTCACTGAAGGAAGCTGCAGAAAAACAACTCAGAACCTGACAACAGTTCTTTACTAGCATTATATTTTTAATGGTGTGAACACATTCTGTAAATTTCCTGATAATCTCAAGGATCGAATTTATCAAATGTGTACACCAGTGATATAGGAAGAACAGATACCACCCCCTATAGTCATATTTATTATTCCTTGGCAAAATAGAGGTTTTTCTTCAGTCTCTCTAGCTGCTTTGCTACGCTTCCCAGCTTGCCATCCTACATTAATACTTGGTTTCTTTCTCTTTTTTTACTGGATATCTAAATAAATTAAAGAATTACTTTATTAGTGTCAGTAAGTACCAAAAACTGCAGAATAACATAAACAATTAAAAATGTTACAAAAAGTGGGTTAGTTGAACCAGTTATGTCTTATTTATGGTTGTGTATTTTCTTCTGAATTTAATCATGGGGACAGAAATGTGAACTTTTTTGCCTCTTGGTCTTGTCTGTCTGCCCTTTGATGAGTGTTTGTATTGGGCTTGTTATTAAGAAGTGGCTGCTACTTGGAAATGGCCAGCGCCACACATGAACTAACTTCTAAATGATGACTGTTTACCCAGTCCTCTTGGTCCCCTGTGTTAGTTTGGAGTACACTTGGGACTTCTCGTTGCCTTTACATTACCGTCCTCGAAGAAGCTTTTCTCTCTTTGATAGGGAAGTAACTTTTACAGCTAAAGTACAGAAAGCAGTATCTAGAGGAACCAGGATATTGGGAATGAGTCAGTTGTTGACAGGTAACCCTCAATTGCAGTTCTAGAACAAAATAGTAATGTAATGATAACAGTTCTCACATTTGAAGCATCTTCTGTAGGACTCTTTGGACATATTATCTCATTTAATTCTCACAATAATCCCATGCGGTAACTAGTTGTAGTAAAAAGTGAAGTGAGCTTCAAGCTCAGAACCACCAGATTCTAAAGGCAGTATTCTGTTACATTGGTTCCTTTTGGATTCAATGCTTTTAAAATGATTTGAGTTCATGTTTAAGAGAATGTGAATTATTGAATATGGTTTATATTTTAAAAGTTTTTATAGGTTTTGTTGTCATGTGAGTAATGAGACTATTTTGCAACTAGCTTGCTAGCATTTTATTCTGTACAGACCAACAGCAGGACTTAGACTTTATCTCATGAGTTTTAGTTTGTGCGTTAGCTCCTGTTCGAGAATATAAATAGCGAAATGTTGAGATATGAAGAGGTGTGGAATTCAGCAAGGTAAGGCAAAGAGCCATTCCTGTGCTTTCAAGACTAATTTGGTTATGTATTCTGGGAGGGTTTTTTGGTTTGATGTTATTATTGCTGTTATTCTTTTCTAGGGTATATATGTTCAAATTTTGAGTCTTTCCTTTTGGACTGTGTCTTTTTCCCAGAGCTAGAGTCTGGGAGATAAGTAAAGGAAAAGGACAGGAAGTTTAAAAGTTAAGTAACTTGCCCAAGGTAATTTATAAGTGATTGAGCCAGGATTTGAATGCAGGCCATTTGACTCCAAAGCCTATACTCTGAAGCATAAAGATCTATGAATTTTTAAAAACATATTATCAAAATTATACTTTATGATTTTGGTTGCTGAAGATATATACTAAATTCTCCTCCCAATTTAAAACAAATGCAAAGAACTTGCTGGAAAGTTCAAGTAGCTGGATTTCATCTAGGGTTTTTGAAATATTTTTGAGGATAATTTAAATTATTGCTTACATGTTTATATTTATCAAAATAATGTATGCACATAGATTGAAAAGCCAAACAGTACTTTAATCTCAGAGTAAAAAAATGTCAGTCTCTTGCCCACTCCCTTTCCATTTACTAGAGACATCCATTTTCACCTTTTTTTTTTTTTATTAGTTTCAGGTGCACAAGACAAAGTAATACTTAGTCGTTTATCATTTATATCCCTCACACTGTGTGAACCCCCCTCCCTGCATCTACTACCCCTCTGACATCGCACAGAGCCATTACATTTCCACTGTCTCTATTCCTAATGCTGTACTCCACTTCCCGTAATCATATACATACATATATATATAAAATTATAGTTGTCATTCATTATTGTTCACCTTCAGGTGTACAGTGCAGAGAACAGGCATCTACATCATCCCTGAGGTGGTCTCCCAAATGGGACATATGTCCATCGGATACCCTACAAAACCTTTACAACATTATTGATTACATTCCCCAAATTAATTTTCAAAACCCCATGGCCATCTTGTGGTTACCGACTGTTTTCTAAACCTCTCACCTTCGCCTTATTCCCAGCCCCCCTCCCATCTAGCAACCCTCAGTTTTTTCTCTGTGTCTCCAAAACTGCTTCTGATTAGTTCATTCACTTATTCTTTTCTTTAGATTCCACGTATAAGTGAGATCATATGGTATTTGTCTTTCTCTGTCTGACTTATTTCACTTAACATAATGTTCTCTAGGTCCATCCATGTTGTTGCAAATGGTAAGATTTCTTTCTTCTTTATGGCTGTGTAATACTCCATTGTATAAATGAACCACAGTTTCTTAATCCAGTCATCTACCGATGGGCATTTCAGTTGTTTCCATGTCTTGGCTATTGTGTATAGTGCTGCAATAAACATAGGAGTGCATAAAGTTTTTTGAATTAGAGTTTTGGATTTCTCCGGATAGACACCTAGGAGTGGAATTGCTGGATTATAAGGTAGTTCCATTTTCAGATTTTTGAGATACCTCCAAACTGTTTTCCACAGTGGCTGCACCAATCTGCAATCCCACCAACAGTGCACAAGGGTTCCCTTTTCTCCACATCTGCGCCAGCACTTGTTGTTTGTTGATTTATTGATGATAGCCATTTTGACTGGGCATTTTCACCTTTTTTTTAAGCCGCCTGTTTATAGTATTTTTATATTTCAAGATATATTGCTGTTGATTTGGGTGTAATCTTTGACTTCCCACCATATGTGCTTTTTGCCACCTTGTAAACACTCTTAAATCCGATCTACCAGAACTCATAGATGCCCCAGGAGCCTCTGTCCAGCGTCAGTGTGGACTGGTTTCTTTTCCAGGCCTGTTGCACAACAGTCTTCCTGGGGCCTTCCTTCACCTGTGTCCTGGGTATTTTCTTGCTCCCTTATTGGATCCACTTGTTCCTCTTGGTTTATTCTCTCATTTTGGTGCAACACGTTCTTCACTAGGGTCTGGAAACGATACATGGAACAGCAGTATGTAAATGTTTTTATTTTATTTACACAATAAGTAATTTGGGTATGGAATTCTGGCTTGGAAATAAATGTCTCTCAGCATTCTGAATATAGTGATCCATTAGCTTCCAGCCCTGTTGGTAAAGATGCCGAGTGCTTTGCTGATCCTTTATATGTGACCTCTGTTTTCCTCTGGAAAGTTTTTAGGTTCTATTCTTTGTCCCTAGAGTTCTGAAATTTCAGTCATAACTGAGGATCTTTTTAAATTATTCCTGCTGGACACTCATCAGAGCTTTTGTGTCTAGAAATGTGCTGTCCTATTCTGGGAAGTGTTTGTGTAATGTTTCTTCTCCACTGTTTTCTCTGGTTTATTTATGCAATGCCTATAAGCAAAATATTTTATATTTTGATATAAATATCAAAATAGGTTCATCCCCTAATTTTTTTCATCTCTTAGACTTTTTTTTTTCTTTCAGAGAGATTTCCTCCATCTTGATCTTTTGAACTCTTCTATTAAATTTTAAACTTTGGTTATCATTTTTAACTGAGATCTCTGAATGTTCCCAGTTTAGAACATTGTTTTTATTTTTTTGGATACAATATTGTGTATCATTTCTCTGATAATAGTATTTCTTTTTTTTTAAGTTTTCTTTTGCTCTCTGCCTTTGTCTTTGATTCCTGTGTTTTTGTTTTTAGTTTTTGTTTTTTTAATTATTTTCTTTAGTCTCTTTTATCTATAGGTTTTCCTCAAATGTCTGATGATACATGCATACTATCTGTTCCCATTTAAGAGAGTTCCTAAAAAACTGAAAGTCTGTGTGTTTGTTTAAAGTTTGTCACTTGGGCAGTTTCCCTGTAGGGGGTCAGGCAAGACAGGATTTTTATTGAAGAAGCTCCCAGTTGTCAGTATCAATGAGCCTTTCCTCTTAAGCTGTGCCCTTTGCCCAGAGCTAGTCTGGGAGGTAAGCAAAGGAAGAGGAAGGGAGTTTAAGATTCTCATTCATTCTGTTACTGCTCTGAGTGTGGCGTGTCAGTTCCACTCTGAGCTGTGCCTGAGCCTCTGTGTTTCAGCTTCTCCAGAAAGGAAACTCTCAGGATTGGGGAGGGTAGTTGCCTGGATGTGTAGCGGGCCTAATGACTTCTTAAAGACTTTCAAAAAATTCTGTTATTTTTCCCTGCTTTCAGAACTATCTCGTACCTCCAGTTTCTGAATCTTTACAGTGTTATGTGGCTGGAGTTGGCTGGCTGTGTTCGGCTTCTTGTTAGCACCTGAAAAACAGAGAAAGCCGAGTTTTATGTTAGTCACTACTTATCCATTTACTTTAGAACTTTTACAATGGTGTTAGTATCTCATTTGCTTTCGTTTCTCATGTCATTCTTTTTATCTCTGTGGATTTATGTTTTGTTTTCCTCTTAACTCTCATTTTAGTTGCATTTCTATAGGGAGGAAAATTAACTGTTTGTGCTTATTAAAATCCACCATTAATGTTGGAAATAGCAAAGCAGTCACCAGTATGGTTGGTCTTGACATTATCGGTGTGTTTTTGTCTTGGATCCTCTTATAATGTCATTGTTGTATTTTTTCTCTTTGAAAGTAACTCTCCTGTGAGTTGCATTGTTCAGTGACAAGAAGCATGGATTTTTCCAGAAATGTGTAATAGTTCTATGTAATATAGAGAGGGAAATGGAGAGATGGATGTTTAAAATCTGCGCTTTTTGTTTTGTTTTTCCCCTCTGCACACAGGTCCTAGATCACTTCAAGGCAGAGCAGGCTAGCAGGAGCCAGGAGCAGGGACTGGTCTAGGCTGACCAGTAGGGTACGCATGTTAGGAAGTAACAGGTGATTGCTCTGCAAGTGGGCTGAGTGACACCGTCAGAGTCCCCTGCTCCTCTGCTCTGTGCTCAGACATCTGGGACAGACTAGATGGAGGCAAGGCTGCACTTGCTGCCAAGGCTGATGCTGATGAGGCTGTATGCTCCGCGTGATGGCAGCACCAGTGTGCTGCCCGACAGATAAAGCACACATCTCTTTCGTGGAGATGAAGAACTTCCTTTCCTGTACTCCGATTACTGCCCACCTTGCAGGCTCTCCTAGAGGGCAAAATGCCCTGGAATATTTGTTGAATGAAAATATGATGATACTACTTCTCTGCCTCAATTCCTTTTGAAAGTCAATGATTGTTTTAGGATGGTTTACACTGTAAGTTGACAAAACCAGTTCAACCCAGTTTAAATAATAAAGAAAACACATCATTTTGCTTAACAGAAAGCCTTGGAGTGGAGTGGATTTCCCTGTCGTTTGAGTCACTGGCTAAGCAGAGTTAGCTCTGCCATCTCTACAGTTTGCTGCCCTCTGGCTGGTTCCCTCCTTATCAGAAAGCAGTGAACAGCTTGCACATCTACTGGAAGAAAGGGGAAAGACCGACTTTCCCCTAGTTCATCTGGGACTGTGTGTTTGCGCTCCTAAATGTATGGGAGAAAGAGGCAGAAGGATGAAAAACTTGTGTCCTGCCTTGGTGAGGATAGCTTGAATTGGCAAAAATTGCAAGGAGTTTAAGAATCTTCAGAGTATGAGATTTGGAGATGCTGGAATTTAGGATGACTAAAGCTTGTGGAGCACTTTTTCTAAAGGTGTGGGGAGAGGTGAGAATTCAGCCAGACAGACATGGGATAAATTAATTGAGAGAGACTCATTTGTTCTTTTGAGGTGCCTGCTTGGGCTGTTGCTTCAGTCTGCTAACCTTCCAAACCTTAGTGCTTTAAGGATAATACTTAAAAATGCTAAAGTAGAAAACAAAAGTGGCCCATGATCTCAACCTCCAATTAATAGCTGTTGATTTCAAAAAAAAGTAAAAGGCTGTAATATATGCAGATTGTTAAAAATATTTCAGTAGTACAGAAAGGTGTAATGGGACTGAAGTCATCCTGTCTTCTGACACTTTATAGCATTGCTTCATTTCTCTCCTCAGAGATGCACATGGTTAACAGTCTCTCTGATTCCTTTAGAAAACAGTTGTGCTTGTGTCAGCAGTATGTGTGTATCAGCACACACTGTTCTACTTCATTCCTTCTGCGTTTGCATAATAACCTGTCATGTGTACATGTGCTCGTTAAACAGTCCTCGGTTGTGGGGCACATTGTTGTTTTGCAGTATAAGCCACATGAATGTATATATATATATATGTTGGTGAATCTCTGCACATACATCAATGAGGTATATTCCTAGTAATGGTGACATGTCAGGGTCAAAGTATAGGACATTGAAATTTTTGATGGACATTGTTAAATTCCCCTTGCAAAAGGTTGCAGCAGTTTTTGTTCTTGCCATCGTGTCTTCTCCTTTCTGGATATCATAGTTTTTTTCATTTGTGACCTTCTGATAGGTAATATTGTTAAGTTGTGTTTTGTATCTTGTCTGATGAGCCGAGCGAGAAATGGAGTATCTTATGAGGTTTTTTTGCCCATTCATGTTTCTTTTTCTGTGAACTGACAAATGATTTATTTCTGTTATATGTGAGCTTTGTAAATTAGCTCATTGCTGCCATATGGTTGTAAATGTATTTTCTTAATCTTCTATTGGTCTTCTTGATTTTGTGTGTGTGTGCCACTCACAGTTTTATTTTTATGGAGTTAAATTTCTCAGACTTTTTCTTCATGATTTCTGCTACTCTGCTCTGACCTGGCCACTCCACTTGCTGACACCAGTGTACACCAGACGGCACTGTGTAAAGTCACCTGGGCACACCAGAGATAAAACTGAGCCCCGGGATACTGGCCATGTTAGGAGTAGCCAGACATCCTTGACGGGGCTCAATCTTAGTGTACCTGCAGCTGCTTTATGTCTGGTGAGTGGAGTTAGACTTAGTAGGGTAGGCAGGATGTTGAGGCTAAAGCCTGCAGTATAGGGGTGGGATTGTATTGGCCCCACTGAAGAGATGCTATTTGGTAAATGCCAGGTGGCCAGTGAGGTAAAATGGCTTTGGTCCCTTCCTCAGGTGACACTGAAAGGGAAGCGGATGGAGAGTTAGACCAGAGGGCTGTGATTTTGTGATATAATAAGAAATATGTTAACTTCAAAAACTTGGAATTTCCTGAGACACAGAGGTGCTAGAAATGTCTTGCTATTCATAATAAACCCCTTTCAGCCATGTCTGAGTTTATGCTAATGAGATGACTATTGGTGGGCCCCTCGATAACTTCAGGATGGGGCTGGTTACCAGAGGAACCAACCTTGTAATTAGAAGGTTAGAACTTTCAGCCCCATCCCTAGACCTCCAGGGAGGGGAGAGAGGCTGGAGACTGAGTTCATTTACCAGTGGCCAGTGATGTAGTGAGTCATGCCCACCTAATGGAACTTGTTAACAACACTTGAATGGCAGGGCTTCAGGGCTTCTGGGCTCCAGGATCATGCAGAGTGCTGGGCAGGTGGTGCCCTGGAGAGAGCATGGCAACTCCGCGTTCTTCCCCCACACCTTTCCCTGTGCATCTCTTCCATTTGGCTGTTCCTGAGTGGTATCCTTTATAATAAACAGCTAGCAGTAAGTAAAGTGCTTTCCTGAGTTCTGTGATCCATTCTAGCAAATTACTGAATCTGAGGAGAGGGGGTCGTGGGAACCCCCAATTTATAGGTCAGAATGACAGGCGGCCCTGACTTATGTTTAAAGTGGGACCACACTTGTGAGTCTGAGCCCTTAACCTATGGAGTCTGATGCTAACTCCAAGGAATTAGTGTCAGAATCGAATTGAATCAATAGAAATCTAATTGGTGTCCTGAGAGTTGGGGATTTGGTTGTTGGTCTGGAAAAAGCCCACTCATTTGGTGTCAGAAGTGTTGTGAGTTAGAAGTAACTCAAAAGGGCCATTCTCCTTTGCGGGTACAATTTTGAACCTGCCTATTTCTTCTGCTATAGGTGAAAAGATGGCAGTTGTGAAGAGTGGATGGTTGCTGCGACAGAGTAAGTACTGGATGCGAGCCCCTTGGTCTGGGTTTACTGTTGCCTTAGGGCACATCTTTATTCTGTTGCTGAAACAGATCTATTTAAAAACAAACAGCAAAGTCTTATTAATGTTGTTGCCCTGGATTTCCTCTTGGCAGTGTTGAGGCTCTGTGAGCTGTTTTTTTGCACACAGGGGGCTCCTTGTCAGTGGCTGCATTGACAGGAGCCAGGGAACAGTGGTTTCCCTGCTCGTTTCTCTTTTCTCACTAGCATGCTTTATTATTAATACTGACCTGAGGCTCTACTTGACTCTGTCCAAGCGGGGCTGATAAATTAGCCTGGAGGTACTGCTTTCTTTGTGAGAAGCACCTGGCTTACCTGGGGATTGAATAGTGACTGAGAGCCTGAAATACTGGAGTATTTGATTATAAGGGTAAAGATTTAACCAGAGGGTATATGTTTATCTAAAACTATACCTTTTGTACTGTAGTGGGGGACACGTTCCAAGACCCCCAGTTGATGCCTGAAACCCCCGATAGTATCGAACCTTACATATACTATGTTTTTTCCCTGTACATACATACACTTTACAGTTTCTCTTGGGCATATCGAAAGTGCCAGCTATTCTTGTGCTTTGGGGCCATTATTAAGTAAAATAAGAGCCATTTGAACACAAGCACTGCGATACCATGACAGTTGATCTGATAACCAACACCTCTGCTGAGTCACTAGTGAGTGGGTGGGAGTGTCTGCAGCTGGGATGTGCTGGACAATGGGAGGATTCATGTTTCCGGCGGTCGGGGCTGGATGGTGCAAGATTTTATTATTCTCAGAACAGCATGTACTTTAAAACTTACGAATTGTTTTTCTTTTCTGGAATTTTTCATTTAATATTTTTAGGCCACAGTTAACTGAAATCATGGGAAGCAAAACCACAGATAAGGAGGAACTTCTGTACTGTTTATTGTTCAGCTGTGAATTCATATGTAGACTATCAGTGAAAAATGGATTGCATACCTTAGGTAGTTTGTAAAAACTATTGCTTGTGAAGCTTGTTGGTATTCCTGTTAAACAGATTTTACATATATTTAAATATCATAACAGCTCTGTGAAGTAGATAGCATTATCCCCATTTCCAGCTGAAGAAATTGAGGTTCAGTGATATTAGGTAACTTGTCTAAGTGTTAACTATGGGTGACAAACCTACGCTCAAACTGAGGACTGTTGCATTTCAGCGCTGACCCCATTTCTCCCAGGAGACAAACCTTCAGCCTAGCCTGTCTGTTCTGTTACTAGTTTCACATTCCCAGACCTAGAGCTCAGCCAAGTGTCCTTTCAAGGTCTATGACAGTCTTATGTTCTAAGAATAGATGGAGTTGTGGCTTTTACAACATTACAGAAGGAAGTCCTGGTATATTGGAGTCTAGCCCCATGTTTGTGTAAGTTTCCTTGTCCTGGATTTTGTGATCCCAACCTGCCCCAAATGGTCAGGACATGGAGCACCTTGCTTAGTCCTTCAGAGTGTTCCTTCCTGTCCTGGCCCTTGGCATGTCCTCTGGGTTCTCCCTTAGGCTTTGCTGTACCTCTCTTTTATTCACCATAACTCAATTTAGTGCTGTCAACATGCAGTAAACAGTGACCCTTTTGACAACTTTGTGCTCCCCATCAGTGCCTATTATGACAATATATACAAAATAGATGTCCTTTAAATGAATTATACATACTTTTCTAATGTCCTGGTCTATGGCTATCTCAAAAATGTGTATTCAGAAGACTTATTCCACTTCCCCATCTCCCGATTTCTGGGTTGATTTTCCTTCTTTGCTAAAAGCATAAGTTTCAATTACAATAGAATAAAGTAAGGCAAAGTGTATTGTATTCACTGACTTGCAGAGCAGCAGGGATACACATGGGGTTACATGTATCCAAAACTGTCTCCAGGGCTCCTTTTCCTGCCATTGCCACACAGACCCTTAGGACCCAATATCTGGACTCTGGAAAAGAGCCTGATTTGGGAATTTGCAGTCGGGGCTTTGACAGCACCTGACGTACTTGGTTAGAACTCCCCATATCTGTGATCCACCTATCTGTTTTCGGGTGGCTCTATTTGGTAGTTTTTGCACAGCTTGGGTGCTGCCAACCAAATGGATACTGGGTATCACTTATTTATCAGTTGGGGCAAATGCTGTGCAAAGAGGGTGCCTGACAGTGGTAAAAGAAATTTGGAAGGCTGATATGTTTCATGTTTGGTTAACGCCACTAGGGGATGTGGGAGCGTAAGGCGAGGTGCGTGGGATGGGCTTTGTGTATGTCGGTCACGAACATGGTGGGAGCAATAGGAACAAAGGATGCAGTAGGTCGTGTGTGGGTGTGAGAAGGTGCAGGGATGACGTGAAGCTCAAACTGGCCTTTTAGTTTTCCATTTTGGCTGGCAACCAAATTACAGTTTATAAAGTTAAGTCCCTCATCCAAGATTACAAATGAAAGGATGAATTCTCTCAGACTGATGAGACATGTGAGGTAGTAGGACGGATGCTGGGCTGGGGTCAGTTTCCTGGGCATGGTGTGTCCACTGTCTGACCTGCCTCCTTGTCTGCAGCAGACAGGGAGACCGTCCCATGCTGTTGGCTGTAAGTGAGGTGGATGTTAGAGAGGAGTACATGTGAAAGCCCTTCAAAAAACAGAAAAAAGTATTTTTCTAAGAGAGGAAGGTATTATTGTTATTTGTGTATAAAGACTTTACAGTCCAACATTTTCTGATCAATCTAGCAAAGTTCGATACTGCTGGGAAAGTTTAGGTACCTACTCAATGGAGAGAAATGTTAGACATGTTTCATTAACTCATAACCAAGGTTTTATTGAACTTTTTTTTTTTTTTAGTTTTGGGACTGGAAAGTTGGCAGTGGTCTCAGTATCTGCAGTGCATGCTGTGTGCAGCTCTGGTACAATGTGGGTGTTGTTGCCATTGGGTCTGTTTTCACTTCCGTTTTGATGGCATGCTCTGGGCAGTTGTATCCAGGTATACTTATGGGGCCAGAGGAAACTTTCCTTTGTCTCTGTTATGTTTGAATTAGAGGACAAAGTCCTCGCTCCTTCAGCTCAAAGCCAACCTTTCCCATTTTTTTTTTTAGGTACTATTTTGAAGCGCTGGAAGAAGAATTGGTTTGACCTGTGGTCAGATGGTCACTTGATCTATTATGATGACCAAAGTCGGCAGAGTGTCGAGGATAAGGTCCACATGCCAGTGGACTGCATCAACATCCGTACAGGGCACGAATGTCGGGGTAAGTGGGTCTGCTTCAGTCAGCTTCTGTCACTGCCCTTCCCCATTCTTGATGGCAGTTGAATCCTCTACCTCACCCATTCTGCTTTGATTAAGAGACCACAGAAGAGTTTCATCTGGGAAGAGGTAACCAAGTGGGGAAGTGGGGACCCAGACACTTAAAGCATGAACCATATGGTTAGAGTAAATTATTAGGTTGGTGCAAAAGTAATTGTAGTTTAAAAGGTTAAAAATTACAAAAACTGCAATTACTTTTGCACCAACCTGATAACTTTCTCATCTGAATACGTTCTTCCTGTCTCCTGGAGAAGGTGAGGGAGAACTGAGGAACCAGAGTGCTGGAAACCCCAAAAAAGATGGAGCCGCTCTGGGCAGTACTGGCATCTTACTCGTGACAACTCCAGTCAGTTTCTAAAAATCTGTGATGTCTTATTTCCTGGAGTTATCCCTAATACTCATTTTGAAGGAATAGATTTTTAACAAGCATAAACTTTTCTATTTCTAATTAATGACATATGTAGACTTCTCTGTTTTATTAGCTCTGTTGCTATTTGGAATAAAAAGTCTGGTTTAGTAAACATTGATATTTGTAACATCCTGCCCCTACATACTAGTTTGTGAAATACAAGTCTCCCTGGGCCTACCTAAACTAGGCTCAAATATCATAGACCTTATTTTTTGGTACACAAAGATACTTTAAAAATAGTTTGGTGCTTCCTATGAATAAAAGCAGTAAGTATTCTGTCATCTTCTGCTTTGTAACACTTTTTCATTGGGTGGGGCTTATTTTCCTAATGTCAAGGGCTACTCTGTACATCTCTGTATATACATTGCCCTCTAGAAGAGGCCTACTTGTTCTTCCTGCAAGACGTTCAATTAGAATGGACTTGTGATTCATGTGTTTGGTTCTTCAGAGCAGAACAAAAATGTTTTTCTGGTACTGGCCCTTTGCTTAGCTGAGCTGTTAAGTAAGAAGAAATCCTCAAAAAACTCTATGAATATTCCTTTATTCTATTTCATTTTAATAGATATTCAGGCTCCAGATGGGAAGCCTAAAGACTGTGTGCTGCAGATTGTTTGCCGAGATGGGAAAATTCTCAGTCTTTGTGCAGAAAGCATGGATGATTGTTTGTAAGTTTTGTTTTTTTAAGTGTTAAAATTGAAAAGTATTTATTTCTTTAATTTCCGGTTATCAGGAGGGGAAGAGAATGGGAATGGAGTTTTCCTCAGGCAGCAGAATAGGTGACTCAGAGGATTTGTGAAAGAAGTGTAATGGGGTCTTATTCATTTCTCCTAACCCTGATCAGAGTTTCTACCTCTCCAGAGCTAACCAAGCAGGATCCCATTATAAAAAAGAATGGCACAAAGTGTTAGCATACAGTCACTTTGCACTCTCTTTTTTCATTACTGGGTGCACATTGGGTAATGGGCATAATTGACTGGGTTCTTAAATCTTGTTCTTTTTATGTAACTGTCTTTTATAAAGCACTGACTTCTGGATTATGCAACCATTTCCTTCCTTTGATGGTTTTTACTCCCATCTGCCATCTCTGAAGAAGGGATGCAAAACTGCAAGGAGCAAAACCCAACCTTATCAATTTTTAGCCTGCTAACATTGGTATTGATGTTGAATTAGAATCTTGTAAACACTAATTAAATGTCATTTGGGGAGAAGAATATTTTTTCTGTCCACTCTGTACCACTCCCATGGGTTAATTCTGGACATTATGAAAATTCACTAACAGAGTATTGTAATATTCATATACAAATATTCACATATATGTGGCATATTCATAAAACCCAGCAGAGCAGTTTGTTAGAGTGCCTGCCTGTGCATTTCACATACATATTCATCCTCAATATAAACATTTATTCTGTACTAAACTCTAGGGTTTTAAATATCAGATGTAGCTTCTTTCTTACATCTTCTGATTTATAGCACTGAATCTTAAGTGATACTTTCTGGAAGAGATGTGGCTTTTCTAAAGACTGATAGAGAAATGACCATATGTCAAACCAATTCACTACTTCTGTATAAACTGGAGCTATATTATTTCTATTTAATAATTTACTTTGTCAACAAGAAGGAAAACTGAATTTCTGAAAATATTAGATTTTTTTATTTAGGGCCTTGCTGAGGTCTATGTAACCCAAAAGCACAGCTTGAAGAAGCCTTGAAACAGTGCTCTAACTTTCAAAAAGTGAGGGGTGCTTCTGTAGGCAGAGGAGTAAGCAAAAAGTACAGAAGGTAGAAGAAATAAAAGTATGCTGAAGGACTTGCTTTGTTTGGCCTGGAGGAGTGGGTGGGTCAGAAGATGTTGACTTTATCTTGACCTGTATGGGAAAATGGAGGTTTATATATGTGTCTAATTTTAAGTACAAGTTGGGGAGGATAGCTCAAAAGATAATACTTTTTAAACTAGAAGAATAAAAGGGAACAGAAAACATTCCTCATTAAAAAAAAAAAAAAAAGATAACATCAGAAAACTTAATGCAAGACAGGAAATGAACTAACAGTAATTAGACCAATGATATCTATGCTTGCAATAAATGTGAGTTGGTTAAATTCTCCTTAAAAGGAAAAAGATCTGTCCAGACTGCTAGTCTCCCCTTGCTGTGGTGGCATGAGAGCAGAGTGTGAACTGTGGCAGACAGAGTCATGGCAAGACATGCATTTATAAAGTTTATTTGCTTCTTTGACCTGGTATTTAGGTGAAAGTAGTGCTGCCACAACTATCATCAAAGGAGGCATACTTCCAGAAAAATCTCAAGGAAGAGTATTGCAAGCAACAGTAGTAGCTGTTTGGATCAGGCTTTAAAGGAAAGTGTGGAGAGATTCAACCAGTTAGTGTGAATCTCTCCAAAATATGGAGGTAAAATCATTTTAGACAAGGATTGTTTCTTATTTGGAGATGGTGACATTTTTGGAAAGTATGTAGACGGAAATAAATCACTACTGAAATCTCATCACATAAAAGGTGGATATAATTTCCATGTTTCTCTTTTTTTTTTGTGTGTGTATAATTTCAATGGTGTTTTCCACAGAAATAGAAAAAAAGATCCTAAAATTCGTGTGGAATCACAAAAGACCCCGAGTAGCCAAAGCAATCTTGAGAAGGAAGAACAAAGCTAGAGACATCACACTTCCTGATTTCAAACTTTATTATAAAACCATCATAATCAAAGCAGCGTGACACTGGCATAAAAACCAGGCCATAGACCAATGAAACACATAGACCAATGAAACAGAATAAAGAGCCCTGAAATACACCCATACATATGTGGTCAACTAATATCTGACAAGTGAGCCAAGAATACTCAATGGGGAAAGGATAGTCTCTTCAATAAATGGTTTTGAGAAAACGGGGTAACCACATGCAAAAGAGTGAAATTGGACCTGTATCTTAGACCACTTGCAAAAATTAACTCGAAATGGATTAAAGACTTAAATGTAAGACCCCAAACTGTAAAACTACTAGAAGAAAACAGGGGATAAGTTTTTGTCGTTGGTCTTGGCAACTTTTTTGGATATAACACCAAAAATGCAAGCAACAAAAGCAAAAGTAAATGAACTAAAACATCAAGCTAAGAAGCTTCTGCACAGCAAAAGAAACCATCAGAGAAATGAAAAAATATCTGGAATGGGAGAAAATATTGGTAAACTATGTGATAAAAGAAAGGGTTAATATTCAAAATATATAAGGAACTTGTACAACTCCATAGCAAAAAAATAATCCAATTGAAAAATGGGCAAAGGACTTGAATAGGCATTTTTCAAAAGAGGACAAGAGGTACATGAAAAGGTGCTCAACATCATTAATCATCAGGGAAATGCAAATAGAACCACAATGAGATGTCACCTCATACCTCTTAGAAGGGCTCTTATGAAAAAGACAAAAGTAAGTGTTGGTAAGAATGTAGAGAAAAGGGAACCCTGGTGTACTGTTGGTGGGAATGTAACTTGGTATAGTTACTATGGATACATAGTATCCATAGACTAAAAATAGAGCTACCATATGATCCAGCAGTCCCACTTTTGGTGTATATCCAAAAGAAATGGAATCATTATCTCAAAGAGATGTATGTACTCCCATTGCAGTATTATTCACAGTAGCCAAGATGTAGAAACAGCCTAAGTGTCTGTTGATGGATGAAGAGTTAAAGAAAATATGGTGTGTATGTACACACACACACACACACACACACACACACAGACACAGTGGGACATTACTTCATTCCAACAATAAAAATGTATGTGTATCAGGTGATTGCGTTGTACAGCTTAAACTTACATATGTTGTATGTCAGTTTCTCAAGCTGGCAAAAAAAATACCAGCATTAGTTTTAAATGCAAAAAATTACTTACAATCTAAATCTCATATCATGGAAACATTATGTAGCCATTAAAAAAATGAAGTAGATCTGTGTGTATCGCATGAACTGATAAAGCAAGTTGCCATAAAATTAAGTATGGTACACTTAACATTTATTAAAAAGTAAAGCAAACAGCGTAGTATAGATTATGCTTTAAATATTTTATATAATATGTAATATATATAGTAGGTATTATAATATTTACACATTACGTATTACTAGTGCATGTCTCAGATGAGTTGATTGAATGGGTCTTGGGACAAGGGCTGAGCAGCTGTTCTTAAAACAAGCTTTTTCAGAAATTCTGATGCCAACACAGGTTTAAGAATTAATAAGATATGTGTTGATTGGCTCAAATAAAGTATCCCTTTCTTTCTCTTTTCTCCAGGGCCTGGAAATTTACACTCCAAGATTCCAGGACAAACACAGTGAGTTGATAATAGCAATTACCAGTAATGTTTTCATGTAGTGTTGCTATAACATGTAGGAAATAGGAGTTTAGGAAAGGGAAATGGGAAAGGTGGGTTTCTTGGCCATCCAGCCATGGATGAGCAAACAGGGGTCGGCAGGGTGCCTTTCACTGACAGTGAGCAAACTGGATTTTGCCAAACATTGTGGCAGGAGAAGCCCTCCTAACAGAGGCATGCTGGTTCCAGTATTGTTTTCTAGAAATGTCTGTATCTCACAGAGATTTGCAACATTTTTATTACTGCTGTGGTTTATAGAGAAGGCTCAAAAAGGACCACAGAGCCCTTTTTATATACCCCATCTCAGCCTTGTGAAACATATTTAGGACCTGTACTCGTCTCTAGTTCTTCTTCTGACCTTAGGAGGTCACAGAAACAGTAAACCCCATTTGTAAAAGCTAGTTATGCCATCTTTGTGCAACTTCCTCTGCCATCAACATTTTCATTTTTCAGATCAGATTTTAGTTTTTCCTTTTTCTCTCCAGGAAGAAAAGAAAAAGGTAGATGGAACTTATTAAAGAATTTGTACAGGTGGGAAAAGAAAGTAAAAAGACTTACTGTACAAATATTGTTTCTGACACTTGGTAGCCCAGGACAGTTCTTCTCCCCTTAAGCTTACTCTAGAGCTCCTGTTACCTTTTCTTTCGTGAAGATCCTCTTCTTGGATGAAATTCA
Organism: Rhinolophus sinicus; assembly: GCF_057876585.1. Lineage (NCBI taxonomy): Eukaryota > Metazoa > Chordata > Mammalia > Chiroptera > Rhinolophidae > Rhinolophus > Rhinolophus sinicus. The sequence continues at coordinate 94,839,042 of NC_142501.1, forward strand.
TACTAATGGTCCATATAGTTAAGGGCAAGATCCCAAGGTGATTCTGTATATGGATTTAAAAAAAAAAATAATGCATATATTTTTCTTTTCCATTGTGGAGTAAAAGATTTTTTTAATGCATAAAACATACACTGTATGTACAACGTATCTTTGACTGCTACATTTCAGATTGTAGGATTTCTTTTTTTGTGAAAAGAAGAGTTGTTGAGAGTGGTGGAACATCTTTTAAAAGGCCTGGGTAACAGTGCAGGCTCTATGGCTTTCTTGGGCACAGAGATCTACTCCTGCCTCTTGCTGGTGGCTGAGGAGGGCCACCTCCTCCTGAATTAAAGGACACCAGAGTGCAGGTTGGTGAGGAGGGGAGGGAGCTTCCTCCTGCCATTCACTGCTCTCAGAGAGCTGTCATATTTGCTGTTCAAAGATTAAACTTTTCAGTTTTAAAAAAAAAGGTTAAAAAGGATATGCATATAACTTCCTAAAAGCCTATAGTCGCTTTGGGGCAACTTTCTTTCATACTTTCTCTTCTCTTATAGGCTTATGTTGGCTCAGAAGTCATGTATGATGACACAGCTGTGGTTTCTTCCCCACCTCCTTATACTGCCTACGCTGCACCAAACCCTGAGGTAGGGAGCAAATCTTTATGTTACAGAATATAAGTGAGGGAAGTTGGGGTCTCTGTGCTACTGTCCTTTTTAAAACAAACAAACAAACAAACAAACAAACAAACAAACAAACAAACAAAAACATCTTGAGCCAGTATCAGAGAAATTAGAAATGTATTCCAAACAGTTTTTTTCTTTAAACAGATTATTATCGCCGTTTGCTTTCATAAAATAGAGCAACTGCTTTATAATCTTCATGTTCACAATTTGTTTTTAAGATAGACCTAAAAATGAATCATGTCCATGATAGTTGCTTTGGTTATGTGATTTTGATGATTCATAGTTTATACTTAATAAATTACTTGAATTCTCTTTATAATCAGAAAAAAAAGTTTTTTTTTTTAAAACAAAAACAAAACCTTAAAAAAAATCACATGCATGCCATATATCAAATACCTTGGTGCCAAGTGTTCAGTGCTACATATAGAAGTCTCTGTTGTGGAAGGCACTCCTGCTTTGCTTTTTTTTTTTTTAAACTTAATTTTGATATAATTGTAGATTCACAAGAAGTTGCAAAGATAATATGGAGAGATCTCATGTATTCTTCACCCAGTTCCCCAGTTGTTATAAGTTAGATAAAATCAAAAGCAGGAATTTGAATTTGTCAGTGTTTATGTCTGGATCTATGTTATTTTATCATATGTGTAGATTTGTATAACTACCACCTCAATCAAAATAAAAACTGTTCATTAAAATCTTCCTCCTGCTGCATCCTTTTGTAGTCATAACCTCCCTCCCCTTTCCTAACTTCTGTCAACCACTGATTTATTCTCTATCTATGTAATTTTGTCATTTCCACAATGTTACATAAATGGAATTATACAGCATGTGATCTTTTGAGTTTGGTTTTTCACTTAGCACAATACCCTTGAAAGCCATCCAAATTGTTGCATGTGTCAGTAGTCTGTTTCTTTTTATTGTTGAGTGGTATTTCATGGTCTGGATGTACTACGTGATGTGTTGAATGACATTTACCTATTGGAGGACATGTTGGTTCTGTGAAGATGCTGGCTGTTAGCATGAGCCTACAGTGGTCACTCAAGTGCAGGTCATTGCGCAGACACCAAGTCTCATTTCTCTGGTACAAATACCCCCAAATGTGATTGCTAGGTCCACTGGTAAGTATGATAAACATGAGGTCTGACAATTAAGTCCGTGAACTTGTTGCAGCGATGTTGCTACCCTTTTTTGATATAAGAGGGATTACTCATTATGAATTTGTACCAACTGGACAAACAGTTAACCAAGTTTTCTATTTGGAAGTGCTGAAAAGGCTGCGTGAAAAAGTTAGACAAACTGAACGTTTCACCAACAATTCATGGCTCTTGCATCACGACAATGCACCAGCTCACACGGCACTGTCTGTGAGGGAGTTTTTAGCCAGTAGGTAAATGACTATGTTGAAACACCCTCCCTACTCACCTGATCTGGCCCCCAGTGACTTCTTTCTTTACCCGAAGATAAAGGAAATATTGAAAGGAAGGCATTTTGACAACATTCAGGACATCAAGGGTAATACGATGACAGCTCTGATGGCCATTCCAGAAAAAGAGTTCCAAAATTGCTTTGAAGGGTGGATTAGGTGCTGGCGTCAGCGCATAGCTTCCCAAGGGGTATACTTTGAAAGTGACTAGTGATATTCAGCAATGAGGTGTGTAGCACTTTTTCTAGGATGAGTTTGCAAACTTAATTGTCAGATCTCATATATGGTTGGTTTTTTAAAAAAACTGACATTGCTTTCCAAACTGACCATTTCACTTTCCCACCAGTTTCTCTGCATCCTCACCAATATTTGGTGTTGTCAGAATTTATTATTTTAGCTGTCCTAATATTTCATTCTAATATTTCATGTAGTAATTTTTCATTTGCTCTTCAGTTGCGTTTTCCTGATAGCTACTATAGTGATGTGAACATATTTAGAGGCTATGGTTCTGTGTATTATTAAAGAACATAAGAAATTATCTCCCCAACATTTACCTCACACCCACATGTGCAACCTCTTCTTTATAACATTGAAACTTACATTGTTCATGGTGTTATCATCTGTCTCTTTTTGTACCAAAGCCAAGGGCACAGACTCTATTTATCTTGTTCATTGCCAAATCCCCAGCACCTAAAACACCTGGCACTTAATAAATCTTAAATATTTGTTAATGAATGAGAATAATGAGAATCCAGAGGTAATGATGTGGAAAGATTACTGAGAGATGACTTGTCAAATCATCTCATACAATATAAATGGTACCACCTGGATTTTTGCACAAGCTGTACAGCCATATACGGCAGCCCTATAACTCAAGTTAAATTTCCAAAGAAGAGGAGGACACACTGTAACCACAGAAAAAGGAAGAGGCACTTATGACGACTACCAATTGAGGTTAGCTGATTTGGGAGCAAGATGCATCAATTAAGATTATGCTCCATTTCACCAAAGATGAGTAAGGAACAACTTCCACTCCTACACCAGGCCATCTTCAAGTATGCAGATATATCTAGCCATTTCTGTGCTTCTGCTACCCTTTCTATACCACTCTCACCATTTAGGGATGTCACTTTCCCCTCTACTTTATCATTTTCATTTTCTGTATGTGTTGAATAGTTTTCTATGTGCCTGTTTGCCATTCATATATCCTGCTCAGTAAAATGTCTCTTCATGTGTTTTGCTCCTTTTCTAATTGTATTATTTTTTTTGGTCTATAAAGCAGTTGCTCTTTTTTTGGTCTTGTTCTTTTGTTGTTTTTGGTTTATATACCACATATCAGTGAAATCACATGGTTCTCTGCTTTTTCTGTCTGACTTATTTCACTCAGCATTACACTCTCAAGATCCATCCATGTTGTCACAAATGTTCCTATATCATCTTTTCTTACCGCCGAATAGTATTCCATTGTGTATATATACCACAACTTCTTCATCCATTCATCTATCGAAGGACATTTTGGTTGTTTCCATGTCTTGGCCACCGTAAACAAAACTGCAATGAACATTGGAGCACACGTGTCTTTATGTATAAATGTTTTCACATTTTTTTGGGTAGATACCCAGGAGAGGGATTGCTGGGGCATATGGTAATTCTATTCATAATTTTTTGAGGAACCTCCACACTGCCTTCCATAACGGCTGCACCAGTCTGCATTCCCACCAACATTGTATGAGGGTTCCTTTTTCTCCACAGCCTCTCCAACACTTGTCACTATTTGTCTTGATGATAGCCATTCTGACTGGGGTGAGGTGATATCTCATTGTGGTTTTGATTTGCATTTCTCTGATGATTAGTGATGTTGAGCATTTTTTCATATGTCTATTTGCCATTTGTGTGTCCTCTTTGGAGAAATGTCTCTTCAAGTCCTCTGCCCATTTTTCAATTGGGTTGTTTGTTTTTCTGTTGTTGAGTTGCATGAGTTCCTTGTATATTTTGGATATTAGCCCCTTATCGGAGGCACTGTTTGCAAAAATCTTCTCCCATTCAGTTGGTTGCCTCTTTATTTTGTCGATGGTTTCTTTTGCTGTGCAGAAGCTTTTAAGTTTCATATAGTCCCATTCGTTTATTTTAGCTTTTACTTCCATTGCCTTTGGAGTCAAGTTCATAAAATGCTCTTTGAACCCAAGGTCCATAAGTTTAGTACCTATGTTTTCTTCTATGCAGTTTATTGTGTCAGGTCTTATGCATAAGTCTTTGATCCATTTTGAATTAATTTTGGTACATGGTCACAAATAGCTGTCCAGTTTCATTCTTTTGACGTGGTTATTCAATTCTCCCAGCACCATTTATTGAAGAGGCTTTCTTTCCTCCATTGTATGTTTTTAGCTTATTTGTCGAAAATTATCTGTCCATATTTATGTGGTTTTATTTCTGGGTTCTCAATTCTATTCTATTGGTCTATGTGTCTGTTTTTCTGCCAATACCATGCTGTTTTGATTATTGTAACCCTGGTACAAGCCAAAGTCAGGAAGTGTGATACCTCCGTTATTGTTCTTTTTTCTTAAGATTGCTTTGGCTATTCGGGGTCTTTTGTGGTTCCAAACAAATCTGATGATTTTTTGTTCTATTTGTTTAAAAAATTCCATTGGGATTTTGATGGGGATTGCATTAAATCTGTATATTGCTTTGGGTAATATGGCCATTTTAACTATGTTGATTCTTCCAATCCATGAGCACGGAATGTCTTTCCATTTCTTTGTGTCTTCTTCAATTTCTTTCAAAAATGCCTTATAGTTTTCAGCACATAGGTCTTTCACATCCTTGGTTAAGTTTATTCCTGGGTATTTTATTCTTTTTGCTGCAATTGCAAAAGGAATTGCTTTTTGGATTTCTTTTTCTGAGATTTCATTGTTAGTATATAGGAAGGCAATGGACTTTTGTGCGTTGATTTTGTAGCCAGCAACTTTACTGTATTCGTTGATTGTTTCTAATAGCTTTTTGGTGGAGTCTTTAGGGTTTTCTATATATAGCATCATGTCATCTGCAAAGAGTGACAATTTAACTTCTTCATTCCCAATTTGGATGCCTTTTATTTCTTTCTCTTGCCTGATTGCTCTGGCAAGGACTTTCAACACTATGTTGAAAAGCAGAGGTGATAGGGGACATCCCTGTCGTGTTCCTGAACGTAGAGCAAAGGGCTTCAGTTTTTCTCCATTAATTATGAGATTAGCAGAGGGCTTGTCATATATGGCCTTTATTATGTTAAGGTATTTTCCTTCTATACCCATTTTATTAAGTGTTTTAATCATAAATGGATGTTCTATTTTGTCAAATGCTTTTTCTGCATCAATTGATATAATCATATGATTTTTGTCCTTTATTTTGTTTATGTGATGTATCACATTGATGGATTTTCATATGTTGAACCATCCTTGTGCCGCGGGGATGAACCCCACTTGGTCATGATGAATAATCTTTTTAATGCATTGTTGTATTCGATTTGCTAGAATTTTATTTAGGATTTTTGCATCGGTATTCATTAGAGATATTGGTCTGTAGTTTTCTTTTTTTGTGCTGTCCTTACCAGGTTTTGGTATCAGGGTAATGTTGGCCTCATAAAATGAGTTAGGGAGTACTGTTTCTTCTTCAATTTTTTGGAAGAGTTTGTGCAGGATTGGTATTAGATCCTCTTTGAAGGTTTGGTAGAATTCACTAGTGAAGCCATCTGGTCCCGGACTTTTGCTTTTGGGAAGGTTTTGGATGACTGATTCAATTTCGTTGCTGGTGATCGGTCTGTTTAGATTTTCCAGTTCTTCGTGGTTTAGCCTTGGAAGGCTATATGTTTCTAAGAACTTATCCATTTCTTCTAGGTTGTTGAATTTGGTGGCATGTAGTCCTTCATAGTATTCTTGGATGATCCTTTGTATTTCTGTATATAGGAAGGCAATGGACTTTTGTGCGTTGATTTTATAGCCAGCAACTTTACTGTATTCGTTGATTGTTTCTAATAGCTTTTGGGTGGAGTCTTTAGGGTTTTCTATATATAGCATCAAGTCATCTGCAAAGAGTGACAATTTAACTTCTTCATTCCCAATTTGGATGCCTTTTATTTCTTTCTCTTGCCTGATTGCTCTGGCAAGGACTTCCAACACTATGTTGAAAAGCAGAGGTGTCAAATGCTTTTTCTGCATCCGTGATAACTTCCCCTTTTATGTTTCTGATTTTGTTAATCAGTGTCTTCTCTCTTTTTATCTTAGTAAGTCTAGCCAAGGGTTTGTCAATTTTGTTAATCGCTTCAAAGAACCAGCTCTTTGTCACATTAATTTTTTCCATTGTCTTTTTGTTCTCTATTTCATTTGGTTCTGCTCTAATTTTTGTTATTTCCTTTCTTCTGCTGACCTTGGGTTTCACTTGTTCTTCTTTTTTTAGTTCTTTAAGGTGTAACATGAGGTTATTTATTTGGGAGTTTTCTTGTTTCTTGAGATAGGCCTGTAATGAGATAAATTTCCCTCTTAAAACTGCTTTCGCTGCATCCCAAAAATTTTGGTAGGATGTATTTTCATTGTCATTTGTTTCTATGTATCTTTTGATCTCTCCTCTAACTTCTTCTTTGACCCAGTCCTTCTTTAAAAGTATGTTGTTTAATCTCCATGTATTTGTGTTTTTCCCCGCTTTCTTTTTACAGTTGATATCCAATTTCAAAGCCTTGTGATCAGAGAATATGCATGGTATGATTTCAATCTTCTTAAATTTGTTGAGACTGATTTTATGTCCCAATATATGGTCTATCCTTGAGAATGTTCCATGTACACTAGAAAAGAATGTATAGTCTGATGTTTTAGGATGAAGTGCTCTATAAATGTCAATTATGTCCATTTCATCTAATGTGTCATTTAGGGCTACTATTTCGTTATTTATTTTCTGTTTGGATGATCTATCCATAGCTGTCAATGATGTATTTAAGTCCCCTAGTATAATTGTGTTTTGGTCAATTTCTCCCTTTAGTTCTGTTAGTAGTTGCTTGGTGTATTTCGGTGCTCCCTGATTGGGGGCATAAATATTGATGACTGTTATGTCTTCTTGTTGTACAGTCCCCTTCACCATTATGAAATGTCCATCTTTGTCTCTTGTTATCTTTTTCACCTTGAAGTCTGTTTCATCTGATATCATTATGGCTACACCTGATTTTCTCTGGGTACCATTTGCTTGGAGTGTCAATTTCCACCCTTTCACTTTGAGTCTATGCTTGTCCTTGTAGCTGAGATGTGTCTCTTGGAGACAGCATATGGTTGGGTTTAGTTTTTTGACCCAATCTGCTACTCTGTGCCTTTTTATTGGTGAGTTAAATCCATTTACATTTCGGGTGATTATTGATATGTGAGGATTTCCTGTCATTCTATCTTTAGTTTTCTGGTAAGGCAGTGTCTCCATTGTTTCTTTGCCTTTTTGTTGTTGTCTATTATTTCTGTGTGGTGGTATTCTATGATGTTTCCCTCTGTTTCTTCTTTATTTCAGCATATATTTCAGTTCTGGATTTATTTTGAGTGGTTACCCTTAAGTTTATGTAAAAGAAAGTTTGATATTTAGAGTATTCCATTTTCTTCAGCACGCTTACTTTCTCCATTCCCAAATTCCGGTTCAGGCCTTTACTCTCCCCCTTTTTGAGTTTTGGTTGCCACAAATTGTCCCTGTTGATGGTGGTCGAATAGCCTCCTTTAGTATTTCTTGTAGTGTAGGTCGGGTCGTGCATTAGAAAATTCCCTCAGCTTCTGTATGTCAGGAAAGGTCTTTATTCCTCCTTCATATCTAAAGGATATCTTTGCTGGATATATTATTCTTGGCTCATGATTTCTCTCTTTCAATAGTTTGAATATTTGGTTCCACTCCCTCCTGGCTTGTAGAGTTTCTGCTGAAAAATCTGATGATAATCTAATGGGCTTTCCTTTGTAAGTTACCGTTTTCTTTTCCTTGGCTGTCTTGAGGATTCTTTCTTTGTCATTGATTTTAGACCGCTTCAATATAATGTGCCTAGGAGAAGGCCTGTTGGGATTGAGGTAATTAGGTGTTCTATTTGCTTCTTGGATTCGAGGGTCCAGTTCTGTCCAGAAGTTTGGGAAGTTCTCAGTGACAATTTGTTTGAATATATTCTCTTCCCTTCTCTCTTTCTTCTCCTTCTGGTATGCCCATTATTGTTATATTGCTCTTTCTGATGCAGTCAGAAAGTTCTGGTAGAGTTCTTTCATTTCTTTTAAATCTCAAGTCTCTTTCTCCTTCCATCTGTGTAATTTCCAGGTTTCTATCTTCGATGTCACTGATTCTTTCCTCCAGCTGGTCAACTCTACTATGTAAGCTGGTTATTTCGTTCTTAATTTCTTCTATTGAGTTCTTAATCTCCAGAAACTCTATTTGGTTGTTTTTTAAAATTTCAATCTGTTTCGTAAAGTGATCATGCTGTTCTTTGATTGTGTTTTTGAGTTCATTTAACTGCCTGTCTGTGTTTTATTGCATCTCGTTGAGTTTTTTCAGAACTGCAATCTTGAATTCTCTGTCATTTAAGTCACATATTTCTGTATCTTTAAGTGCCTTTTCTGGAGACTTTTCACTTTCTTTCTGAGCTATCTTGTTGCCTTGGTTATTCAGGGCAACTACTGATTTACTTTTCTCTTCGTAGACATCTACAGGAGTGGCTTCTGCAAGAGGTTGATAGGAACAGGTCTTTCTTTTGTTTTCCAGTACTTGTTGGTAGAATGCTTTATTTTTTCTCCGACTGCTGCCTATTTTTCCTGTCCCACATGGTAGTGCTATGTTTTCTCTGCACTATTCCAGCTTCTCACACAATGGATGGATTCCCTGGGAGACGGGCTTCTCCTCTGTTAATAGTTCGTCTAGGTCACAGGGCGTAGTGTTCCGGTGGGTATGCCGAGAGCTTTCGAAGTTCCAAAGGTCATCCAACTCCAGATACAGAGCCCATATGTTTCAGCAGTTCTGTTTACTCCTGCAGGGATCCGCCCAGATAGGTGGGGTCAGGGGCGCGGTGAGTTGTGAGAGGTGGTCCAGAGCAATGGCGGGTGACCACCACCACAGTCGGTCCTGCTTCCACAGCTGCCTCCCCTTTGCCGGAACTAGTTGGGCTGCGAATCTGTGTCTGCGGTCTACAGTTCTCAGAACAGCAAATATTCTGTTCTTTTGATCTGACACTGTTACTCTTCCGCTTCTAGCACTGAGCAGGTGCGGGTGGGGTGAGCTCTGGGAGGGTCGGGAGGGGGCGGCTAGTCTCAGTGACTAAGTCTTCCATTCTCTACTCAGCAGTGAGGGCTTAAACCACCGTTTTCAACTTCTTCCCTCAGTCTTGTCTCCGAGGTCTCTGCCGTGAGCGTTGGGTTCAGCCGTGTTATATGCTGCTCCCTCAGCCCTGTGGGCCATAAGCAGAGCCCTAGCAGTCCGAGTTGTTCCCTGTCCCACAGCTGTGGTAGTTCTGGGATGCAGCGAGCTCGGATCACTGAGCTAGGTGTGCGTCCTGCGCCCACGCAGCTCTGTCTCCGCACTTCTCCCTTCCCTCCTCCCCCGCTGGCGCGATTCACCCACCTTTAGGTGCATTCAGTAGTGGGCCTCTTCATCTTGCCTGTCTGTTATGCAGGGTGTCCTTTGTGGAGTTATTGTTGTTCGATTAGTTGTAAATTCCACGGGAGCTTTACAGGGGCTCACCTCACGCTGCCATTTTGATGACGTCACAATCTTGAGTGAAAATCTTGGCATGAGAAAGGTGTGTGCAAAAATGGTCTGGAAGGAGCTCACTGAGGAACAAAAGCAAAGGAGAGTGGAAGTCTGCCAAGATCTTTTGGAAAGTCAAGACGTTGTTTTAGGCAGGGTCATCACTGATGATGAACTATGGGTGTACCAATACAACTCTGAAACAAAGTGTCAAAGTGCACAGCGGAAGTCAGCTCATTCTCCACGACCAAAAAAGTTCCGTCAGTCCAAATCAAGAGTCAAAAAGATGTTGCTAACCTTTTTTGATATAACAAGGATTACTCATTATGAGTTTGTACCCTCTGGACAAACAATTAACCAAATTTACTGTTTGGAAGTGCTCAAAAGGCTGTGTGAAAAAGTTAGAAGACCTGAACTTTTTGCCAAAATTCAGGGCTTTTGGATCACAACAATGCACCAGCTCACACTGCACTGTTTGTGAGGGAGTTTTTAGCCAGTAAACAAATAACTGTATTGGAACACCCTCCCTGCTCACCTGATCTGGTCCCCAATGACTTCTGTCTTTACCTGAAGATAAAGGAATTATTGAAAGGAAGACATTTTGATGACATTCAGGACATCAAGGGTTATATGAGGACAGCTGTGATGGCCATTCCAGAAAAAAAGAGTTCCAAAATTGCTTTGAAGGGTGGACTAGGTGCTGGCATCAGTGCATAGCTTCCCAAGGGGAGTACACTTCAAAGGTGACCATAGTGATTTTCAGCAATGAGGTATGTAGCACTTTTTCTAGGATGAGTTCACGAAGTTAGTTGTCAGACCTCCTCTTAATTCATTCATCCATCATTGGACACCCAGGCTGTCTCCACATCTCAGCCAATGTAAACAATGCTATCACAAACATATGGATGCACACGTCCCTTCAAAGCAGCATTTTGGTTTCTTCAGATAAGTACCCAGAAGTGGGATTACTGGGTCCTTTTTGTCTCGTTATCAACTTTGTTTTAAAGTCTTTTTTGTCTGGTATAAATGTTGCTACACCAGTTTTTTTTTTTTTTTTTTTTTTTTTCATTTCCATTTTTATAAAATTCCTTTTCCATCCCTTTACGTTCAGTCTGTGTCTTTCAATCTGAAGCGAATCTCTTGTAGGCAGCATATGTGAGGCTTTTATTTTCTTATCCATTCTTATCTAATCCTCCTATGTCTTTTGATTGGAGCATTTAATCCACTTACATTGAAAGTAATTTTTGGTAGATATGTGGCTATTACCACTTTATTAGTCATAATATTTGTCTTCTTTTTTTTCCATCTTATAGAAGTCTGTCTAAGACTCCTTGTAATACTGGTTTGATGGTGATGAACTCCTTTAGGTTTTTCTTGTCTGGGATGCTCTGTATCTGTCCTTCAATTTTAAAGGATAGCCTTGCTGGGTAGAGTAGTCTTGTGGGTGTTTGCTTTTCACGATTTTGAATATTTCATGTCAATCCCTTCTGGCCTGCAAAGTTTCTGTTGAGAAATCAGCTGACAGTCTTATGGGAGCTCCCTTATAAATTACTAGTTGCCTTTTTCTTGCTGGTTTTAGAATTCTCTCTTTGTCTTTAATCTTTGGAATTTTAATTGTAATGCGTCTGGGTGTGGGCCTGTTTGGGTTTTTCTTGTTTGGGACTCTCTGTACTTCCTGCACTTGTATGTCTCGTTCCTTCTCTAGATAAGGGAAGTTTTCAGTCATTATTTCTTCAAATAGGTTCTCAGCTCCTTACTCTCTCTCTTCTTCTTCAGGTACTACTATGATGTGAACGTTGTTATGCTTGATGTTGTCCCAGAGGCCCCTTATACTGTCCTCATTTTTTTTTTTTTTTTTGATTCTTTTTTCTTTTTGCTGTTCTGATTGGTTGTTTTCTGCTACCTTGTCTTCCAAATGATTGATTCTATTCTCTGCTTCATCTAGTCTCCTGGTGATTCCTTCTAGTGCATTCTTCATTTCAGTTATTGTAGTCTTAACTTATGACTGGTTCTGTTTTATGGTTTCTATATACCTTTTTTATGCTTGCTATCTCTTTTCTGAAGTTCTCACTAAGTCCCTTGGGCCTCCATATAACCATTGTGTGGAATTCTGTATCTGGTAGGTTGCTTGCATCCATTTCATATAGTTCTTTTTTTGGAATTTTCTCCTATTCTTTCAGTTGTGACGTATTTCTTTGTTTCCTCATTCTGGCTGCCTCTCTGTCTTGTCTTTCTGTATATTAGGTAGATCTGCTATGTTTCCCAGTCTTGGCCAGGTGGCCTTATGTAGTAGGTGCTCTGTGGGGCCCTGGCACAGTCCCCCTGGTCACCTGCTCTGGGTGCTCCAGGAGTGTTCCTTGTGTGGGTTGTATATGCTCTCCTGTTTTAATTGAGCCTTGATTGCTGTTGGCATGTCAGTGAGTGGGATTGACCCCCAGGCTGACTGGTTGTGGGGTTTGGCCCTGTTTACAGCTTACGGGCTGCTCTGTAAGAGGCTTACCCCACGGAGTGTTACTCGCCCCAGCAGTGCCTGTTGAGACCGTTCTTTGTGTGCCACTTGTGGGGCTAATTGGGTGGTGCTCTGCTGTGGTCTGAAGCCAACCTCCAAGTATGTTGGTTTGGAGGCATATTGGGAGGGGTTCCAGTGTAGGCCCTGGTCACCAACTGCCTATGACTGGCTGGGGACTATGTGGTAGGAGCTTCAAAGTGATCCACAGTTGTTCACTCCCTGTGCTAAACCTGGAGCCGTGTGAGAGAGGCCACGCCATGAACCAAGGATGTCTACCACCAGTATCAGGCCTGGGGTAGCTCTGCAGAAAGCCAGCCCAAGGCCTGCTGCCACCTGCTGGCTCCCATAAGTTTCAGCCACTGATAAAGTCTCATGCAGTATGTGAGTTGGGTGAGGCAGGGTCTCAGGAAATCACTTGAGTGGGAAGAGTTGTGATCACCAGTTTAATGCAGATTCTAGTTTGGTCCCAGTGCTAAACCTGGAGCTACTCTGCAAAAGTCTCAGAGCACCGAGGCCAGTAACCACCTACCTGGGGACTGATTGCTTTCCAAGAAATAGTAGCAGTGCAGGCAGGGCTGGTTGTTCACTGAGAAAGCGCCTCCAGTGTTGTGAGAGTTGGGTGGGGTCTCAGCAGACCTCACCAGGCCAATTCAGATTCATATTTGGCCATGGACATGGGGAAGTGCTTAACACAGGAAATATGGCGCCCACCTGCCAGCTGCATGGATGGAGGACCCCATGCAGGAAAAATGCCAATTGTCCTCCAGCCCTTACCCTGAAGCCACAAACTTCAGTCTCTTCGACACCCCCCCCCCAACACCTCCCAAACCACCGTTCCCAGGGTGAGTGCCTGTGAGTGAGTGAGTCTGTGCATGGGCCCTTTAAGAGGTCCTCTGGGTTTCCCGCAGCTTTTTTTGTCCCACCAGATGGTCAGAATCGCCACTGTTTTTCACAGCTAGATATTGTGGGGGCTCTTATTCCTGGCACCAGTATTGTGGGCTGGGGAGACTGGTTTGGGGCTGGGGTCCCTCGCTCCTCTGGGGGCAAACTTCTGCAGCTGCGATATCCCTCCTGATTCTCAACCACCATATGGAGGTTTGGGTCCTGTTTCGCGTCTCTGCCCCTCCTACCAATCTCAATGTGGCTTCTTTATATCCTTAGTTATAAAACTAATGTTCACATGTTTCTGCAGGTTGATTTTTCTATAATTGAGTTGTAATTTTAATGTGTTCACGGAAGGAAGCAGGCATAATGTTTATCTCCTCCACCATCTTGGATCTTTTGGCCCAACTGATCATTTTAGAGACTAGCAAAACCAGGCCCAGAGTAGATAGCTGACTTACTGTAGGTTAAGTTAATGGCAGAGCTCAACTGAAATCCAAATCTCTTGTAAGTTCAGTTCTCTTTCTTTATTGTATTTTTCTGCCTTTTTTATTTTACAGCCTGCAGATAGATTCCAGTTTGGGTTTGTTTTTATTAAATCTTAAAGCAAGTTTTTAAAAAAGGCATAATGACACTGTGTCTCCTTTTTTTTTTTTTTTTTACTGACTGTTAAATTATATTGACTTAACTTGGAGAGTCAATTTTAATATCTTACCTGGGGTTTCAAAATTGTATTTTTTAAAATTGAGGTATAATTGACATACCACATTATGTTAATTTCAAGTGTAGCACATAGTGATTTCATATTTGTATATATTACAAAACAATCACCACAGTAAATCTAGTTAACATCCGTCACCATACATAGTTACAGAATTTTTTTGTTGTGATAAGAACTTTTAAGATTTACTTTCTTAGTAACTTTCAAATATGCAACACAGTATTATTAACTGTAGTCACCATGCTGTACATTAAATCCTGTGAGTTACTTTATAACTGGAAATGTCTACTTCTTGACTCCCTTCACTCAAGTCTTCCACCACCCAACCCTTACCTCTGGCAGCCACCAATCTGTTCTTTCCATCTGTGAGGTTGGGTTTTTTGTTTATTTGTTTGTTTGTTTGTTTGTTTTAGATTCCACATATAAGTGAGATCATACAGTTTTTGTCTTTCTTTGTCTGACTTATTTCACTTAGTATAATGCCCACAAGGTCCATCCATGGTGTTGGCAGATGGCAAGATTTTGTTCATTTTTATGACTGAATAATATTTCTTTGTACATATGTACTACATTTTTTTTATCCATTCATCTGTTGATGGACATATAAGTTATTTCTATATCTTGGCTGTTGTAAATAATGCAGTAAACGTGGGGGTGCATATATCTCTTTGAGTTAGTATTTTCATTCAAAAAAAATGCCCAGAAGTGGAATTGCTGGATCGTATTTTTATTCTGTTTTTAATTTAAAATTTTTGAGGAACCTCCATATTGTTTCCCATAGTGGCTGCACCAATTTACATTCTCATCAATAGTGGACAAGCGTTCTTTTTTCTCCAAATCCACGCCAACACTTCTTATCTTTTTTATAATGGCTATTTTTACAGGTGTGAGGTGATCTCATTGTGATTTTGACTTGTGTTTCCCCAATGATTAGTAATGCTGAGCATCATTTCATATACCTGTTGGCCAGTTCTATGTCTTCTTTGGAAAGATGTCTATTCAATCCTCTGCCCATTTTTTTTTTTTATTAAATTTATTGAGGTGACAATTGTTAGTAAAATTACATAGATTTCAGGTGTACAATTCTGTATTACATCATCTATAAATCCCATTGTGTGTTCATCACCCAGAGTCAGTTCTCCTTCCATCACCATATATGCGATCCCCCTTACCCTCATCTCCCACCCCCCACCCCCTACCCCCCCTTACCCTCTGGCAACCACCAAACCATTGTCTGTGTCTATGAGTTTCTATTTCTCATTTGTTTGTCTTGTTCTTTTGTTGTTTTTGGTTTATATACCACATATCAGTGAAATCACATGGTTCTCTGCTTTTTCTGTCTGACTTATTTCGCTCAGCATTACACTCTCAAGATCCATCCATGTTGTCACAAATGTTCCTATATCATCTTTTCTTACCGCCAAATAGTATTCCATTGTGTATATATACCACAACTTCTTCATCCATTCATCAATTGAAGGACATTTTGGTTGTTTCCATGTCTTGGCCACCGTCAACAAAGCTGCAATGAACATTGGAGCACACGTGTCTTTATCTCTAAATGTTTTCAGGTTTTCTGGGTAGATACCCAGGAGAGGGATTGCTGGGTCATATGGCAATTCTCCCTCATACACTGTTGGTGGGAATGCAGACTGGTGTAGCCGTTATGGAAGGCGGTGTGGAGGTTCCTCCTCTGCCCATTTTTAAATCAAATTGTTTTTTTCTGTTATTGAGTTGTATGAGATACATATTCAGAGGGTGCCAAAAAAGTGTACACACATTTTAAGAAAGGAAAAAACTGTATTACAATTGTAATACTCAATATATACCAATCGCAAAAGATGAATACAAGTTATGTGTATACATTTTTTGAGACCCCCAGTATTTTGGATATAAAATCCTTATTGGATGTATGATTTGCAAATATCTTCTCCCATTCGGTTGGTTGCCTTTTTATTTTATGAATGGTTTCCTTTGCTGTGCAGAAGCTTCCTACTTGGATGTCGTCGCTCTTGTTTATTTTTGCTTTTGTTGCCTTTGCTTTTGGTGTCAAATAAAAAAAAATCATTGATAAGACCCATGTGAAGGAGCTTATTGCCTGTGTTTTCTTCTAGGAGTCTAATGGTTTTAGGTCTTACATTCATGTATTTAATCCATTTTGAGTTGATTTTTTGTGTATGTTGTAAGAATGTGGTCCAGTTTTATTCTTTTGCATGTAGCTGTCCGGTTTTCCCAACACTGTTTATTGAAGAGACTGTCCTTTCCTCATTGTGTATTTTTCACTCCTTGGTGGTAAATTAATTGACCATATAGGTGAGGGTTTATTTCTGGGCTCTCTATTCTGTCCCTTTGATCTGTATGTCTGTTTATGGTATGCCAATACCATACTGTTTTGATAGCTATAGTATTGTAATATAGGTTAAAATCAGGAAGTGTGATGCCTCCAGCTTTGTTCTTTTTTCTCAAGATTGCTTTGGCTATTTTGGGTCTTTTGTGATTCCACATAAATTTTAGGATTATTTGTTCTAGTTCTGTGTAAATGCTATTGATATTTTGATAGGGATTGCACTAAAACTGTTTATTGCTTTGATAGTATGAACTTTTTAATATTCTTCCAATCATGAGCATGGAATGTCTTTCTATTTATTTGTGTCTCTTTCATCAGTGTCCTATAGTTTTCAGTGTACAAGTCTTTCACTTCCTTGGGTGAGTCTTTAGGGTTTTATATGATGTGTGACAATTAAGTTCGCAAACTTGTGATAATGTTGCTAACCTTTTTTGGTATCGGAGGGGTTGTTCATTATGAATTTGTACCAACTGGACAAACAGTTAACCAAGTTTACTATTTGGAAGTGCTGAAAAGGCTGCGTGAAAAAGTTAAGACAACCTGATCTTTTTGCCAACAATTCATGGCTCTTGCATTACAAGGCACCAGCTCACATGGCACTGTCTGTGAGGGAGTTTTTAGTCAGTAAGCAAATAACTGTATTTGAACACCCTCCCTAGTCACCTGATCTGGCCCCCAGTGACTTCTTTCTTTATGCGAGGATAAAGGAAATATTGAAAGGAAGACATTTTGATGACATTCAGGACATCAGGGGTAATATGAGGACGCTTTGATGGCCATTCCAGAAAAAGAATTCCAAAATTGCTTTAAAGGGTGGATTAGGCACTGGCATTGGTGCATAGCTTCCCAAGGGGAATACTTCAAAGGTGACCATAGTGATATTCAGCAATGAGGTATGTACCACTTTTTCTAGGCTGAGTTTGTGAACTTAATTGTCAGACCTGTGTGTGTGTGTGTGTGTGTGTGTGTGTGTGTGTGTGTGTGTGTATATATATGTATGTATATAAAATCTAGTCCTCTGCAAACAGTGAGTTTTACTTCTTTCCAATTTAGATGACTTTTATTTCTTCTTACATAAGTGCTCTAGCTAGGACTTTTGATACTATGTGGAATAAAAGTGACAAGAGTGGATAACTTTGTCTTGTTTCTGTTCTTAGAGGAAAAGTTTTTAGCTTTTCACCACTGAGTATGATGTTAGCCATAGCTTCTCAAATGTGACCTTTATTATGTTGAGGTACATTCTCTCTATAACCACTTGCTGAGATTTTTCTTTTTTAATATAAGTAGATGTTGAATTTCAAAATTGTATTTCTAATGGGTCTCTTTTTTTTCAGCAGACATATGGCTATGGTCCATACAATGGTGCATACCCACCAGGAACTCAAGTTGTCTATACTGCGAATGGGCAGGCTTATGCTGTACCCTACCGGTACCCATATGCAGGTAAGCCATGCCATTCTTCCATTCCTTGTTTCTCTTTGTTTACAGCACAGATCCATACAGCCTGGAGGATTTTTATTTCTCAGTTTAAGGATAAGTGAGCTATGCTTTCTGGTTATAGACTGCAGATTACTCTGCTACTATGCTTTTTTCTAAAACATTATGTATTTTCACACTGCTTTACAAATCTAGAGTAGTAGGCTTGATTTTTAAAACTTCACTATTGTATCCAGATTTGTTTCCAAGAAGAGAGTTTGAACTTATTGGGAATTACTTACATTATGAAACAGTCAAACTAACAGGCCCATTTTAAGGGATAAGAGGTATTTTTTCTCCTATTTTTTTCCTTCTGGTAACATCCTTCAAAAATTATCATTATTGAGGTGACGTTTCAATTTACAAGTAAAGTGGAGGCCTGGAGGGGCTTATATATTCCAGACTTTTGCTGTGCTTCTTTCGATTTTTCACCTCACTTGAAACAACTTGTAGATTTGAGTGAATGGCCTGTGTTGGGAACATCAAGCTTTGGATGTCCTCTGGGCAGGGTGGAGATATAGGTAAATGTTCATCCTGGACTGGAGCCTTCAACTAGCATTGACTATGAAGGATTCTGCCTTGCTTGACTTTTTTTCATGTCAAATTGAAAACCAATAAAATAATGGTGTGAAAACATGAATTATTTATCCATTCGCTGAGCCTAGCACAGGCATCTTTGTTTGAATTGCTTTCCCTATATAAAATAAATTTTTCATCTTTATAATCTTATATTTTTGGCATTTTTTTCTAATTTTATATATTTTATCCAGAGTGCTACATAATCTTCATAAGTATTTTTAATGATTTAATATTATATTGGGTGATATATTATTATATTATTAGTTAAGTCTTCAAGTATTGGCTGCTTATTCTTTTCCTTTTTGGCTATTGTAGGTATTGCTTTGACGTCTCTAGTCATTTTCTTTTTCATTCCTGTTAAATATGTCATAGAATAAATTTCTTATTTCTGTATATTAAATTAACATGTCATTGGGGCATAGATATTTTTGTTTCTTTTTATACCATTACAAAATTGTAAAAGTTTCCAAACATACAAAAGTAGGGACAATAGTATAATGATTATCATTTGCCCATTACCAGCGTCAACGATTACCAACCACATCATGGCTAATCTTCTTTCACCTGCTCTCTCCACCTCTGGATTATTTTGAGGGAAATCCAGACTTTATATCATTTCATAGGACAATGTTACAGCAAGTCTTGATACCATTCACCAAGTTGATTCCCAGAACAGTTTGCCAATTTATAATGGCACTAGGAGTTAATAGTACACTGTTTTTTCTGTAGTCCCATAAAGATTGCCTGTTGTTATTATGCTTTAAAAGTTTTAATAACCTGATTAGGTCTAAAATGTAATCATCAAGTTGCTTTGGTTTATGTTTCTATGATGACTGGCAAAGATAAACATTGTATAATTGTTTATAAATTAGATTTTCCCTTTATGAATTATTTTTCTTTGCACATTTATTTTGGGGTTGGTGGTGGGTGTTTAAACTCTAACCTAACCATGCCATGAGAGCCAGCCTCTTCTTCAGCTCCCAGGCCACAGACTAGGGTAACCCAGCTGTTACTTATCCTATAGAACAGCAGAAGTTCTGCAGTAAGTAGTTCTTGTAAAGGGAATTTCTATAAATTGGATTCCATCCTGCCCTTGACTTTCCTCATAAAAAAAGAAATAGCATTCTCACAGGGAACCTCAGAATACTTGCTGTAGGGGAGTCAAGTCGGTAGGTATTTGTTATTCGCGCTGTGACCAACCAGCAGGTATACTTATTGTGGAAGGGCTGAGTTGGCTTGTGCTCTTCCCAGAGCAGCACTGTGCTTATAACCAGGGAGGAGGAGCTCTTTAGGCTGCCTTTCTTAGACACCCCAGTGCTTTGCCAGTCATGACAGATTGCCTTCCGGTATCTGTAGATCCTCATCATGCGCAGAGCTGGCTGAAGGCCTTCTCTGTAGTATGAGTGGGGCTGGTGGCCAGTCAGCCAATTTGAAAACTACAAATTGTATATGCACAGTGAGTATTGTTTTACTCACCCTCTTTAGTGGACATTTGTTCAGCTGTCTTTTGATGTGGGCTTGAGGGCTTTTGCTTTGAGTCAACTCCCTTGGAGTCCTCATTTTTGTCTTGTAGAGATCGAACTCATGACACATTATTGCGCTGCAGTTTCCAGGGGCAAGTCCAAGAGCAGGCCTCTAGATTTTGTGGTTCTAAGCTCCTTTCCCCCATCTTTTATAATTTACTCAATTCCTTGGTCTGATAGTAATTTGTAAAAGTTACCTGCCTTTATTTAGTCTTTCCTAAAGTACCTCATTTAGTTGTCATACAAACAATGTCTTTTTCACTTTCACATTTTGACCATTTATGTAAGCTTAGTTAAATTAGGTAATTACAATAAGTATTATTAGAAACATCCCCACTAACTTAGCTACCTGGTGGGGCAGAGGTAAGCAGTAGCTGCAGAAGAGTGATCTCCTGGTCATATGAGGAGATCCCTGGGTGTGACCTACAGAGGGAATGCAGATTTAGATTTTTGAGGGAATCTTTTAATTAGGTCAGTTCACCAGTTCCTACAGTATCATATTTAACTGGTTGGAGTTGCCAATTTGAAATTTTTAAATTTCAAAGCTGTGAAAGTGAATGCTACAATTCATCAGTTTTGAAATTTAAAAGTTGCATAAAAAATCATTTGCTTCTAACACTGTTATCTGTACTTGATCAGTCCTTAGAGGTTTATAATGGTCTCATTATTCCTACTCTGTGGCTTTGATTTTTCTCGCCATCGTATTTGAGGCTTTAGTGGTTGTGAGTGTACAGTCGCCTGAGAGCCTGGGTTTGCTCTTTCTGCCCTTAACTCCCCATGCTGCCCTTTTTGCTCATCTGTAAGATGGAAAATGGGGGTAACAATAAACTCACCTCATAGGTTTGTTGTGAGGATTAAGTGAGTCACTGAATGTAAATGCTTTTGCCACTGTAAATGCTTAGACTGGGAAACAAGGTTAATGTTAGCCTTTATTATCATTGTTGGTTTCACTTCATTCTTCATCTACCTGTACACGTTACCATTGGGCTAGTTTCTAGCTCTCTAGAGTTGAACTGTTGTTAAAGGAATAGCAGGTCAAGGAGGAAAGTTAACACTATTTATATTTGAGCAATTTAAAAGCTAGTTAGCTATTAGACAACACAGTCGTGACATACAGAAGAGAACAAACAATACATTTCCAGTTGTAAACTTTAACCATGCAAATTAAATGTTAACTTTGTTTAAAAGTTTGCTTTTTAGAAGTTTGTCCTCTAACAAATACTTTCCCCCATAAAAACTTATGATTAAAAATTGAGAATTGTACACCTGAAATCTACATAACTTTACTAACAATTGTCACCCCAATAAACTTTAATTTAAAAAAATTAAAAGCAAACTTCCGGAAAAATGGCGGCGTGAGGTGAGCCTCTGTAAAGCTCCCCTGGAATTTACAACGAATCGAACAACAAAACTCCACAAAGGACTCCCTTCACAGCAGACAGGCAAGACGAAGAGGCCCACTACCGACCGAAATCACCTACAGGAGTCAACAGAACTGCTGAAACATACGGGCTCTGAATCAGGAGCTGGAAGAGCTTTGGAACATCAAAAGCTCTCCGCATACCCAACGGGACACTGCGCCCTGTGACCTAGACGAACTATTAACAGAGGAGAAGCCCGTCTCCCAGGGAATCCCCCCATTGTGTGAGAAGCAGGAATAGTGCAGAGAAAACAGCACTACCGTGTGGGAGAAGAAAAATAAATTGCAGTTGGAGAAATAAGACGTTCTACCAACAAGTGCTGGAAAACAAAAGAAAGACCTCTTCCTATCAACCTGTTGCAGAAGTCACTCCTGTACATGTCTAGGAAGAGAAATAGTAAACCAGTAATCGCCATGAATAACCAAGGCAACAAGATAGCTCAGAAAGAAAGTGAAAAGTCTCCAGAGAAGGCACTTAAAGATACAGAAATGTGTGACGTAAGTGACAGAGAATTCAAGATTGCAGTTCTGAAAAAACTCAACGAGATACAAGAAAACACAGATAGGCAGTTAAAGGAACTCAGAAACTCAATCAAAGAACAGCATGAGCATTTTACGAAAGAGATTGAAATTTTAAAAAAGAACCAAAGAGAATTTCTGGAGATTAAGAACTCAATAGAAGACATTAAGAATGAAATAACCAGCTTAGCTAGTAGAGTTGACCAGATGGAGGAAAGAATCAGTGACATTGAAGATAGAAACCTGGAAATGACACAGATAGAAGAAGAAAGAGACTTGAGACTTAAAAGAAATGAAAGAACTCTACAAGAACTTTCTGACTCCATCAGAAAGAGCAATATAAGAATAATGGGCATACCAGAAGGAGAAGAAAGAGAGAAGGGAACAGAGAATATATTCAAACAAATTGTCAATGAGAACTTCCCAAACTTGTGGACAGAACTGGATCCTCGAATCAAAGAAGCAAATAGAACACCTAATTACCTGAATCCCAACAGACCTTCTCCAAGGCACATTGTATTGAAGCTGTCTAAAATCAATGACAAAGAATCCTCAAGGCAGCCAGGGAAAAGAAGACGGTAACTTACAAAGGAAAGCCCATTAGATTATCATCAGATTTTTCAGCAGAAACTCTACAAGCCAGGAGGGAGTGGAACCAAATATTCAAACTATTGAAAGAGAGAAATCATGAGCCAAGAATAATATATCCAGCAAAGATATCCTTCAGATATGAAGGAGGAATAAAGACCTTTCCAGACATACAGAAGCTGAGGGAATTTTCTAATACACGACCTGCACTACAAGAAATACTAAAGGAGGCTATTCGACCACCATCAACAGGGACAATTTGTGGCAACCAAAACTCAAAAAGGGGGAGAGTAAAGGCCTGAACCGGAATATGGGAATGGAGAAAGTAAGCGTGCTGAAGAAAATGGAATACTCTAAATATCAAACTTTCTTTTACATAAACTTAAGGGTAACCACTCAAAAATAATCCAGAATTGAAATATATACTGAAATAAAAGAAGAAACAGAGGGAAACATCATAGAATACCACCACACAGAAATAATAGACAACAACAAAAAGGCAAAGAAACAATGGAGACACCGCCTTACCAGAAAACTAAAGATAGAATGACAGGAAATCCTCACATATCAATAATCACCCTAAATGTAAATGGACTGAACTCACCAATAAAAAGGCACAGAGTAGCAGATTGGATCAAAAAACTAAACCCAACCATATGCTGTCTCCAAGAGACACATCTCAGCTACAAGGACAAGCATAGACTCAAAGTGAAAGGGTGGAAATTGACACTCCAAGCAAACGGTACCCAGAGAAAATCAGGTGTAGCCATAATGATATCAGATGAAACAGACTTCAAGGTGAAAAAGATAACAAGAGACAAAGATGGACATTTCATAATGGTGAAGGGGACAGTACAACAAGAAGACATAACAGTCATCAATATTTATGCCCCCAATCAGGGAGCACCGAAATACACCAAGCAACTACTAACAGAACTAAAGGGAGAAATTGACCAAAACACAGTTATACTAGGGGACCTAAATACATCATTGACAGCTATGGATAGATCATCCAAACAGAAAATAAATAACGAAATAGTAGCCCTAAATGACACATTAGATGAAATGGACATAATTGACATTTATAGAGCACTTCATCCTAAAACATCAGACTATACATTCTTTCTAGTGTACATGGAACATTCTCAAGGATAGACCATATATTGGGACATAAAATCAGTCTCAACAAATTTAAGAAGATTGAAATCATACCATGCATATTCTCTGATCACAAGGCTTTGAAATTGGATATCAACTGTAAAAAGAAAGCGGGAAAAAACACAAATACATGGAGATAAAACAACATACTTTTAAAGAAGGACTGGGTCAAAGAAGAAATTAGAGGAGAGATCAAAAGATACATAGAAACAAATGACAATGAAAATACATCCTAGCAAAATTTTTGGGATGCAGCGAAAGCAGTTTTAAGAGGGAAATTTATCTCATTACAGGCCTATCTCAAGAAACAAGAAAATGCCCAAATAACCTCATGTTACATCTTAAAGAACTAGAAAAAGAAGAACAAGTAAAACCCAAGGTCAGCAGAAGAAAGGAAATAACAAAATTAGAGCAGAACTAAATGAAATAGAGAACAAAAAGACAATAGAAAAAATTAATGTGACAAAGAGCTGGTTCTTTGAAGCGATTAACAAAATTGACAAACCCTTGGCTAGACTTACTATATAAAAAGAGAGAAGACACTGATTAACAAAATCAGAAACGTAAAAGGGGAAGTTATCACGGACACCACAGAAATACAAAGGATCATCCAAGAATACTATGAAGGACTATATGCCACCAAATTCAACAACCTAGAAGAAATGGACAAGTTCTTAGAAACATATAGCCTTCCAAGGCTGAACCATGAAGAACTGGAAAATCTAAACAGACCGATCACCAGTAACGAAATTGAATCAGTCATCCAAAACCTTCCCAAAAGCAAAAGTCCGGGACCAGATGGCTTCACTAGTGAATTCTACCAAACCTTCAAAGAGGATCTAATACCAATCCTGCACAAACTCTTCCAAAAAATTGAAGAAGAAACAGTACTCCCTAACTCATTCTATGAGGCCAACATTACCCTGATACCAAAACCTGGTAAGGACAGCACAAAAAAAGAAAACTACAGACCAATATCTCTGATGAATACCGATGCAAAAATCCTAAATAAAATTCTAGCAAATCGAATACAACAATGCATTAAAAAGATTATCCATCACGACCAAGTGGGGTTCATCCCCGAGGCACAAGGATGGTTCAACATACGCAAATCCATCAATGTGATACATCACATAAACAAAATAAAGGACAAAAATCATATGATTATATCAATTGGTGCAGAAAAAGCATTTGACAAGATACAACATCCATTTATGATTAAAACACTTAATAAAATGGGTATAGAAGGAAAATACCTTAACATAATAAAGACCATATATGACAAGCCCTTGGCTAATCTCATAATTAATGGAGAAAAACTGAAGCCCTTTGCTCTACGTTCAGGAACACGACAGGGATGTCCCCTATCACCTCTGCTTTTCAACATAGTGTTGGAAGTCCTTGCCAGAGCAATCAGACAAGAGAAAGAAATAAAAGGCATCCAAATTGGGAATGAAGAAGTTAAATTATCACTCTTTGCAGATGACATGATGCTATATATAGAAAACCCTAAAGACTCCACCAAAAAGCTATTAGAAACAATCAACGAATACAGTAAAATTGCTGGCTACAAAATCAACGCACAAAAGTCCATTGCCTTCCTATATACTAACAATGAAATCTCAGAAAAAGAAATCCAAAAAGCAATTCCTTTTGCAATTGCAGCAAAAAGAATAAAATACCTAGGAATACACTTAACCAAGGATGTGAAAGACCTATATGCTGAAAACTATAAGACATTTTAGAAAGAAATTGAAGAAGACACAAAGAAATGGAAAGACATTCCGTGCTCATGGATTGGAAGAATCAACATAATTAAAATGGCCATATTACCCAAAGCAATATACAGATTCAATGCAATCCCCATCAAAATCCCAATGGCATATTTTAAAGAAATAGAACAAAAAATCATCAGATTTGTTTGGAACCACAAAAGACCCCGAATAGCCAAAGCAATCTTAAGAAAAAAGAATTGTAATGGAGGTATCACACTTCCTGACTTTGGCCTGTACTACAGGGCCACAATAATCAAAACAGCATGGTATTGGCAGAAAAACAGACACAAAGACCAATGGAATAGAATTGAGAACCCAGAAATAAAACCACATAAATATGGACAGATAATTTTTGACAAAGAAGCTAAAAACACACAATGGAGCAAAGACAGCCTCTTCAATAAATGGTGCTGGGAGAATTGGATAGCCACGTGCAAGAGAATGAAACTGGACTGCTGTTTGTCACCATGTACCAAAGTTAATTCAAAATGGATCAAAGACTTAAGCATAAGACCTGACACAATAAACTGCATAGAAGAAAACATAGGTACTAAACTTATGGACCTTGGGTTCAAAGAGCATTTTATGAACTTGACTCCAAAGGCAATGGAAGTAAAAGCTAAAATAAACGAATGGGACTATATGAAACTTAAAAGCTTCTGCACAGCAAAAGAAACCATTGACAAAATAAAGAGGCCACCAAATGAATGGGAGAAGATTTTTGCAAACAGTGCCTCCGATAAGGGGCTAGTATCCAGAATATACAAGGAACTCATGCAACTCAACAACAAAAAACAAACAACCCAATTGAAAAATGGGCAGAGGACTTGAAGAGACATTTCTCCAAAGAGGACACACAAATGGCAAATAGACATATGAAAAAATGCTCAACATCACTAATCATCAGAGAAATGCAAATCAAAACCACAATGAGATATCACCTCACCCCAGTCAGAATGGCGATCATCAACCAGAGAAATAGTAACAAATGTTGGAGAGGCTGTGGAGAAAAAGGAACTCTCATACACTGTTGGTGGGAATGCAGACTGGTGCAGCCGTTATGGAAGGCAGTGTGGAGGTTCCTCAAAGAATTACGAATAGAATTGCCATATGACCCAGCAATCCCTCTCCTGGGTATCTACCCAAAAAATCTGAAAACATTTAGAGATAAAGGCACGTGTGCTCCAATGTTCATTGCAGCTTTGTTTACGGTGGCCAAGACATGGAAACAACCAAAATGTCCTTCGATACATGAATGGATAAAGAAATTGTGGTATATATACAGAATGGAATACTATTCGGCGGTAAGAAAAGATGATATAGGAACATTTGTGACAACATGGATGGATCTTGAGAGTGTAATGCTGAGTGAAATAAGTCAGACAGAAAAAGCAGAGAACCATGTGATTTCACTGATATGTGGTATATAAACCAAAAACAACAAAAGAACAAGACAAACAAATGAGAAACAGAAACTCATAGACACAGATAATAGTTTAGTGGTTGCCAGAGGGTAAGGGGGGTAGGGGGTGGGGGGTGGGAGATGAGGGTAAGGGGGATCGAATATATGGTGATGGAAGGAGAACTGACTCGGTGATGAACACACAATGGGATTTATAGATGATGTAATACAGAATTGTACACCTGAAATCTATATAATTTTACTGACAATTGTCACCCCAATAAATTTAATAAAATAAAATTTAAAAAAAGAAAAAAAAATTAAAAGCAAGTTATATTAGCACATTTAAAGTTTAATTTTAAAAATGGTTTGCATAAATACTGAGAAGCCAATTAGCTTTTAAATGGATTTCTCAATTTTCAGCTTTTGTTGAGGATTCTCAACTTGATTCTTCCATTGTCTGCATGCTCTGTATCTTTCCTACTCTCTCCTATATTCCTGTCATTCTGATTAGCATGATGTAGAGAAAGAACTCAAGTGGAAATTGGAGACTGGAGTTTGCAGCTTCATTAGGATTCTGCTCTCTCAGTGTTTGCGACTTTGGATCTTCAAAAGCTGACATCTTGATTTTCTCTTAGTGCCATCTTAGGAATAGAGGTGTTTTCACTAGGCCAAGTCTGGTCACCTTAGCCTGTGGTGGAGGAGAACTGTGGGACTCTCACTGTAGCTACCCCCCGCTTCTCCAGAGGAAGACAAGGCCATAGGAGGAGGGAGGCAAATACCAAAAAGCAATGACCTTGACTACTCTCAGAAAGGGTCCTAGTCGAGTCAGCCATCTTTTTGAGTTGGACTTCACAAACTGTTCCTTAAAGGCACATTTTTTTCTTTTTTTCAGGACTTTATGGACAGCAGCCTGCCAACCAAGTCATCATTCGTGAGCGATATCAAGATAACGACAGTGATCTGGCCCTGGGCATGCTGGCAGGAGCAGCCACAGGCATGGCCTTGGGGTCTCTGTTCTGGGTCTTCTAGGGTCCTTGAAATCTGGATGCACATAGCTTCTGATACCCTTGTGCAGTAATATTATTTGCTGGGCATTTTAATTTGTGATAAATGTTTTCCATAGTTCTTTTGAAAGTAGTAACATGGTAGTTATAACTAGTCCATATAAGTACCACAGAGAAGGCTTTAGACTGCTTTTTTAGCCAAAACATGGACTCTGGGGCACGATCTCATTTCAATAGTTTCCTTTTGGAACTCTTGAAATACTGTATTTGAACACACCTGTTTTGAAAGGCATTTTCTTTTTAGACTTCAGTGTAGTGCTTAAGGGATAATTTGTTTAGTGTTAGGCTAGTAATATGGTGATGTATGAGTGAGTGCATGATTGTGGCAAGAAAAACAGCAGCTTCTTTTGGTTTAACATCAGACTTTCAAACCTCAGACCAGAACTAGCTGCATGTTACTTCAGTTTTGGGCTGATAAGCCAGCAGGGAACTTCCCTGAGGCCATGGGAACTTCCCATGATAGTCCCAGGACCTCTGGGGCTTTGCAGGACTCCAGCAAGTCTGACAGCTCAGGATGATGGGTGGGGGTGGGCCAATCTTCCTTTTAAAATGATGCTTCTTCTGTTTGGTCTTACTTGTTTGGTTTTAGTAGCAATCCTTGGAAAAAACACCAAATTTGGAATGGACTTGAGCCTCAAAGTTTTAGGGCTTTATCTTTTAAAACTTGAAGAAAGCAAAACACAAACAAGTATGTGGAGGTAGATTTGTTTTATTCAGAGTCATTGTGCTTTTAGTGTCAGCTTGGAATATTTTTATTGCCACCTCAGCCTACTTACAGCTTATTTTTCTGCTTCTCAAGAAAGTCATATTGAAGGAATGGTAAGGAAAATAGAATGGGAGTCATAGTTCGTGTTACTGCTCAGGCCTGGCAGGGACTGCATGCACAGAGAACTCTCTTTCCATCCCCCTGAAGGCTGTTAAAGAGTAGGTGCCCTGTCCTGCACAGCACTGGGACACTGTGGCTACCTTTCAAATACTGGGGGGTGTGAAGCCTCGGTGATGGCATGGTGGGGGCTTGTTGGACCATGGCTGTCGGGGAGATTCTGGGGGTGGATGGGGAATGAGGCCTAAGACATGCATCACCTGCTCAAGATACCACCCAGCTTGACCAGGGCACCAGCCTGCTTTTCATTCCTAATTCAAATGCCCTAGAGAAGCTTAAACCATTTAATTTTGAGCCCTAGTTATGTGTGAGCTCTGGAAAACCCACAGTCCTGCATTTTTGTTATTTCTTATTTCTTTAACCATGTGCATTTTTAAAGCTCCTAATTACTCCAGTTTTCTGTCCCGCATACTTTAAAAAGGTACTTTCACAAATGCAGTGTAGCAAGATGAAGGTCCCTACTCCTACACTCCAGGTAGCCCTATTTTCCATAAAATACACTCCTAGTAGCCCACATTCTGTTTTTATTTTGTATGGCTGGCTATATACATACTCTCTTGTTTTACTAGTCAACTGACTCCATCTCTGAGGCTTACTTAAACACATCTTCATATGAAAGCAGATGTCAAACAGACTTTGTGGTGACAATTTATCTGTTTTCCTAGCCAATTCTAGTGGATTTTTTGATACTGGAGAGAATCTGTTTCCAGTTGAAAGGAAATGTACTTGACTTCTTGTTTTGGGTGTTTGAAATGGCAGAAAATTGCCAAATGTGATGCATGACAACACTAGTTTTGATGGTTAAAAATGTTGCTTTTGTGACTTTACATCCTGTGTAATAAGAAGGGCTTTTTCAGATGGTAATCATTTATTAAAGTTGTATGCTTTACTTATAGAAATTAAGCACAGTTTTTAATGTTGCATTGGGGTATTTATTTTGAGCTTGAAATTACTGGAATCACAGAGTATTGAGTTACGGCAGTGAAATGCCCTTGATGCAAACAGTCTTTCTCTGTTCCTTTGACTGCCCTCTGACTGAAGGGGGAGAGCGGTTGACTAAAGCTTGGGCACATGTGTATGCCCCCATCCCCCTGTCTGCAGTGGGGCCAAACCCCATGGGCAGCCATAGTTGAGCCTCAAAAATCACTGTCACTGCGGACTTTATCCTAATATGAAATGCATCCTGGGTATAAAGATGGGCTGAGACATTTCATTTCCCTGGTCCCATCTCCCATAGATGCCAACTTTTCGATCACTTCGTTTAGATCATCCTAAATCAAGAAGTTAGATGAGTTGGAAGCAACTTGTTCAGGTTTGAGTATTTTGCTTCCATTTGTACTTTAAAATAATGTACCTGGAAGAAGCTGGTCAATGGCACTGTGCACATTCCAATCTGATTGTTTTTTAGCTCTTCTTTTACTTCATTGAGTTAACTTCAGGGACTACATAGTAAGAGAAGGGAGACACCAGTCGCTGTGTTTCAGATCATCATTCATGAAACAGGCCAGACCAGTACTCAAGATCTGGATCACATGGAGAAGTTCCTGCAATTGAGACAGAATGACCTAAGATTATTTTCTACATCAATTGTGATTGTGTGTAATCTTTCGTTCTCCTTCCCAAGTTTATGTAGACACAGGCATGGAATGCGGTTCAATTTTTTACCCCTAGAGTTGATTTTTGTTTCTGATTGCTTAGTATTCTATTGTGCCCACAGAACCTATTTTTCCCTGTATATGCAAATTGTATGTTTATAAGTGAAAATGATAATACATTAAATGATGCTAACCTTAAAGCATGTTTCATTGTGATTTTTTTTTTCATTAATTTAAACTAAAAAAACAAAAAATTTTCACCCATTTCTCCTAGCTGCTCCCCCCCCCCCCCACACACACACCTCTGGCAACTACTAACTTGTTTTTGTTTTTGTTTTTTTTAACTACTTTGTAGTAACACACTGTCGTCTTTTTCTGCTGTGTTGGGGGCAACAAGAATCCCATTTTTAGAGCATTCCTTAAGTGCTAGAGAATGTATTGTCACATTAGAAAACAACAACATTAAATTCTTGTAGTAACTCTGTAAGGCAGGTAAGCCAAGTTATATTGGATGAAACTGAAACTCAGAAGTTAAATAGTTTTCTCAGGAGCACATAGGTAATAAGTGAAATTAATTTATACCCGATTAAAACATTCTTTTTCCCTGTGCCATGTGCACATAGGAATATAATTTCCACAAGAACATGTAGGTGGCATATGTAGTCATACTTTTAAGATGACTGTTAGAAAACTGACAGTATCAACTAAATAAATGAGCAAACAAAACAGAAATAGTCTCAAAGATATAGAGGAAAAACTGATGGTTGTTATAATAGTTGGGAGGGGATTGGGGGTGAGGGAGAAGGTGAAGGGATTAAAAATCAAATTGGTATTCATAGTATTGCCACGGGGATATGAAAGACAGTTTGGGGAATATAAATAATGTAAAAATTTTGTAGGGGATCAGATGGGCACTTGTCTTATTAGGGAGACCGCTTCACGGACTGTAGATGCCTGACCACTGCCTGTACACCTGAGGCTGAACCTGAATAATATTGAATGTCAACTATAATTTAATATATCCATAGTCATGGGATGTGGAGTACAGCATAAGGAATAGAGTCAGTAGAACTGTAACAGCTATATACGATATTAGAGGGGTAGCAGATTGAGGGAGGGGGGTTGTCACTTTGTGAGGGGTGAAATGTCTATTACATTGTTTTGTACACCTGAAATTAAAAAAAACAACAACAATATCTTCTTCAATCAGATCCACTTTGCAGAGTGGGTCCAATAACTACTGCAATATCTTTGGGTATCTAACTTCATGTTATTTGTTTTTTTTTTCTAATTATTTTAAATTAGTTCCTGAATTTAGTTTCCCCTGGGCTAGCTTTTCTGTTTATCTTACCTGTTGTAGACTTTGAATGATGATGCATGATTGTCTGTTATAGTTTAAGATGAAGAGTCTCATACTATAAACTCTGGGTCTCTTTATTTCTTTAGAAAAGAATCCTCTAATATTTTGCCTGGAGACTGTTATTTCTGGATGTGGGGGAGGGCAGACACTCCACACATACTTTGTAGCCCCTCCCGTTTCAGCTCGACTTCATTCCTATCTTTTGACATGCTGACCCCTACTACCGCTAGCTCTTTTTTTTTAACTTAATAGGTTATACATAGCTCCAAAATAATAATACAAAAGATAGATTCAGCGAAGGGTCTTCCATCTGCCCATTTCCTGCCATCTTTGCTTAACCACTAGTACTAGTTTATTTATCCTTTCTGAGTTTCTTCATACATATATAAACTAGTACAAAGATATATTCTTATTTTTCTCCCTTTTTTACACAAAAGGGTAGTATATACACCAGCGGTACTCAAATATTTTGGTCTCGGGATCCTTTTATGTTATTCCATTTTCTTTTAATTTGTCAATTACAGTTGACACTTAATATTTTATATTAATTTCAGGTGTACAGCATAGTGGTTAGACATTTGTGTAATTTACGAAGTGATTCCCCCGTAAGTCTAGTACCCACCCAACACCATACATTGTTATTACAATATTATTGACTGTATTCCCTATGCTGTACTTTACATCCCTGCGACTATTTTGTAACTACCAATTTGTACTCCTTAATCCCTTCACCTTTTCACACCTCCCAAGCCCCCTCCTATCTGGCAGCCATTAGTTTGTTTTCTGTATCTATGAATCTGTTTCTGTTTTGTTTGTTCATTTATTTTGTTCTTTAGATTCCACATACAAGTGAGATCATACAGTATTTGTCTTTCTATGTTTACTTATTTCACTTAGCATAACACCCTCTAGGTCCAAATGGTAAGATTTCATTTTTTTATGGCTGATTAATATTCCATTGTATGTATGTACCACATCTTTATCCAGTTGTCCATTGATGGGCACTTAGGTTGCTTCCATGTCGGCTATTGTAAATAATGTTGCAGTGAACATAAAGATGCATATATCTTTTCAAATTAGTGTTTTGGATTTCCTCGGATAAATACCAAGAACTGGAATTGCTGGGTCATGACGGTAGTTCTATTTTTAATTTTTTGAGGCACCTCCAACGCGTTTTCCACTTTGGGCTTTATTTGCTGGTGTTTTTTTTTTTTTTTTTTTTTTTTTTGTTTGTTTTTGTAGTTCCTTTAGGCATAAGGTTAGATTGTTTATTTGATTTGTTTGTTTGTTGAGATAGGCCTGTATTGCTATGACTTTCACTCTTAGGGCTGCTTTTGCTACATCCCATAGATTTTGGGTCATTTTGTTTGCATTTTCAGTTGTCTCAATATATCTTTTGATTTCTCCCTTGATCTTATTGTTAACCCATTCATTGTTTACTAGCATGTTATTTAGCCTCCATGTGTTTGTGTTTTTTAGTTTTTTTTTTTTTTTTTATTTTATTAAATTTATTGAGGTGACAGTTGTTAGTAAAATTACATAGATTTCAGGTGTACAATTCTGTATTACATCATCTATAAATCCCGTTGTGTGTTCATCACCCAGAGTCAGTTCTCCTTCCATCACCATATATTCGATCCCCCTTACCCACATCTCCCACCCCCCACCCCCCACCCCCACCCCCCTTACCCTCTGGCAACCACCAAACCATTGTCTGTGTCTATGAGTTTCTGTTTCTCATTTGTTTGTCTTGTTCTTTTGTTGTTTTGGTTTATATACCACATATCAGTGAAATCACATTTTTCTTGTAATTCATTTCTAGTTTTATACCATTGTGATCAGAGAAGATGCTTGATATGATTTCAGTCTTC
This sequence comes from Rhinolophus sinicus, assembly GCF_057876585.1. Classification (NCBI taxonomy): domain Eukaryota; kingdom Metazoa; phylum Chordata; class Mammalia; order Chiroptera; family Rhinolophidae; genus Rhinolophus; species Rhinolophus sinicus. The sequence continues at coordinate 94,872,512 of NC_142501.1, forward strand.
TTAAATATATTGAGACTTGTTTTGGCCTTGCATGTGGTCTATGTTGGAAAATGTGCCACGTACACTTGGAAGGAATGTATATTCTGCTGCTTTGGGCGAAATGCTCTTAAAATATCAATTATAATCTATCTAGTCTAATGTGCCATTTAAGGCTGCTGTTTCCTTGTTGATTTTCTATCTGGAAGATCTGTCCATTGAAGTCAATGGAGTGTTAAAGTCTTCTACTGTGACTGTATTACAGTCAATCCCTTCCTTTGTGTGAGTTAATGTTTACTTTTTGTATTTAGCTGCTCCTATATTGGGTGCATAAATGTTTTCAGGGTTTATATTCTCTTGTTGGATTGATCCCTTTATCACTATGAAATATCCTTCTTTGTTTCTCATTATAGCCTTTATGTTAAAATGTATTTTTTTCTGGTACAAGTATTGCTACCCAAGCTTTTTTGTTTGTTCATTTACATTTGCATGTAGTATCTTCTTCCATCCCTTTACTTTCAGACTGTGTGTCTGTTTCGATCTGAAGTGGATTTCTGGTAGACAGCACATGTATGGGTCTTGTTTTCTAATACATGGAGATACCCTATGTCTTTCGATTGGAGCATTTAATCCGTTTACATTTGAAGTGATTATTGCCATTATATTATTCATAGTTATATTTTTTTCGGCCTTCTTCTCCTTAAAGAAATACCTTTAACATTTCTTGTAATACTCGGTGGTGGTGATGAATTTCTTTAGCTTTTTCTTTTCTTAAAAGCTATTTATCGCTCTTTCAATTTCAAATGATAGCCTCACTGGGTAGAATAGTCTTATTTGTAGGTCCTTGCTTTTCATCACTTGGAATAGTTCATGTCAATTCCTTCTGGCCTTCAAAGTTTCTGTTGAGAATTCAGGTGACAGTCCTATGGGAGCTCCCTTGTAGGTAACAAATTGCCTTTCTCTTGATGCTTTTAGGGTTCTCTCTTTGTCTTTAACCTCTGGCATTTTAGTGTGATTTGTGTTGGTGTGGGCCTCTTTGGATTCATCTTGTTTGGGACTCTGGGTTTTCTGGACTTGTATGTCTGTTTCCTTCGACATGTTTGGGAAGTATTCCATTATTATTATTTCTTTAAATAGATTCTCAACCCCTTGTTCTCTCTCCTCTCCTTCTGGTACTACTATGATGTGAATATTGTTTTGCTTGATGTTGCTTTATGTTGTCCCAGAGGCCCCTTAAACTATCCTCATTTAATTTTTTTTTCTTTTTGCTGTTCTGATTGGCTGTTCTCTGCTACCTTGTCTTCCAAATTACTGATTCAATTCTTTGCTTCATCTAATCTGCTTCTCATTCCTTCTAGTGTAGTCTTCATTTCAGTTATTGTATTCTTCATTTCTGAGTGGTTCTTTTTATTGGTTTCTATGTCCTTTTTTATGCTTACTATCTCTCTTTGAAGTTCTGGCTAAGTTCTGTACGTATCGTTGTAACTCTGTATCTGGTAGATTGCTTGCCTCTGTTTGGTTTAGTTCTTTTTCTGGAGTTTTCTCCTGATCTTTTATTTGGGACATGTTTGTGTTTCCTCATTTTGGCTGCATCTCTGTGTTTGTTTCTATGCGTTAGGCAGGGCTGCTATGTCTCCTGGTCTTGGCAGGGTAGCTTTAGGTAGTAGTTGTCTTGTGGAACCCAGTTGCACAGTCTCCCTGGTCTCCTGGTCCAAATGCTCCAGGAGTGTGCCTTGTGTGAGTTGTGTGTGCCCTCCTGTTACAGTTGAACCTTAATTGCTTTTGGCATGACACTCAATCTAAATGGCTGTGAGAATTGGTCATGACCACAGTATACAAATTGCTGTGTGGGGGCTACCCCCATGGAGTGAGATTTTCCCCAGCAGGCTCTGTTGCCTGCCGAGAATACCCTTTTGGTGTGCTGCTTGTGGGTCTAATTGGGTGACGTTCTGTTGTCTGTAGGTGGCCACCAGATGTATTGGTTCTGGGCTTCTTTGACGGGGCTCCCATGCAGGTCAAGATCAGCTCCTGCCTGTGACTGGCCCTGGGATACCTGGTAGGAGCTACAGAGTGATCGTGGTTGGTCACTGCCTGTGCTGGCACATGGGAAAAGCCATGCTGGGAATGGAGGCTGGCCACCACCAGTGCCAGGCCTGTGGCAGCTCAACACAAAACCCAGGGTACCCGGAGGTCTTTTATTTTCTTTCTGAGCTATCTTGTTACCTTGGTTATTCATGGTATTTGATGGATTATTTCTCTGCTTAGGCATTTATAAGGATGAAAACTGCTTTTTACAAAAGTATTTGACACTTCACTATTTTAGGAGATTGGTAAGTAGAGGTCTTTCTTTTGTTTCTCAGCAGGTGGTTCTGAAGCTCAGGTTTTTATTTTCTCTTACCTGCACTACTGGGGCTTCTAGGGTCTCTGTGGGGTGGTGTTTCCTAGGCCTGGGAAAATTCTCTGTATTCCCTGGGGAGGTGGGCATCCCCTGTGTGACCAGGTCACCTTGGTCTCAGGGCTCTAACCTCATGGTTAATGGTTAATGTGGTGTGTGATGGGGCTCTAGGTCCATGAGATCCCAGCACTGCCTTCTACAACCAGATGCTGCCAGCATTGCTGCACTATCTGAGGTGTCCCAGTTGTACTCCACTGCAATGACTGGGGAAAGGCCGGTCCATGCATTGTGGCCTTGTTTTCCTCCCAGTAATGATGGCTTTTCACATTTCAGCCACCATAGATCTGCCAAGATTGTGTGCCATAACCTGACACTTTTGCTGCTACAATGTCTCCTGGGTTCGCTTCTCTGGAAGGGTGAAGGGAGGCAGCTACGCATTTGGGGCTTTGTTTTTTGCCTTGCAATGGTGGCTGCTAGGTCACAGCTGCCACACCTTTGTGTTCTGTCTCTGTCCCTGTCACTAGGTTCAGCCACTATGTGCTGGTGAATCAGGCCGGAATGTTGATTTTAGCCCTCTGGTCCTTAGGGCTACAGAGTGTGTGCACTGTTTCTTGACTCCTTCCCTGCTCCTGAGTCCTCTGGACCTGCCATGATCTCCAGACTGTATCCTTCCCCCTTCCTTCCCCTGTTTACTCAGATACACCCACCTTCAGATGTGTCAATACAAGGATCTCCCAGGCGTGTTTGTGTGTTGAGCAGGGAGTCCTTTGTTGAACTACAGTTGTCCAGCTTACTGTAACTTCAAGGAGAGAGACTGCAGGGCCTCTCATGCTGCCATGCTGCTGACATCACCCAAACCATGTAATAATCCAAGTGAATAATCTTAAAAATATGTACTCATTTTTGCCATTAATGCTACTAAATATATAATAAAATTGTCCGTGCTAATGGCAAAGTCGTTTTTTTTTTTGTTGTTGTTGTTGTTTTTAAAGATTTTATTGGGGAAAGGGAACAGGACTTTATTGGGGAACAGTGTGTACTTCCAGGACTTTTTTCCCAAGTCAAGTTGTTGCCCTTTCAATCTTAGTTGTGGAAGGTGCCGTTCAGCTTCAAGTTGTTGTCCTTTCAGTCTTAGTTGTGGAGGGCGCAGCTCAGCTTCAGGTCCAGTCACTGTTGCTAGTTGCAGGGGGCATAGCCCACCATCCCTTGCGGGAGTCGAAACCAGCAACCTTGTGGTTGAGAGCCCGTGCTCCAACCAACTGAGCCATCCGGGAGGCAGCTCAGCTCAAGGTGCTGTGTTCAATCTTAGTTGCAGGAGGCGGAGCCCACCATCCCTTGTGGGACTCGAGGAATTGAACTGGCAACCTTGTGGTTGAGAGCCCACTGGGCCATGTGAGAATCGAACCAGCAGCCTTCGGAGTTAGGGGCATGGAGCTCTAACCACTTGAGCCACCGGGCCGGCCCACAAAGTCGTTTTTAATTTGATATGTGTTAACTGCCAAGAAGTTTTTATATTAGATGTATAAATTCAGATTCACCTGATAGAAGTCTTTAGGGTTTATTTTCCAACAACCCTGGCTCAAAGTGCTTGGGAGCCTGCCTCTTTGCCAGTGCCCCTAGTCTGCTGTGTCCAGCCAGAAGACTTTGTGGGATTGAGGGGAGAAGTGATTATATTGAGAGGGGAGTTAGACCCACCTCTTTATAGAAGTTATTTCTAGCTTCTAATTGCTTTTTTTACTTTCTTACTCTGGTTACTACTTTGACCTTGCACACAAACAACCAAGAGATACTTTAACATGTGAGTGTTTAAAAATGTTGGTACCTCCCTACCATGTAATACTTCTTAACAATATAAAGTAGTTATTGACATCTGCAACAATGTGGATGGGTCTCAAGAGAATTATACTGAGTGAAAAATGTCAAACCCAAAATGATACATACTTCATGATGCAAGTTATATACCACTTTTTTTATAGTTTTTTTTTTTTCCTTTTTATTTTTTTTAAGTGTGTTTTTCCAGGACCCATCAGCTCCAAGTCAAGTAGTTGTTTCAATCTAGTTGTGGAGGGCACAGCCCACAGTGGCCCATGTCGGGATCGAACCGGCAACCTTGTTAAGAGCACCGGCTCTAACCGGCCACTCCTATATACCACTTTTGAAATGATAAATTTATAGAAATGTGGTGTGCGATGGGGCGCTAGGTCAGGTAATAAATTAAAGTGTGGGTGGTTGTTAATAATTAAAGTGTGGGTGGGAGCTTGAGAGAAGTGATTGTGGCTCTGAAAGGAAAGCTTGAAGGGTGCTTGTGATGATGGGTATGTGTATCTCCAACCAAAGTCCGTATTCTGGTCTGACTCTACCACAGTTTGTTTCAGAGGAACCTCTGCAAGGGGCGCATGGGGTAACTGTGCATTATTTCTGACAAGAGAAAAATTCTGAGATGTTCTAAATTAAATGACAATGACTGGAAAGTGAGAGAAAGAGGAATAATTAACCAGTTAATAGCTCTGGGCCAACTACAAAAGACTACTCACATTCCTAAATGTATGTTGGAGCTTTAAATCAACTCCCAAGCATCTAATAGCTGACCATCAGATGCCACCACATGCCACTTAAGCAAGAACTTTCAGGACTATTGCCCAGCACCCATCCAAAGCAGTAAATATTTCTGCCTTGAAGACTGTGCACCTATCCTAGAACTGTCCCCCACCTTCACCTTTTCCCGCCCCCTTATCTGTAGCCAATGTAAATTCTTTCAAGACAACTTACACCTTTATTCCCCAAAACACAATGTATAAAAGAGCCTGTAAACTCCAGGACTGGCGGACAGGTTGCCTTCTCCACCTCGCCCTGCTGGTGGTTTAGCCTGCATGGCCCAGGACCTGTCCTTTTCTGGCTAACAAGTAACTCAATAAGCCCTTTCTTTCAGAAAAGTTTTTGGTTGTGGAAGTTAAGCTTTTTGTTTAACATTTCTTATAGCAACATTAAAATCTAAAATTAATTTGAAATACAAAGTTTCATTAAATATGAAATGGGTGAAAAAAAATATATATATATATATATATATATATATATATATATATATATATATATATATATATATATACATATTCAGTACTATAAAAAAGATAATACATCAATATCAAATAGAAATTATGCCAAAAGTGGAAGGCTGATTAAATATATTAAAATAAATGTAATTCGCCGTTAACAACAAACTTAAAAAAAAATTTGACTATTTCAAAAGATTCAGGAAAAGTATACAACAAAATTCAACATTTTTTTTTTTTAATTAAATTCATTGGGGTGACAATTGTTAGTAAAATTACATAGATTTCAGGTGTACAATTCTGTATTACATCATCTATAAATCCCATTGTGTGTTCATCACCCAGAGTCAGTTCTCCTTCCATCACCATATATTCGATCCCCCTTACCCTCATCTCCCACCCCCCACCCCCCACCCCCCTTACCCTCTGGCAACCACTAAACTATTGTCTGTGTCTATGAGTTTCTGTTTCTCATTTGTTTGTCTTGTTCTTTTGTTGTTTTTGGTTTATATACCACGTATCAGTGAAATCACATGGTTCTCTGCTTTTTCTGTCTGACTTGTTTCGCTCAGCATTACTCTCTCAAGATCCATCCATGTTGTCACAAATGTTCCTATATCATCTTTTCTTACCGCCGAATAGTATTCCATTGTGTATATATACCACAACTTCTTTATCCATTCATGTATCGAAGGACATTTTGGTTGTTTCCATGTCTTGGCCACCGTAAACAAAGCTGCAATGAACATTGGAGCACACGTGCCTTTATCTCTAAATGTTTTCAGATTTTTTGGGTAGATACCCAGGAGAGGGATTGCTGGGTCATATGGCAATTCTATTCGTAATTCTTTGAGGAACCTCCACACTGCCTTCCATAACGGCTGCACCAGTCTGCATTCCCACCAACAGTGTATGAGGGTTCCTTTTTCTCCACAGCCTCTCCAACATTTGTTATTATTTGTCTTGTTGATGATAGCCATTCTGACTGGGGTGAGGTGATATCTCATTGTGGTTTTGATTTGCATTTCTCTGATGATTAGTGATGTTGAGCATTTTTTCATATGTCTATTTGCCATTTGTGTGTCCTCTTTGGAGAAATGTCTCTTCAAGTCCTCTGCCCATTTTTCAATTGGGTTGTTTGTTTTTTTGTTGTTGAGTTGCATGAGTTCCTTGTATATTCTGGATACTAGCCCCTTATCGGAGGCACTGTTTGCAAAAATCTTCTCCCATTCAGTTGGTGGCCTCTTTATTTTGTCAATGGTTTCTTTTGCTGTGCAGAAGCTTTTAAGTTTCATATAGTCCCATTCGTTTATTTTAGCTTTTACTTCCATTGCCTTTGGAGTCAAGTTATAAAATGCTCTTTGAACCCAAGGTCCATAAGTTTAGTACCTATGTTTTCTTCTATGCAGTTTATTGTGTCAGGTCTTATGCTTAAGTCTTTGATCCATTTTGAATTAACTTTGGTACATGGTGACAAACAGCAGTCCAGTTTCATTCTTTTGCACGTGGCTATCCAATTCTCCCAGCACCATTTATTGAAGAGGCTGTCTTTGCTCCATTGTATGTTTTTAGCTTCTTTGTCAAAAATTATCTGTCCATATTTATGTGGTTTTATTTCTCGATTCTCAATTCTATTCCATTGGTCTATGTGTCTGTTTTTCTGCCAATACCATGCTGTTTTGATTATTGTAGCCCTGTAGTACAGGCCAAAGTCAGGAGGTGTGATACCTCCATTATTGTTCTTTTTCCTTAAGATTGCTTTGGCTATTCGGGGTCTTTTGTGGTTCCAAACAAATCTGATGATTTTTTGTTCTATTTCTTTAAAATATGCCATTGGGATTTTGATGGGGATTGCATTGAATCTGTATATTGCTTTGGGTAATATGGCCATTGTAACTATGTTGATTCTTCCAATCCATGAGCACGGAATGTCTTTCCATTTCTTTGTGTCTTCTTCAATTTCTTTCAAAAATGTCTTATAGTTTTCAGCATATAGGTCTTTCACATCCTTGGTTAAGTGTATTCCTAGGTATTTTATTCTTTTTGCTGCAATTGCAAAAGGAATTGCTTTTTGGATTTCTTTTTCTGAGATTTCATTGTTAGTATATAGGAAGGCAATGGACTTTGTGCGTTGATTTTGTAGCCGGCAACTTTACTGTATTCGTTGATTGTTTCTAATAGCTTTTTGGTGGAGTCTTTAGGGTTTTCTATATATAGCATCATGTCATCTGCAAAGAGTGATAATTTAACTTCTTCATTCCCAATTTGGATGCCTTTTATTTCTTTCTCTTGCCTGATTGCTCTGGCAAGGACTTCCAACACTATGTTGAAAAGCAGAGGTGATAGGGGACATCCCTGTCGTGTTCCTGAACATAGAGCAAAGGGCTTCAGTTTTTCTCCATTAATTATGAGATTAGCCGAGGGCTTGTCATATATGGCCTTTATTATGTTAAGGTATTTTCCTTCTATACCCATTTTATTAAGTGTTTTAATCATAAATGGATGTTGTATCTTGTCAAATGCTTTTTCTGCATCAATTGATATAATCATATGATTTTTGTCCTTTATTTTGTTTATGTGATGTATCACATTGATGGATTTTCATATGTTGAACCATCCTTGTGCCCCGGGGATGAACCCCACTTGGTCGTGATGAATAATCTTTTTAATGCATTGTTGTATTCGATTTGCTAGAATTTTATTTAGGATTTTTGCATCGGTATTCATCAGAGATATTGGTCTGTAGTTTTCTTTTTTTGTGCTGTCCTTACCAGGTTTTGGTATCAGGGTAATGTTGGCCTCATAGAATGAGTTAGGGAGTACTGTCTCTTCTTCATTTTTTTGGAAGAGTTTGTGCAGGATTGGTATTAGATCCTCTTTGAAGGTTTGGTAGAATTCACTAGTGAAGCCATCTGGTCCCGGACTTTTGCTTTTGGGAAGGTTTTGGATGACTGATTCAATTTCGTTACTGGTGATCGGTCTGTTTAGATTTTCCAGTTCTTCATGGTTCAGCCTTGGAAGGCTATATGTTTCTAAGAACTTGTCCATTTCTTCTAGGTTGTTGAATTTGGTGGCATATAGTCCTTCATAGTATTCTTGGATGATCCTTTGTATTTCTGTGGTGTCCGTGATAACTTCCCCTTTTACATTTCTGATTTTGTTAATCAGTGTCTTCTCTCTTTTTATCTTAGTAAGTCTAGCCAAGGGTTTGTCAATTTTGTTAATCTTCTCAAAGAACTAGCTCTTTGTCACATTAATTTTTTCTATTGTCTTTTTGTTCTCTATTTCATTTAGTTCTGCTCTAATTTTTATTATTTCCTTTCTTCTGCTGACCTTGGGTTTTACTTGTTCTTCTTTTTCTAGTTCTTTAAGGTGTAACATGAGGTTATTTATTTGGGAGTTTTCTTGTTTCTTGAGATAGGCCTGTAATGAGATAAATTTCCATCTTAAAACTGCTTTCGCTGCATCCCAAAAATTTTGGTAGGATGTATTTTCATTGTCATTTGTTTCTATGTATCTTTTGATCTCTCCTCTAATTTCTTCTTTGACCCAGTCCTTCTTTAAAAGTATGTTGTTTAATCTCCATGTATTTGTGTTTTTTCCCGCTTTCTTTTTACAGTTGATATCCAATTTCAAAGCCTTGTGATCAGAGAATATGCATGGTATGATTTCAATCTTCTTAAATTTGTTGAGACTGATTTTATGTCCCAATATATGGTCTATCGTTGAGAATGTTTCATGTACACTAGAAAAGAATGTGTAGTCTGATGTTTTAGGATGAAGTGCTCTATAAATGTCAATTATGTCCATTTCATCTAATGTGTCATTTAGGGCTACTATTTCGTTATTTATTTTCTGTTTGGATGATCTATCCATAGCTGTCAATGATGTATTTAAGTCCCCTAGTATAATCGTGTTTTGGTCAATTTCTCCCTTTAGTTCTGTTAGTAGTTGCTTGGTATATTTCGGTGCTCCCTGATTGGGGGCATAAATATTGATGACTGTTATGTCTTCTTGTTGTACAGTCCCCTTCACCATTATGAAATGTCCATCTTTATCTCTTGTTATCTTTTTCACCTTGAAGTATGTTTCATCTGATATCATTATGGCTACACCTGATTTTCTCTGGGTACCATTTGCTTGGAGTGTCAATTTCCACCCTTTCACTTTGAGTCTATGCTTGTCCTTGTAGCTGAGATGTGTCTCTTGGAGACAGCATATGGTTGGGTTTAGTTTTTTGACCCAATCTGCTACTCTGTGCATTTTTATTGGTGAGTTCAATCCATTTACATTTAGGGTGATTATTGATATGTGAGGATTTCCTGTCATTCTATCTTTAGTTTTCTGGTAAGGCTGTGTCTCCATTGTTTCTTTGCCTTTTTTTTTTGTTGTCTATTATTTCTGTGTGGTGGTATTCTATGATGTTTCCCTCTGTTTCTTCTTTTATTTCAGTATATATTTCAATTCTGGATTTATTTTGAGTGGTAACTTAACTTATTTTAAGGGTAACTTAAGTTTATGTAAAAGAAAGTTTGATATTTAGAGTATTCCATTTTCTTCAGCACGCTTACTTTCTCCATTCCCATATTCCGGTTCAGGCCTTTACTCTCCCACTTTTTGAGTTTTGGTTGCCACAAATTGTCCCTGTTGATGGTGGTCGAATAGCCTCCTTTAGTATTTCTTGTAGTGCAGGTCGTGTATTAGAAAATTCCCTTAGCTTCTGTACGTCTGGAAAGGTCTTTATTCCTCCTTCATATTTAAAGGATAACTTTGCTGGATATATTATTCTTGGCTCATGTTTCTCTCTTTCAATAGTTTGAATATTTGGTTCCACTCCCTCCTGGCTTGTAGAGTTTCTGCTGAAAAATCTGATGATAATCTAATGGGCTTTCCTTTGTAAGTTACCGTCTTCTTTTCCCTGGCTGCCTTGAGGATTCTTTCTTTGTCGTTGATTTTAGACAGCTTCAATACAATGTGCCTTGGAGAAGGCCTGTTGGGATTGAGGTAACTAGGTGTTCTATTTGCTTCTTGGATTCGACGGTCCAGTTCTGTCCACAAATTTGGGAAGATCTCATCAACAATTTGTTTGAATATATTCTCTGTTCCCTTCTCTCTTTCTTCTCCTTCTGGTATGCCCATTATTCTTATATTGCTCTTTCTGATGGAGTCAGAAAGTTCTTGTAGAGTTCTTTCATTTCTTTTAAGTCTCAAGTCTCTTTCTCTTCTATCTGTGTCATTTCCAGGTTTCTATCTTCGATGTCACTGATTCTTTCCTCCATCTGGTCAACTCTACTACCTAAGCTGGTTATTTCATTCTTAATTTCCTCTATTGAGTTCTTAATCTCCAGAAATTCTCTTTGATTCTTTTTTAAAATTTCCATCTCTTTCGTAAAATGCTCATGCTGTTCTTTGATTGAGTTTCTGAGTTCATTTAACTGCCTATCTGTGTTTTCTTGTATCTCGTTGAGTTTTTTCAGAACTGCAATCTTGAACTCTGTCACTTACGTCACACATTTCTGTATCTTTAAGTGCCTTCTCTGGAGACTTTTCACTTTCTTTCTGAGCTATCTTGTTGCCTTGGTTATTCATGGCGATTACTGGTTTACTATTTCTCTTCCTAGACATCTACAGGAGTGACTTCTGCAACAGGTTGATAGGAAGAGGTCTTTCTTTTGTTTTCCAGTACTTGTTGGTAGAATGTTTTATTATTTCTCCAACTGCAATTTATTTTTCTTCTTCCACACGGTAGTGCTGTTTTCTCTGCACTATTCCTGCTTCTCACACAATGGGGGGATTCCCTGGGAGACGGGCTTCTTCTCTGTTAATAGTTCGTCTAGGTCACAGGGCGCAGTGTCCCGGTGGGTATGCGGAGAGCTTTTGATGTTCCAAAGCTCTTCCAGCTCCTGATTCAGAGCCCGTATGTTTCAACAGTTCTGTTTATTCCTGCAGGGATCCGCCCAGATAGGTGGGGCCAGGGGCGGGGTAAGTTGTGAGAGGTGGCCCAGAGCAATGGCGGCTACCACCACCGCAGCCGGTCCTGTTTCCACGGCTCCCTCCCCTTTGCTGGAATTAGTTGGGCTGTGAATTTGTGTCTGCAGCCCACAGTTCTCAAAACAGCAGATTTTCTGTTGTTTTGATCTGACACTGCTACTGTTTCGCTTCTAGCACCGGGCAGGTGGGGGCGGGGCGAGCTCTGGGAGGGGTGGGAGGGGGCGGCTAGTCTCAGTGCCTAAGGCTCCGTTCTCTGCTCGGCAGTGAGGGCTTAAACCACCGTTTTCAGCCTTTTTCCCTCAGTCTTTTCTCCGAGGTCTCTGCCGTGAGCGTTGGGTTCAGCCGTGGTATATGCTGCCCCCTCAGCCCTGTGGGCCATAAGCGGAGCCCTAGCAGTCCGAGTTCTTCCCTCTCCCGCAGCTGCAGTAGTTCCGGGAAGCAGCGAGCTCGGAGCACTGAGCTAGGTCTGCGTCCTGCGCCCGCGGGGTTCTGTCTCCGCGCACTTCCTTCTCCCTTTCCTCCTCCCCCCACTCGCGCGAATCTCCCACCTGTAGGTGATTTCAGTCGGTAGTGGGCCTCTTCATCTTGCCTGTCTGCTGTGCAGGGAGTCCTTTGTGGAGTTTTTGTTGTTTGATTCGTTGTAAATTCCAGGGGAGTTTTACAGAGGCTCACCTCATGCCGCCATTTTTCCGGAAACTCAACATCTTATCATCATGTGTCCTTTCATTATAGCAGGAACTGAAGGGAACTTCCATAATCTGATCAAGTGAATTTCAATAAAGCTCAAATCCAACCTTAGCTCCCCTGAGATCTGGCACTTGACAGCAGTGCTCTCACCACACCCAAGCAGGGGATGCTTTGATTGTGGCCCAAGAGAGGGGAGAAGGGGATCAATAAAAAGCACTCTTGGAGTGACTGTGATCTCAGGAGTGGTCAAGGAGGCCATCGTTCATTGGAAATGCAGACATCCAGGCATATCCTGTGCACATGCATGACCTCCGAGTAGACTTGGCCAATCAACAGCCTTATGGTGCTGTGCCTGTGGGGAACTGAGGACAGAGGCTGTGGGTGGCAGGTCTGGTGCTGCCCTGCTCTCCTGGAACCTGGATCCTCCCCTCAGCCAGGGCTACTGTCACCTCCCTGGTGGTTTTGCCTCCTGGGATCCTCCCTCCTGAGTTTCTGCAGAGATCCAGTCACCTAGAGCTTGCAGTTACCTGCTTCAGGTGAGTTACTGTGTAATGGTGGTTTCTTGGCCTCTGTACCTTTCTTTCTCTTCATATTCTCTGCTCATGTTTTCTTGTGTCATTTGTCATTTGTAATTGTTTTGTATTATTTTGAAAAATTTTAAAAATATAATTTATAAATTAATCCTTTATTATCCACTTTTTCTTGTAGATACTTATTTTCTAGTCCAGTCTTACTCATGATTTTATTTTCTATTTTGTTCTTCCTGGTTCACAGTAATCATTTGATTTTATATATTGAAATTAATTTACTAATTGTAATCATTTGGACTATGGTGGATAGTCCATGTATATGAAAGTGTCATCAGCATATAATGATTTTATTATTTAAAAATTGATCTTTATGACTTTTTCTTTCTTTCTTTCCCCCTTTATTGCCCCGACTATACCTTCAGTATAGTATTGAATAGAAATACAGTTAGTAACACCTGGCAATGTTGTGTTTTAGCTTCCAGGGAAACAGCTTTCAATAATTTTGGATGAATTATGTTTGTTATATGTTCATTTTAGGTAAATGACCAAATAAGGAAATAGCCTGCTTATGATTTTGCCTAGAGTTGTTTTTATACCTAGGTGTTACATTTTATTACATGCTTTGGATGCTTTTAAATTTTTTTTAACACATTACATGATTTTCTCCTTTTTTTTTTTTTTGCTAATCAAATGTTTTACATAATTTATTATTGAATTTTAACCATGGTTGGATATTCTAGTATATTTCACTTGATATTGATCTATTCTGTTTTCCTTTATGGCTTAATTCATATAGTAATATTTTGCATAGAATATCTATATCTTTGTTTATGAAAGATGTGACCTATACTCTGCTTGTTTTCTAATTTCATGGTATGATTATGGTGTCAAGGTAATGGTGGCCTCATTAAGGAAATGGAAAAATATGCCGTGTTTTTCAACTACATTGGGCAAATTTGGGAAATTTAGGTGTTTTTCTTATTATTTAATTGTTTGAAATGTTTCATAATTTCTAGCCTAGAGTTTTGCTTGTGGAAAGGTTTTGTTGGTTAGTTGGTTTGACTTTTTAACAATTGATTCAATTTATTTAGTAGATATGTAAGATTTTTTTCTTTTATGTTATTTGTGTGTGCCAGTTTTGGTATGTTGGTTTTTATAACATGGTGAATTTTGACCTTTGTTGTCTAAAAATTATCAGTCCTAAGTATTTCACAAAACCCTCTGAGAATCTTGTTAAGGTCTAAGGCCTGTGTAATACTTCTTATTTGATTTCAGATACGAGTCATTTGTATTTCTTCTCTTGTTCTTTGCTTTAATCAGTTTTGTTAGCAAGTTACTAACTTTATTAGTATTATAAAATCTTTTAGTCTGATTTGTTTCTGTTGTATTTTTTCCTATTTTATTGCTCTTATATTGATTATTGCTTTCATTCTATATTTTTTAGCTTATTATCCTATTTAAATTTTTTAGATGGAAACTGATATTATTGATTTTCTGTCTTCCTTTCCTTTAATACATTCATTTAAAGCTATACACAGTTTCCTCATAATCACAGATTTAGCTGCCATCTCTTGTCTTCCCTGGTGCATTTTCAAACTCTGTGCCTGCAAGCCAAGTCTGCCACATAATGTGTCCAGCCCATGTGCATGCATCATGTCAGCTCTTATGTCTGTCAGCCCATATTTCTGTCTAGTAACACCATCTCATAACTGCATTCCATGTCTGCCCTTTTGTTTTGTCAATTTTTTCTATCCGCTCCATGCTGGTCCTCAAAAGTCTCCATTCCATGTTCCTGCAGCCCATGCCAACCCACATGAGTCTCCTACTCCTATTGCTAAAACCCATGTCAAGCAACTAGTGTCATTCTCCTCTGTGTCTCCTTCACATATCTTTCCTTGAGTCTCTCTGTCTCCTATGTCTGTATTTGATACCAGACCTCAGATGTCTCACTCTGGGTGTCTGCATCCTATTTCATCCTTCAAATATCCTGTGTTTCAGCATATACTAGCGCATGTTTTTCTACATTCTTTGTGCCTTCAGTCTTTGTAGACAACCAGTGTTTTCATTTACTGTTCCTCTAGCCCCTGCCTTAACTTACGTGTGTCCTTATCCTGTGCCTGTTGCCCATGTGTACCTCAAGTGTCTCCACCCACTGTAGCACCCACTGTACCACATTTGGTTGTCATTCACTTATTAAAGTTATCTTATTTTCTTCCAGGTATTGGCCACTGTGATTATGTCCGCTTTATATATGTTCTTAGTCGTTTTTACATGGATGTATGTTTTCACACCAGTTGGGCAAATACACTGGGGCACAATTGGTACATCACATAGTGACACTATGCTCAGCTTCATAAGAATCTGGCAAGATAGTCTTCTCAAGAGATTGTACCATTTGTATTTCCATCACCCATGAATGAGATTTCCTGTTCTCCCATATCCTCACCAGCAATTGGTATTGTCTGTTTTTGGTTTTCAGCCCTGCCAATTATTGGGTAAGGTATCTCATTGTTTTAATTTCCTTTTCACTAATACACAATTAATTTCATTTTCCACTAATTCCCCAATGTTGAGCGCTTCATATGTGCTTATTTCACATGTATTTATATTCTTTGGTAAGGTGTTTATTCATATATTGGTCTATGTATTTTAATTTGGGTAGTTTGTTTTCTTATTGTGAAGTTTTACAGTTCTTTGAATATTTTGAATGCTAGTCTTTTTCAGATACATGTTTTGCAAATATATTCTCATGCTCAGAGGCTTGTTTTTTCATTCTTTGAACAATTGTCTTTCACAGAATGGACATTTTACATTTAATAAAGCTCACGTTATATGAGGTATGACAATTAAGTTCGGGAACTTGTTGCAACGATGTTGCTAACCTTTCTTTGATATCAGAGGGATCATTCATTATGAATTTGTACCAACTGGGTAAACAGTTAACCAAGTTTACTATTTGGAAGTGCTGAAAAGGCTGCATGAAAAAGTTAGACGACCTGAACTTTTCACCAACAATTCATGGCTCTTACATCCCAACAATGCACCAGCTCACATGGCACTGTGAGAGAATTTTTAGCCAGTAAAAAAATACCTGTATTGAAACACCCTCCCTATTCACCTGATCTGGCCCCTAATGACTTCTTTCTTTACCTGAAGATAAAGGAGATCTTGAAAGGTAGACATTTTGATGACATTCAGGACAACAAAGGTAATATGACGAAAGCTCTGATGGCCATGCCAGAAAAAGTTCCAAAATCTCTTTGAAAGGCGGACTAGGTGCTGGCATTGGTGCATAGCTTCCCAAGGGGTGTACTTCGAAGGTGACTGTAGTGATAGTCAACAGTGAGGTATGTAGCACTTTTTCTGGGATGAGTTCGCGAACTTAGTTGTTCGACCTTCGTGAATTTGTTTCTTTTACAGATTGTCCTTTTTGTGCTGTATGTGAAACTATAATCAAACTATAACTCATGTTGATTTTATGCCAAGTTTCGCACTATTTATAGTTTTGGATTTTATATTTAAGTCAATGAATGATTTTGAGTCAATTTATGTCTAAGGCAACGATCCCTTTGGTCTCTGTTTCTGTGAGTCTGTTTTTGTTTTCTGTTCTTTGTTCTTTTTTTAAATTTTACATGTAAATGAAACCATGTGGTATTTGTTTTTATCTATCTGATTTATTTCCCTTAGCATAATATCCTCTAGGTCCATCCATATTGTCACAAATAGCAAGATTTTATTCTTTTTTATTGTTGTGTAATACTCCATTTTTTTTTAACATTTTAATTTATTTTAAGTGTGTTTTTCCAGGACCCCTTAACTCCAAGTCAAGTAGTTGTTTCAATCTACTAGTTGTGGAGGGTGCAACACACACTACCCCATGCAGGAATGGAACCAGTAACCCTGGTTTTAGGAGCTCATGCTCTAACCAACTGAGCTAACCGGCCGCCCCATATTGCATCTTCTTTATCCATTCATCTATCAATAGATACTTACATTGCTTCATATCTTGGCTGTTGTAAATAATGCTGCAGTGAACACAGGGATGCATATATCTTTTTGCATTAGTATTTTTGTTTTCTTGGGTAAATACCCAGAAATGGAATTCCAGGCTCCTAGGGTTTCCGGGAATTCCCAGCTATTCTCAGGAATTTTTTTCCCTTTCCCGTTTCTGAATCCTGAGAAAAGTTAGTCAGGAAATTGGGAAACTTGGCTCCTTGAACCCAGTAATACCCACAGTGGAAAATAAACGTACTACTCACAATGTATCTCTTAGACATTTTTCCTATTTATTGCTGGGGTTTCTGGGCAGGAATTCCCGCCCATTCTTGGGAATTTTTTTCGCTTTTTTGTTCCCGAATCCCGAGGAAAGTTGGTAGGGAAATCGTGAAAATCAGATCCTTGAACCCAGGTGGTTGGTAGTAGCGGCCATCACTTTGTGGAAATGATTCATCGTGGAGAACAGAAAGTAGTTTATATCTCTGGATTTTGGAATGGGAAAGTGAAAAGAATTCCTGAGAATGGGTGGGAATTCCACCTGGAAACCCTACTGGGTCCTATGGTAGATCTATTTTTAGTTTTACAAGAAATCTCCATACTGATCTTATTTCAGCATAATGTATTTTCTCATTCAATGTAGCTTCTCTTGAGACATTTTTGTTATCTAGTAGGTATAGACCATAAAATTTATGGATGAAGATGTCATCAAAATGGTGGTGTGAGGTGAGCCTCTGTAAAGCTCCCCTGGAATTTGCCACTAATCAAACAACAAAAACTCCACAAAGGACTCCCTGCACAGCAGACAGGCAAGACAAAGAGACCCACTACTGAATTCACCAAAAGGTGGGTGGATCGCGCAAGGGGGGGAGGAGGGAAGGGAGAAGTGCGGAGATGGAGCCAGGCGGATGCAGGACAGAGACCCAACTCACTGCTCTGAGCTCGCTGCATCCTGGAACTAACGCAGCTGCGGGAGAGGGAAGAACTCAGACTGCTAGGGCTCCGCTTATGGCCCACAGGGCTGAGGGGGCAGCATATAACATGGCTGAACCCAACGCTCACGGCAGAGACCTCAGAGAAAAGACTGAGGGAAGAAGGCTGAAAACGGTGGTTTAAGCCCTCACTGCTGAGCAGAGAACGGAAGCCTTAGGCACTGAGACTAGCCGCCCCCTCCCTACCCTCCCAGAGCTCGCCCCGCCCCTACCTGCCCGGTGCTAGAAGCAGAACAGTGACAGTGTCAGATCAAAAGAACAGAACATTTGCTGTTCTGAGAACTGTGGACTGCAGACACAGATTCGCAGCCCAACTAGTTCCGGCAAAGGGGAGGGAGCTGTGGAAGCAGGACCAGGTGTGGTGGTGGTCGCAGCCATTGCTCTGGGCCAATTCTCACAACTCACCCCACCCCTGGCCCCACCTATCTGAGTGGATCCCTGCAGGAGTAAACAGAACTGCTGAAACATACAGGATCTGAGTCTGGTGCAGGAAGAGCTTTGGAACTTCAAAAGCTCTCGGCATACCCACACGGACACTGCGCCCTGTGACCACGGCAAACTATTAATAGAGGAGAAGCCCATCTCCCAGGGAATCCCCCCATTGTGTGAGAAGCTGGAATAGTGCAGAGAAAACATATCACTACCATGTGTGAGAGAAAAAAAAAGGATGCAGTCGAAGAGAAAATGAAACATTCTACTAACAACTACTGGAAAACAAAAGAAAGACCTCCTCCTATCAACCTGTTGCAGAAGCCACTCCTGTAGATATCTAGGAAGATAAATAATAAATCAGTCACTGCCATGAATAACCAAGGCAACAAGACAGCTCAGAAAGAAAGTGAAAAGTCTCCAGAAAAGTCACTTAAAGATACAGAAATATGTGACTTAAATGATAGAGAATTCAAGATGGCAGTTCTGAAAAAACTCAACAAATGCAAGAAAACACAGAAAGGCAGTTTAATGAACTCAGAAACACAATCAAAGAACAACATGAGCATTTTATGAAAGAGATTGAAATCTTAAAAGAGAACCATCTATAAATCCCATTGTGTGTTCATCACCCAGAGTCAGTTCTCCTTCCATCACCATATATTCGATCCCCCTTACCCTCATCTCCCACCCCCCACCCCCCGCCCCCCTTAACCTCTGGCAACCACTAAACTATTGTCTGTGTCTATGAGTTTCTGTTTCTCATTTGTTTGTCTTGTTCTTTTGTTGTTTTTGGTTTATATACCACATATCAGTGAAATCACATGGTTCTCTGCTTTTTCTGTCTGACTTGTTTCGCTCAGCATTACTCTCAATTCCTCTCCTGGGTATCTACCCAAAAAATCTGAAAACATTTAGAGATAAAGACACGTGTGCTCCAATGTTCATTGCAGCTTTGTTTACTGTGGCCAAGACATGGAAACAACCAAAATGTCCTTCGATAGATGAATGGATAAAGAAGTTGTGGTATATATACACAATGGAATACTATTCGGCGGTAAGAAAAGATGATATAGGATCATTTGTGACAACATGGATGGATCTTGAGAGAGTAATGCTGACCTTCTCTCTTTCTTCTCCTTCTGGTATGCCCATTATTCTTATATTGCTCTTTCTGATGGAGTCAGAAAGTTCTGGTAGAGTTCTTTCATTTCTTTTAAGTCTCAAGTCTCTTTCTTCTTCTATCTGTGTCATTTCCAGGTTTCTATCTTCGATGTCACTGATTCTTTCCTCCATCTGGTCAATTCTACTACCTAAGCTGGTTATTTCATTCTTAATTTCTTCTATTGAGTTCTTAATCTCCAGAAATTCTATTTGGTTCTTTTTTAAAATTTCAATCTCTTTCGTAAAATGCTCATGCTGTTCTTTGATTGAGTTTCTGAGTTCATTTAACTGCCTATCTGTGTTTTCTTGTATCTCGTTGAGTTTTTTCAGAACTGCAATCTTGAATTCTCTGTCATTTAAGTCACATATTTTTGTATCTTTAAGTGCCTTCTCTGGAGACTTTTCACTTTCTTTCTGAGCTATCTTGTTGTCTTGGTTATTCATGGCGATTACTGGTTTACTATTTCTCTTCCTAGACATCTACAGGAGTGACTTCTGCAACAGGTTGATAGGAAGAGGTCTTTCTTTTGTTTTCCAGTACTTGTTGGTAGAATGTTTTATTATTTCTCCAACTGCAATTTATTTTTCTTCTTCCACACGGTAGTGCTGTTTTCTCTGCACTATTCCTGCTTCTCACACAATGGGGGGATTCCCTGGGAGACGGGCTTCTTCTCTGTTAATAGTTCATCTAGGTCACAGGGCGTAGTGTCCCGGTGGGTATGCCGAGAGCTTTTGATGTTCCAAAGCTCTTCCAGCTCCTGATTCAGAGCCCGTATGTTTCAGCAGTTCTGTTTACTCCTGCAGGGATCTGCCCAGATAGGTGGGGTCAGGGGCGGGGTGAGTTGTGAGAGGTGGCCCAGAGCAATGGCGGTGACCACCACCACAGCCTGTCCTGCTTCCACAGCTCCCTCCCCTTTGCCGGAACTAGTTGGGCTGTGAATTTGTGTCTGCGGTCCACAGTTCTCAAAACAGCAGATTTTCTGTTGTTTTGATCTGACACTGCTACTGTTTCGCTTCTAGCACCGGGCAGGTGGGGGCGGGGCGAGCTCTGGGAGGGGTGGGAGGGGGCGGCTAGTCTCAGTGCCTAAGGCTCCGTTCTCTGCTCGGCAGTGAGGGCTTAAACCACCGTTTTCAGCCTTTTTCCCTCAGTCTTTTCTCCGAGGTCTCTGCCGTGAGCGTTGGGTTCAGCCGTGGTATATGCTGTCCCCTCAGCCCTGTGGAGCCCAGGCGGAGCCCTAGCAGTCCGAGTTCTTCCCACTCTCGCAGCTGCGGTAGTTCCGGGAAGCAGCGAGCTGGGCACTGAGCTAGGTCTGCGTCCTGCGCCCGCGCGGCTCCGTCTCCGTGCACTTCTCCCTTTCCTCCTCCCCCCACTCGCGCGATTCTCCCACCTGTAGGTGATTTCAGTCGGTAGTGGGCCTCTTCATCTTGCCTGTCTGCTGTGCAGGGAGTCCTTTGTGGAGTTTTTGTTGTTTGATTCGTTGTAAATTCCAGGGGAGCTTTACAGAGGCTCACCTCACTGCACGCCGCCATTTTTCCGGAACCCGGAACCTGAATAGGTTTATTGTTATGGTTGGAACCAGGATAGGGTTAGGGTTATGTTTGGAGCCAGGAAGGGGTTTGGGTGAGGGTTGGAACCTGGATAGGTTTAGGATTAGGGTTAGGGTTGGAACCACGATAGGGTTAGGGTTATGGTTAGGTTTGGAATCAGGATAGGGTTAGGGTTAGGGTTGGAACCAGGATAGTGTTATTTTTAGGGTTATCGTTGGAAGAAGTATAGGGTTAGGGTTAGGGTTAGGGTTAGGGTTAGGGTTAGGGTTAGGTTTAGGTTTCAAACCTGGATACGATTAGTTTTAGGCTTAGGGCTGGAACCAGGATAGGGTTAGGGTTAGGGTTACGGTTAGGGTTGAAACCAGCATAGGGCTTGGGTTAGGGTTAGGGTTAGTGTTGGAACCAAGATAGGGTTAGGGTTAGGGTTAGGGTCTGAACCAGGATAAGTTTAGCGTTAGTATTATGGTTAGGGTTGGAACCAACCTAGTGTTTGGGTTAGGGTTAGGGTTAGGGTTGGAACAAGGATAGGGGTAGGGTTAGGGTTAGGGTTGGAACCAGGTTAGGGTAATATTTTGCATTAGGTTTGGAACCAAGATAGGTTTAGGGTTAAGGTTAAGTTTGGAACCAGGATAGGGCTTTGTTTAGTGTTGAAACCAGGATATGGTTAAGGTTATGGTTGGTACATGATACGGTTAAGGTTAGGTTAGGGTTGAAACCACGATAGGGTTAGCTTTAGGGTTAGGGTTTGAACCACGTTATGGTTAGGGTTAAGGTTATGGTTGGAACCAGGATATGGTTATTGTTAGGTTTAAGGTTGGAACCAGGATAGGGTTAGGGCTCGGGTTAGGGTTGCAACCAGATAGGTTTAGGGTTAGGGTTAAGGTTAGGATTAGAACCAGGAAAGCGTTAGGGTTAGGGTTAGGATTAAGGTTAAGTTTAGGTTTGGAACCAGGATAGGGTTAGTGTTAAGGTTCGGGTTAAGGTTGGAAGGATAGGGTTACGGTTTGGGTTAGGGTTGGAACACAAAGGATAGGGTTACGGTTTGGTTAGGGTTGGAAGCAGGACAGGGTTGGGATTAGGGTTGGAACCAGGATAGGGTTAGGGTTAGGTTTTGGAACCAGAATAGGGTTAAAGTTATGGTTAGGATTAGATTTGGAACCAGGATAGCATTATGGTTAGGGTTATGGTTGGAACGAGCATAGTGTTTGGGTTAGGGTTAGGGTTGGAACCAGGATAGGGTTAGAGTTAAGGTTAGTGTTGGAACCTGAATAGGGTTATTGTTATGGTTGGAACCAGTATAGGGTTAGGCTCAGTGTTAGGGTTGGAATCAGGATAGGGTTAACGTTAGGGTTAGTGTTGGAACTGGATAGGGTTAAGGTTAGGGTTAGGGTTGGAAGCAGGATAGAGTTACATTTAGGGTTGGAACCAGGATAAGGTTCTATTTTGGGTTAAATTTGGAACCAAGATAGGGTTAGGGTTAGTGTTAAATTTGAAACCAGTATAGGTTTATGGTTATTGTTGAAACCAGGATAGGGTTATGGTTTTTGTTGGTACACGATCGGGTTGAAGTTAAGGTTAGGGTTGGAACCACGATAGGTTTAGCTTTAGGTTTAGGGTTGGAACAAGGATAGGGTTAGGGTTAGGGTTAGGATGGAACCAGGTTAGGGTTAGTGTTTGGGTTAGGGTTGGAAGCAGGATAATGTTAGAGTTAATGTCAGGGTTAGGATTGGAACCAGGGTAGGGTTAGGGTTAGGGTTAAGTTTGGTACCAGGATAGGGTTAGGGTTAGGGTTGGAACCAGGATAGGGTTTGTGTTAGGGTTAGGGTTAGTGTTGGGACCAGTATAGGGTAGGATTAGGGTTAGGTTTGAAACCAGGATAGGGTTAGTGTTAGGGTTAGAGTTGGAACCAGCCTTCAGTTGCTGGCCAGTGCTGGCGTAGCTGTTGGCCTGGAGCATCCCCCTTTGCTTAGGGTGAATGCCCCAGTCCTTTGCGGGAGACTAGTACTGGGTGGGAGTTTGGTCAAGGTTTGTGCAGCCGTCATTTGCTGGCCAGTGTTATGGCATCCTTGTGCATCTGGCAACCGCCTGGCTGACGGTGAGTGCCCAAGGCCTGCGCGTGGGACCAGGAGCGGGTGGGGGTGTGGATGAGGTTTGTGCAGCCTTCAGGTGCTGGCCAGTGCTGTGGCAGCCTTGCGCCTGAGGTAAGCGCCTGGCTGAGGGTGAGTTCCCAAGGCCTTCGCGGGGAACTAGTAGCGGGTGTGGGTGTTTCAAATTTGTTCAGCCTTCAGGTGCCATCCAGTGAGGGGAGATTCCTGCCCCTGGGGTCATAGCATGGCTGAGGTTGAGTGTCTAAGAGCTGCGTGGGGGACATGGAGTGGGTGGGGTTGTGGGCGAAGTTTGCTCAGCTCTCAGGGCCACGGTTAGTTCAAGTGTTGGGAGAAGTTTGGGATGGAGTAACTGTGAGGGTGAGCATTGGTTTATGGTTCGGGCTCTGGCTACTGCGAATTTTAGAGTTAAGGTAGATCCCGTATTTGGGTCACGGTTAGAGTTAGGGTAGGGATAACTTTTAGGTTGCGGGTGAGAGTTGGTACAGGTGTTGGCGTAAGGATTCAGTCAGGTTTAGATTTAAGGTGAGACCAGTGTCAGAGCCACGTTTAGCGTGAGGGTTGGTACAAGTTTGGGTTGGTGGTTAGGGTGAGGGTGAGGATTCGTATAGGATTCGAGATCTGCAAAAAGCCACATATACATTTAGGGTCAGAACAGTGTTAGGGCCACGGTTACCCCGAGGATAGGGACAAGGTTGGTGTGGTGGTTAGGGTGAGGGTGAGGGATGGGACCGGGTTCGGGTTCTGTCTACACCCATGTCGATATTTAGAGTGTAGGGACAGTGTTAGTGCCCATGGTTTGAGTCAGGGTGGGGATAAGTTTAGGTAGGTGGTTAGGGTGAGTTTGAGGGATCGGACAGGTTTCGGGTTCTGCCTACCGTCCGGTATACATTAACGTTCGGGTCAGTGTTAGGGC